>NC_087209.1:77782871-77947871 GCF_015104395.2 Macrobrachium nipponense
ACTCGTCCTCCAACCTCTATGCTCTTAGATTGGGTAGGTTAGGCTAGGCTAACTGTCAAGTGTCTCTCCACTTACCAAAGGCCATAAATCATTATTAACAAGGTAGTGTTTTGTGAAATTATTCTCACCCTAGTAAAGGTGTGGGATGTCAAAGCAGGGTTTAGGTTAGTACCGATAAGCAACAGAGGAATGTGCCGTCAGAATAGTCATTTTACCTACTGCTGACTGAACACTCTCTCTCTCTCTCTCTCTCTCTCTCTCTCTCTCTCTCTCTCTCTCTCTCTCTCTCTCTCTCTCTCTCAGGTATTTTATTTAATAAGAATAACACTAATTTAGAATCCCCTTGTTTTGAGTGATATCAAAGAAAATTAAGGACATGATTATGTATAGCAGTTGCTAACCACCATCTTGAATGATTTTGTCATAATGCAAATACATATTACCCTCTATTCCTTCCAGAACTTTGACAACACATTTGAACAGCACATTTAATTGGAGACAATGATAGAAACTAGTCTCCTTTTGCTAAAGACATAAAGGTTACTGCATGCCTTGAGGAATGCAAAATTCAAAATTCCGAGGATAAATAAAATTCAGCTGCTTATGTGTCCTGCTGGCATACTGGAACTCATGGCCCATGTATGTATATGTGTACTTATTTCAGCAACTTTACTCTATCATAAACAATCTTGGTTCAGTAAAAAAACAACAACAGATATAGCATTTCATGCTAAATTGTACTGAGCAACCAGATACATTACGTAATTATATTTATGGGTAATGAAATACTTTTTGTATTTAGGACCTATGACAAAGAATTTCCTTTCCTTTTCAGAGTTCAGAACAAAATTTATATATCACCGAGACATTTACAGAATTTCAATAACAGATTATCCTAGCTGAATTAGAAAATTAGTTCAGTATAATCATATCCAGTTCTGAAAACTGTTGTCATCAGCTTGCGATTACTTGAAAGTTATTCTTGGAAGCTTCAGTTCTTTGGTCTTGTAAATTGAGTTGTTCATTACGGATGAACTTTGGTTAATAAGGAAAAAAAAAAAAAGGTTATTCATTATCACCAAACTGTTTTATGAATGTTCAATTCACCCATCTAGGCATGTAGACCCCAGTCTAGGACTTACTGTGGCTGTGAACTATCTGTAGCAAGACGAAGTGTGGCTGCCCCCATGCAGTCACATTGCCATCCACCATGTCTCGTTTAGTATTTTTGTCTGTGCCAGAGCATGGTGGTTTCATCATATTTTAGCCCTCTGATCTATTTTCCTTGTCTTTAATTTGGTATTCACTGTGCAATGTCAGCTGCACTGAATGACATTGCAGGTACTTTACTATTTTTTTCTGTACAATACCTCTTGTTGAAGGTGAATAATTTAATTAAATAGTAGAGTGCATGTGCTTTCTTTATACCCGAGTTTTCTAAATATGTATGGTTTCCTATAGTAACCTCATCATAATGTCTTGAGTGAGTGATTAAAAGTATTTTTTTGAGGTAAAGAAAATTTAGTATAAAATAAATTTAGAAGTAAATTTGAAGAGCTTTCCTTTTGCAATCAGCAGTTTATAACTTTATTGTATCTTCCGGTATGATACTTTAATTAATTGTACATAATGTACTATATAGGTAGCAGTTTTAGTAAAGTTTATAAGAAATTTCTCTCTCATTTTTGCCAATACCAAATTCATTGTATACTGTTTTTGTACATGAACTTCCCTGCCAGATATATACCTAGCTTAGGTCTCTGACGTCACGACAGAAAATTCAAAACTCGCGGCACACGCTACAGGTAGGTCAGGTGATCTACCTTACCTGCCGCTGGGTGGCGGATGTAAGAACCAGTCCCCCTTTCTTGTCAGATTATTTTCTGTCGCCGGCTGGACAACACCTGTTGTTCAGTCCTTACGATAGTTAAATTCGTTCTCGTTGCCGACGATTTGGATTTTGGTGAAGTACCCTTTGTTTGTTGGCTTGGCATACGCTTTTTGGACTGTTTTTTGGATTTTTCTTTTGGATTTCTCTTACAATATATATATCATGGATGATTCTGAAGTTAAGAAACCTAGTTTATTTAGGGTTTGTTCAGTGAAGGAATGTAAAGTTAGGCTTCCTAAAGCTGCATTAGATCCTCACTCTGTATGTACGTCTTGTAGAGGGAATGAATGCTCTTTTATTAACCCTTGCAAAGAGTGTGAGAATTTGGATGAGGATGGTTGGAAGGCTCTTTCTTCTTATGTGAGAAAGTTAGAGAAGGATAGGGTGCGCAAGGCTTCTTCAAGGAGCTCTAGTAGATCGAGGGTGAGTGAAGTTGACGCTAAGAATCCTGTAGTAGAAGTAGTTCCTTCTCCGGTTTCAGCCCCTGCGCCCAGCTTTGAACCCGAAGATTCGTTTTCGGAAGTTGCTTCTGGGAGAGCCTCGATCAGGAGTAAGGAGAGCCTCGCTCGCTCTCGACAAGGTAAGAGTGATGATAGTTCCAAGTGATCAGTGCAGTGCCCCTAGTGCAGTGGAGGGTGCGTCTGACCGCCTCACTACGCTTCCAGGCCTAGACCTCTTCCAGACTCCCAGACCCAGTGGAGGAGGAAAGACGAAAGCCGCAGGAAGGTTAGGGAGAACCCCCACCGGTCAGGCGTCCCCTCGGCAGTTCCTGTTGTTCGTTCCCAGGCTGCCTTGGATCGAACCAAGAAGGATTTATTGCGCCAGTGCTTCTCGTCATCTTCGTCACCTTCTTCCTCAGCGTAGATGGAGCGCCTCGGAGTCGTCTCGCCCTCTCAAGAGGCCCTGGAAGGCTCCTTGCGCCCTTCCTTCCAGCCCCAAATCCTTCGCGGAAGAACCAGAAGTGGAACGCAAGAGAGCCAAGATTTCGTCCGTTTACGCTTCTCCTGTTCGCTCTCGGACTTCGTCCCCTGTAGAGGAGTTTAAGAGATCTCCTCCTGCGCGTATCCTGGCGGGTCTGCAGGCGCAGATTGCGGCTTTAGCGGAGTCTATTGCCGGGACTTCTCATCGTCGGAAGACGCCTCACTTCCGGTGAAGAAGTCTAAGAACGTTCCTTCGGCTAAATCTCCTCTGGCTAGAGAAGCTTTTGAGCCTGTTAGTAGGAGGTCAGAAGTGCAGGCTGAAGCTCGGGCGGGATCTTTCTCCGAGTAGGCTCTCTCTCTTCCCAGCAAGAGTTGTGAGCATGTCAGGCGTAAGGAGCCGGACAGGCTCTCTCCTCAGGATTTACCGCTCCTCTTCAGTTAGGCGTCAAGAGCTTGACAGACGTCAAGAGCCTCGTTTTCGTCAGGAGCGAAGGAAGAGTTCTTCGCCTGGTGGCCACTCTCCTTTTGACAGACGCTCGGAGCCTAGTAGGCGTCAAGAGCCTAGTAGGCGCCAAGAGCCTAGTAGGCGCCAAGAGCCTTGTAGGCGGCAACGAAGCTTTCTCCTCCGTTGGATCACTCCCGATTGGATAGGCGCTCAGGGCCTTGTAAGCGCCGCGCTTCTGACAGGGAATCCTCTGTGGATGTTTTCTCTCCCCGTGGCAGGCGTCAAGAGCCTGGCAGTTTTGAGCCCGATAGGCACCAAGAGCCTGGCAGGCGTATTGAAGGATGGCAGGCGCCAAGAGCCTAGCAGGCGCAGAGAGCCTGATAGGCGCTCTCCCTTATCCAGACGCTCTTCTGTGGAGTTAGAATTTGTTTCCGACAGACGAGCCTCCACTTGTAGGCGCTCTCCTAGTAGGCGCTCCCCAAGTAGGCTCTCTCCTGGGAGGCGCTCTCAAAGTAGGCGCTCTCCTGGTAGGTGCTCTCCAACTAGGCGCTCCCCAAGTAGGCTCTCTCCTGGGAGGCGCTCTCAAAGTAGGCGCTCTCCTACTAGGCGCTCTCCTGGTAGGCCCCCCCGAGGAAGCGCTCTTCCAGTGGATTTTCTCCCAGTAGGCGCTCTCCGAACAGGCGCTCTCCAAGGATTAGCTCTCCTCCGGGCAGTAGAGCTTCTAGACGTCATTCTTCGGAAGAATTTATTGGGGATTCTGAGGAAGATTTGCCCAAGGATGCTTCGGTTTTCTTCATATAAGAGACTGACAGACCTCCTCTTGCAGATTTTGGGGAGACTCTTTCGGCCGTTGCTCCTCCGTCTCCTCCGTCCTTATTTTCAACGACCAATACGGCTAAGAAGTCTTCAGTTGTAAGATGAAGCCTACAGTGTCTATGAAGAAGGCTCTGAAGAACTTTGACGACTGGTTGGTTTCAAAAGAAGAGAAAGGCAAGACAGTTTTTTCTTTTCCCCCGTCCAAGCTGACGGTAAGATGGGGGTTCTGGTACGAGTCAGGAGAGCCCTTGGGTCTGACTCTTCCCTCTTCTGCAGACTCGGACTTCTCTTTGTTGGTTGATTCCGCACGTCGCTAGGCGCTGAATTCTGCGAAGACGATGTGGGGTATGAGCGAGTTGGATCACCTTCTGAAGGAATGTTCCAAGTCTTAGAAGTTTTTAACTTTCTTGACTGGACCCTTGGAGTTTTGGCTAAGAGGACTCAAGAGCAAGACACTCTTTCGCCTGAAGACCTCCACGCAGTTCTGTCTTGTATGGACAAGGCAGTGAGAGACGGTTCCGGGGAAATTGCTTCACTTTTTGGTGCAGTAGTGCAAAGAAGAGGGCCGTTTTCTGCTCTTTTCTTACCAGGCGGTTTCTCACGCACGGAGAGCTTCCTTGCTGTATTCAACTTTCCCCGCAACTCTTCCCCAAGAAGATTATTAATGATATCTCCAGCTTGTTATCAGCAAAAGCGACGCAGGATATGCTGGCTCGCTCTGCTAGAATCCCGAAACCTTCGTTTCAACAGAAGACGAAGAAGGAGGCTCAAAGTAGCAGAACCCTTTCGAGGAGGACCTTCGTCTCGCTCTTCTTCCTCCAGAGGTTCGAGACCACCTAGAAGAGGAAGGACCTTCTCTCGGTCTATTAGGGCCAAGAAGTAGTTCGTGTGTCCTCCAGACAACTGTGGGTGCCAGACTTCTGAACTTTGCAGATGTCTGGGTACGAAAGGGGGCGGACAACTGGTCCCTCGCGATCATCAAGAGGGGATACCTCATTCCCTTTATCTCGAGACCACCACTCCAAGGGCACTGGTGGCCAAATACAAAGACCCACTAATGAATCAAGCCCTCGCTCTAGCGGTAGAGCTGATGTTAGAGAAAGAGGCAATAGAGATGGTTCAGGACCCTCTTTCAGCGGGGTTCTACAACCGTCTGTTCCTAGTTCCCAAGAACTCAGGAGGATGGAGGCCGGTTCGGACGTGAGCGCCCCTGAATGTCTTTGTGAAGAAGAGGAAGTTCGCTATGACGACGTCATCAGTCTTAGCAGCTCTTCGTCCCGGGGACTGGATGGTGTCGCTGGACCTTCAGGACGCTTACTTCCATGTGCCGATCCATCCTTCTTCTCGCAAATTTCTCAGATTCATGTGGGGAGGGAACGTTTTCAGTTCAGGGCCCTATGCTTCGCCTTTCCACGGCCCCACAAGTATTCACAGGGACTGATGAAGAACGTTGCCCAGTGGCTTTCATCTCGAGGGAGTGAGGATTTCCCTCTACTGGACGTTTGGCTTATCAGGGCCAAATCCAAAAACGGAGAAATGTCTGGAGGACTTAAGAGTGAACGTTGAATCTAGCAGCTTCTCTGGGTTTGCTAGTGAATTTCGAAGTCACAGCTAATCCCCAGTCAAAGAGCGTATCTATCTGGGGATTCTGATGGCTTTCTCAGGTTTTTCTCGGGCGTATCCGTCCCAGAGAGATAACCCGAGGTTTGGAGAAGGTAGCAATCTTTCTAGAGAAAGTGGATGAGTCTGTTGGGGACACTCTCCTCGCTGGAGCAATTCGTTTCTCTAGGAAGGTTGCACCTCAGACCCCTACAGTTCTTCCTGACGAGGAACTGGGATCGAAAATCTCAAGGTCTGGACTTTGCGTTTCAGATTTCGCAAGAGATAAAGGAAGATCTACGTTGGTGGCTAGACCCTCTATTGTTCAAGAAGGCCTTTCCTTGCAGGTTCGGAACCCCAACCTAGTGTTATATGCAGACGCTTCGGACATAGGTTGGGGAGCTACTCTCGGGTCGAGAGAGTGTCAGGCACCTGGATGGGGGATCAGGTGTCCTGGCACATCAACAAGAAGGAGCTAACAGCGATTTGGTTAGCTCTCAAGACCTTCGAACCCCTCGTAAAAGGGAAATATGTTCAGATCAACTCGGCACACCACAGCCCTGGCTTACATTCGGAAACAGGGGGGGACTCACTCTTTCTCAATGTACGAGACAGCGAGATCGCTCCTCCTGTGGTCAGAGGAAAGGAAGATACGGCTTATCACCAGGTTCGTACGGGAGAAAGGAATGTCAGAGCGGATCTGCTAAGCAGAAGGGAATCAAGTCCTTCCCTCAGAGTGGACTCTGCACGCGGACGTATGCCAGGAGCTGTGGAGGACGTGGGCAGGCCCCATCTCGATCTATTTGCGACCTCCAGGAATGCGAGGATAGATCTATACTGCTCCCCTATTGCAGAACCCAAGAGCAGTGGCAATAGATGCATTCCTGATGGATTGAAGGAATCTGGATCTTTACGCGTTCCCGCCTTTCAAGATTCTAGGGGAAACGTTAAGGAAGTTCGCAGCTTCAGAGGGAGCAAGGATGACTTTGATAGCTCCGTTCTGGCCCGCCCAACGACTGGTTTCACAGAGGTACTGGAATGGCTGGTGGATGTCCCAAGATACCCTACCACTAAGAGTCGATCTGCTCAAACAGCCCCACTTCGACAGGTTTCACAAAAACCTCCCCGCTCTCAGTCTGACTGGATTCAGACTATCAAGAGTCTCGTCAGAGCTAAGGGCTTTTCGGCAAAGTCTGCAAGGGCTATTGCCAATGCATGTAGACCTTCCACATCTAGAGTCTACCAGTCGAAGTGGGGATGTTTTTCAACGTTGGTGCAGGACTCATAAAGTTTCCTCCTCCAGTACCTCTGTGACTCAGATAGCAGATTTCCTTATCTTCCTGAGGGAAAAATGCGGGTTAGTTGTCTACCATCAAGGGATACAGGAGCATGCTTTCCTCAGTTTTTCGTCATAGAGGATTAAACATATCTGAAGACAAGGACCTCCATGATTTAATCAGATCGTTTTGAAACGGTTAAAAGAACCTCCTCCTTAGTTCCTAGCTGGAATCTAGATGTCGTGCTGCTCTTCCTGAGGTCCTCAAGGTTCGAACCTCCCCATACAGCTTCGTTCAGAGATCTTTCAATGAAGACTTTTTCTCTGTGCGTTAGCGTCAGCGAAGAGGGTCAGCGAGCTGCAGCTCTAGAAGGTGAGGTAGGTTTCCAAGGAGGCTCCGCGGTTGCTCTTTTCTTCCGGCTTTCCTAGCCAAGAATGAAAACCCTTCTTCACCGTGGCCCAGGAGCTTCGAAATCAAAAGCTTATCCTCCTTAGTTGGGACAGAAGAGAGAGATCTCTTTGCCCGGTGAGAAGCCTGAAATTTTATCTTCAGAGGAAGAAAAGACTTGCTGCTAATGAAAGCAATCTCTGTGCTCTGTAAGGGACCCCAGTAGGCCCTTATCTAAAAATGCCCTCTCTCATTCTTTATCAGGAATGTTTATTAGAGAAGCACACACTTCTTGCAATCAGCAACAGTTTAGCCTTCTGAAAGTCAAGGCACACGAAGTACGGGCCATCGCGACGTCTTTTGGCTTTCAAGAAGAATTTGTCATTACAAAACCTTATGAAGGCCACTTTTTGGAGGTGTGAATCAGTCTTCTCCAATCACTACCTAAAGGACGTATCGATTACGTATGGAAAAGTGTTTTGGGCTAGGCCCTTACGTATCGGCATTCAGTGCTGGGGCAGGGAGCTGAAAACACATCCTTTTTAATCCTTTTTTTTTTTTTTTTTTTTTTTTTTTTTTTTTTTTTGAAGATTTTTAATATCCCGATCTTTTTCGGGCCAGCCCTGTGAGAGTTCAAGTTTGACTCATTGGACTGGTAAAACTCCTTTCTTTAATAATAATTTAATCCTTTTCCCTGTTTAGTTTAATTTTGAGTTTTTTGGTTGTACGAAGGAGGTTTGCAGGAGGCAACTCCTTCTTTCGTATACTATTGTTAGTATTTGGTTAGGTGATCGTTGTGCTTGAGCTCCTTGCAATTGGTAGTGATAGGCTCTGGCATGTAAGCGGGTTGATCCCCATTGACCAGATCCTGCTTGGATTCTGCCAAGTAAGTGGACTCAGTTCCCATTGGTAGACCCAAAGAGTTCTTCAGCCATAGGTCACGCCCTCGCTGAGACTCTTTAGGCAACGCAGACTAATAGACAGTAACTATCAAGTCTTCTGCCTAAATCAGGTAAAGAACCAGAGGTTTATATTTTTATCCTTTAACATGTGTTTGTCCCCACTTTCTAAGTAAGTATGTGTCTCTTTCCCTCCACCAAGGGTGTCAATCAGCTAAGTATATCTGGCAGGGAAGTTCATGTACAAAAATGATATTGATTGTATACAATAAAGTTGTTCATGCAACTTACCTGTCAGATATATATATAGCTGATAATTTCCGACACCGACAGAATTTAAAACTTACGACACACGTAGTGGGAGTCAGGTGGTTAGTACCCATTCCCGCCGCTGGGAGGCGGGTATCAGGAATCATTCCCATTTTCTATTCATAATTTTTCTGTCGCGCCGGTGTTGTGAACATCTGTTTACAGCACCTCCGTCTGGATTTGGAAACTTTTTGCTACTTGAGTATCCCTTTTGGTTCTTTTTTGGATTAATTGATTGGATCGGTGGCTAGGCACACGTTATTAGTGGATTGATTTGATTTTGGTTTGGACTTTTCTTGGAATAATATGTCAGGGTCTAGTACAGCTAGCGCTAGGTTCTGCTCTAGAACTGATTGTAGAGGTAGCTACTGAAAGCTTCAGTAGACCCACATACGGTATGTAAGAGTTGCAGGGAGCATGAATGTGTGTATGAAAGCCGTTGCAAGGAGTGCGAAAGACTAACAGATTCTGAGTGGAAGGCGTATGAGACCTATCTTAGGAAACTTGAAAAGGATAGGTTAAGGAGGTCTTCCCTCCAGGAGTATTTCAGGCGTTGCAAGAAATTAATGTTTCTCCTGTTAACCCTCCTTCTGTTAATGCTCCTAACCCTGTAGTTTTTGCCTCCGGGCCCTGAAGCAGTGTCTGTAGAGAGTAATACTTTATCCTTAATATTGGAATCGATTCGTAATCTAGAATCGAAAGTGTTGGCTCTTGAGAGCAAAAGTGACGTGCAAAAGTGCAGTGATACCCCTTGTGTAGTGGACGGGTGCGTCAGATCGGCCTCGTTTCGCCTCTAGGCCTGGACCTCTGCTTGACTCCCAGGACCTGGGGAGGGAGCATGTCGAAAGCCGAAGGAGGGTTACAAGGAACCCCCACCGATCTGACGTGCCTTTCGGCAGTGACTGATGAAAAATCCCCAGACTGCCAGGGAACGTGCGCGTGCACGTCTCCTCAAGGAGTGTTTTTTTCGTCATCGGAGGCTTCATCCCCACGTAAAGGGTGGAGTTCTCAAGGTGCTTCACGTCCGCTGAAAAGGACGGCGCGTAATGTTGACGCTTCACGTCCTAGTTCTCCGCTTTTGCGATCTTCGCCTGACAGTGCGTTCGCTGCTTTTCCGCCGCAGAAAAGGCGTAGAGAGTCTTCGGACTTGGATTCAGTTAGCTCGTGCGAGCGATACAGTCGCTCCAGAGCTCGGGAAGAGGCCGTACCTGGGAGGAGGAGGAGGCGTCCCCTCGCCGCTCTCCTGCTCACAGGATCAGTCCCTCCCCGGAGCAGGAAGATTTTGCCAAACAAAGAGGATGATTCAGTCACTGCAGCAGCAACTTCAGGACGCTCTTGCTGCTAGAGAGTCTCTTCCGCGTCGTAGGAAGGATGAGAAGCTTCATGTGAAAAGTCAAGACCCGCTCTTTCTCCTCGCTCGCCTCTCTCTTCGTTCGAGTCTCCCTCTAGAGTTCGTTCTGCTCCCCAGCAGCTCTCTAGAGGAGGTGAGAAGTTCGCTTCTCGCTCTCAGGATGAAATATCTCCCGCTCGCAAGTCTTCGTATGTTCGCAAGCGAGTGGTGGACGCTGAGCGCGCTTCTGTGCAAGTGGAGCGCGCTTCAGGTGCCGCCAAACGCGCACCTGTTGTTGATAAACGTGCACCAGTGAGCGGCAGCCGTCGCTGACTGACGCTCGCGCGCACCAGTGGAAGCCAAGCGTGCACTAGTGGACGCTCGGTGCGCGCCAGTGGGACGCCAAGCGTGGGTTGGTAGATGTCGAGCGCGCACCCGTCGGCGCCAAACGTGTGGATTCGGACGCCAAGCGCGCGCTGGTAGACACCAGTTCCTCAACAATGCAAGTTCAGGTGGATGAAGGAACCCTTCCTGTTCGTCAGTTTTCTTCAGAGTTTCCTCCTACTTCTCCAGTTTCTGAGGAAGGAGTTAGCGATGATTTAGTAGAAGCAGAGGAAGAACAGCAACCAGCTACTGTCTCATCGGACTATAAAGTTTTGATGCGTCTTCTACAGTCGGAGTTCGGAGAAACTTTTCAACCGGAAGCCCCTCGTACTCCTCCTTCTCAATTTTCTTCTTTTAAGGCAACGAAGACATCGGGGTTCATTAAAATGAAGAAGTCGCTTTCCACGAAGCAAGCGTTCCGGAAAGTCCATGAGTGGATGGAGAAGAGGAAAGCGTCAGGAAAGTCCTCTTTAGCTTTACCGCCTTCAAGACTCTGCGGTAAAGGAGGCATGTGGTATGAGACAGGAGAAGACATAGGCGTTAACTACCAGCCTCTGCTCAAGGTGACTTCGGGAGCATCGTAGACGCCTCCAGAAGAGCCCTTCTGTCTTCATCAAAAGTCACTTGGACCCATAACGAGTTCGACTTTCACCTAAAAGGCCTCTTCAGGACGCTAGAGGTCTTCAACTTTCTCGACTGGTGTCTTGGAGGTAGTTTTAGATGCCAGGTCAAGGAGTTCTGATACTATTAGTCTGGGGGAGCTGTCCAGCGTTCTTTCTTGTATGGACAAAGGCCGTCAGGGATGGTTCTGAGGAGTTGGCTACGCACTTTAGCTCAGGGATTCTCAAGAAGAGAGCGCGCTCTTTTGTATTTCACGGCCAAATCCGTCTCTCCAACGCAAAAGGCGGACTTGCTTTTCGCTCCTTTCTCAGACCATCTCTTCCCCCAGGCTATGGTTAAGGACATAGCTTCAAGCCTTCAGGAAAAGGCGACGCAAGATCTCTGGTCTCAGTCTTCTAGAAGGCCAGCAGCTGCTTTCATCTTCTGGAGCTTCGTTTGCCAAGAAATCGAAGGCCCTTTCGTGCTGGACCTTCCTCGAAAGCAGCCTCCCGAGGAAGAGGCTCTTCCAGAGGAAAAAACCCCTGCTCCGTCAAAGAGTAGGAAGTGATTCGGAAGTCCTTCAGACGCCGGTAGGAGCCAGGCTTCTTCGATTCGCGAAAGCCTGGAAGAGAGAGATGCCGACCCTTGGTCGCTGGATGTCGTGAGGAAAGGGTACAGGATCCCGTTCTTGAAGTCACCCCCGCTATCCTCAACACCAAAGGATTTGTCTCCCTCTTATCGAGGAGAGAAGCAGAAAGTGCTTTTCGATCTGCTGGAACAAATGATCGAGAAGCAAGCGGTGGAACAGGTCTTCGACCTGGAATCGCCAGGGTTTTACAACCGCCTGTTCCTGGTGCCCGAAACATTCGGGGGGGTGGCGACCCGTCCTCGATGTCAGCAGCCTAAATCTCTTTGTGATAAAGAAGAAATTCAAGATGGAGACGACTCAATCGGTGCTGTCAGCTTTGAGACCGGGGATTGGATGGTCTCACTAGACCTCCAAGACGCGTATTTTCACGTCCCCATCCATCCCCAATCAAGGAAATACCTGCGATTTGTCCTGAAGGGGAAGGTATTCCAATTCAGGGCACTTTGCTTCGGTCTGACCACAGCGCCGATGGTTTTCACCATTCTCATGAAGAACGTGGCAAGGCTGCTTCATTTGGAGAATATACGGATCTCTCTCTACCTAAGACGACTGGCTTATTCGAGCTTCATCGCGGGAACGGTGTCTGGAGGACCTGCACACGACCATGACGTTAGCAAAGTCCCTGGGGCTTCTGGTAAACCTCGAAAAGTCGCATTTGACTCCGTCTCAATCTTTAGTCTATCTGGGGATTCAGATGGACTCAGTGGCTTTTCGGGCTTTTCCGTCCCCCAGGGGCGACAACTTCAATGCTTGGAGAAAGTGGCGACCTTTCTGGGGAAGGAAACATGCTCGGTGAGGGAATGGATGAGTTTTGCTGGGGACCATTTCCTCACTGGAGAAGTTTGTTTCTCTGGGAAGCTCCACCTCAGACCTCTTCAATTCTTCCTAGCCAACAGTTGGAAGAACAAGCAAGATCTGGAGGCGATCTTGTGTTTAACGAGAGAGGTGAAGGATCACCTAAGTTGGTGGGTCAGATCCTCGGAAGCTTGCAGAAGGGCTCTCCCTCAAACTTCGGAACCCCGACCTAGTGTTGTTTTCCGACGCGTCGTCCACGGGTTGGGGAGCAACATAGGAGGGAAAGAAGTGTCGGGCACCTGGAGAGGGGAACAGGTGTCCTGGCACATCAATCTGAAAGAGCTGTCAGCCATTTATCTGGCTCTCAGGTTTTTCCAGGAAGAAGTATCCGGCAAAGTAGTTCAGATCAATAAATTCGGACACAACCACAGCGCTGGCATACCTAAGAAATCAAGGGGGAACTCACTCGCCTTCTCTGTTTGCCATCGCAAAGGAACTCCTTTTGTGGGCAAAAGCGCAAGAAGTCACGATCCTGACAAGGTTCGTGTCAGGGAGTACAGAATGTTCGGGCGGACCTTCTCAGTCGGCGAGGGACAGCTGTTGCCGACAGAGTGGACCCTTCACCAAGAGGTTTGCCAGTCGCTGTGGAACCTGTGGGGCTGTCCACAGGTGGATGTCTTCGCAACGTCCAGGACGAGAAGACTTCAACTCTATTGCTCCCCAGTTCTGGACCCGGGAGCAGTCGCAGTAGACGCCCTACTTTGGAGTTGGTCGGGCCTAGACATATACGCTTTTCCCCCGCTCAAGATCCTCGGGGAAGTGATGAGGAAGTTTGCGGCATCGGAAGGAGCGAGGATGACACTCATCGCCCCCTTCTGGCCGGCAGCCGACTGGTTCACAGAGGTGATGTCCTTCCTGGTAGACTTTCCGAGGACTCTACCGTTAAGGAAAGATCTACTCAGACAGCCCCACTTCTTGAGAGGTACCACAAAAAACCTCCCCGCTCTGAGTCTGACTGCGTTCAGACTATCAGAAGTTGGCCAGAGCGAGGGGTTTTTTCAAGACCTGTGGCGAAGGCGATTGCCACCGCAAGGAGGCCCTCCTCGATCGCTATGTACCAATCGAAGTGGGCTGTCTTCAGATCCTGGTGCAGGAAGAAGGGCATTTCCTCCACCACAACCTCTGTGAGCCAGATAGCTGACTTCCTTCTTCATCTGAGAGAAGAAGTGAAGTTGGCTGTTCCAACTATTAAAGGCTACAGGAGCGTGCTTTCTGTAGTCTTTAGACACAGAGGACTCGATTTGTCTAATAATAAGGACATTCATGATCTCATTAGATCGTTCGAGACTAGGAAGGTAGTCCAGCCTAAAGTACCCTCGTGGAACTTGGATGTGGGTACTCAATACTTGATGTCGAGTAACTTCGAACCGCTTCAGTCAGTTTCTATCAGGAATCTGACGAAGAAAACGATCTTCCTAACCGCTCTGGCGACGGCGAAGAGGGTTAGCGAAATTCAGGCCATTAGCAAGCAGATTGGCTTTTCAGAAAGTAGTGCGGTGTGTTCTTTAAGTCCCATGTTCTTAGCAAAGAACGAGAATCCTTCCAACCCGTGGCCGAGGTCCTTTGAAATCAAAGGGTTGTCAGATATAGTTGGAAACGAACGTGAGAGATTCCTGTGTCCTGTCAGGGCTCTAAAGTTCTATCTGCAGAGAACTAAAGCTTGCAGAGGTTTCATCGGACAATTTGTGGTGTTCAGTGAGGAAACCTGATCTTCCTATGTCGAAAAACGCACTGGCGTTCTTCATCAGGAATACGATTCAAGAAGCGCATAATAAGTGTAGTGACAGTGATTTTAAAGCTTCTGAAAGTAAAAGCTCACGAGGTGAGAGCTATTGCTACTTCGGTAGCCTTTCACAAAAGATATTTGAATGCCACATTTTGGAGACGCAATTCGGTGTTCGCTTCACACTACCTGCGGGAGGTGAAAGTGACATACGAAAATTGCTTCTCCCTCGGACCATACATTGCTGCAGACACTGTTTTGGGGGCAGGAGGTAAACACTCATCCTATCCTTTAGGGATTAGGGGGGTTTTTAATTTGTGTTTATGGTTGTGGGGTGACCGCCTGGGCGGGTCTCCCTTCCATTAGCTTAGTTAAGTGGGATACCTTTGGTAAACTAAGCCAGGTGGTGGTATTTTTGTCTCGTTGCCCTCATTAGTATGGTCCATGGTCTAGTCACGTCGTGGTCTCGCCCCTGTTGACAGATCATCTGGAGTGCACCAGCTTCATAGGTCTCTACCTTGCTGGCAACTCTAGTAGCACAAGCAGACTTACGTGGCAGTAATCACGAAGCCAGCTATGCTAACAGGTAAGGAATCAAGATATCAATTATCTGCACATATGTGTTTCCTAAATCCTCTATTCTGTCTCTCCCACCACCAAAGGTGGGATTCAGCTATATATATCTGACAGGTAAGTTGCATGAACAAAATGATATTGTAATGATACAATTAAGTTTTGTTCATACTTACCTGGCAGATATATATAATTAGTACCCGCCCACCTCCCCTCAGGAGACAGTGGAAATAAAAATTATGAATAGAAAATGGGAATGATTCCTGATACCCGCCTCCCAGCGGCGGGAATGGGTACTAACCACCTGACTCCCACTACGTGTGTCGTAAGTTTTTAAATTCTGTCGGTGTCGGAAATTATCAGCTATATATATATCTGCCAGGTAAGTATGAACAAACTTAATTGTATCATTACAATATCATTTTTGTACATACTTACCTGGCAGATATATACGATTGATGGCCCGCCCAGCCTCCCCTCAGGAGACAGGTGGAAGAAAATAACCTGACAAGAAAGGGGGACTGGTTCTTACATCCGCCACCCAGCGGCGGGTAAGGTAGATCACCTGACCTACCTGTAGCGTGTGCCGCGAGTTTTGAATTTTCTGTCGTGACATCAGAGACCTAAGCTAAGTATATATCTGCCAGGTAAGTATGTACAAAACTTTATTGTATACTAACAATATCATATTTGTAAATATTTATCATAAACTTCATAAGGCTGCCTACTTGCCTTTGGAGGCAGGTATCCCATTTGTTTTCTATTTTCCTCCAGTCTCATCTTAGTTATACTGGTAACAGAGTATTTACCTTGCAGGCCCTTGTGTAATGGATTGAGCACTGAAATTTAGATTATCACAGATTATAAGGTTGTTTTTTCCTGAAGAAGTATTAGTTGAGTCACCTCTTCCTTAGCCCTCCAGCTTTTGTTAAACATTGGTTTATAACTGTATACGAAAACAATAAATTTCTAAAAAAAAGTTTAGGTTTGTTGGTATAAGTCATTTAACAAGAAAAGTCCTTCTGCCCTGCTATTCAGGTAGAAACTCCTTGCTGGAAAATGAAAGCAGAATGCCCATGAGAACTAATCTTATAAAGTGTGAGTGGTCTGTTAAAGGGTGTGCTGAATGCCGAAGTTTGAGGAATTATCAAGTTTTAGTTATTAACAGTTTTCAGCTGTGTTAAGTCTAAATAACATACGTATCCTGAAGGGATAATGCTAAGAAAAAAAAAATTGTATTTGGGTTTATTGGCAATTTTGTTTATCACTTGTATGACACTGTGAACCACAAATTGTGGAAAAGACTTGTAAAAAATGTTTGTATGAATAATTAAGGATAGGTCAAAGTGAATTATGGACTGTTTTTGACATTTTTATGCATGAAAAACATAACTACCGTAGAAACATAATTGCTTAAAAAGAATTTTGTTCATGAAACTTACCTGTCAGATATATATATAGCTGTGTTTTCTGACGTCCGACAGAATTTCAAAACTCGCGGCACACGTAGTGGGCGGCCAGGTGGTAGTACCCATTCCCGCCGCTGGGAGGCGGATATCAGGAACCATTCCCATTTTCTATTCATATTTTTTCTGTCGCCGGTGCTGGAAACAACTGTTTGCAGTACCTCCGTCTAGGATTTTTGATTTATCTCGCTTTAAATTATCTGGATTGACTTTTGGTATCGACTTCTGGATTGTTGGATTGGCACGCGTAATAGTGGATTGGTTTTTGATTTTGGATTGGCTTTTCTGTGTACATGATGTCGGGATCAAGTACAGGGAGTTTCAGAGTGTGTGTGAGGAGTGAATGTAAGGTGAGGCTTCTTAAACCTTCATTTGATCCTCACACAGTTTGTATGGAATGCAGGGGGCATGTTTGCTTGGTTGATGATCGGTGCAATGAATGCAAGGATTTGTCAGAGGATAAATGGAAGATGTATGAGACCTATCGACGTAAATTGGAGCGCGATAGAGTCAGGAGGTCTTCCTCCAAGAGCAGTTCTACAAAAGGTAAGGAATGTAATATTTCTCCTCCTCTAACACCGGTAGATTTTGTTCAACCTAATCCTGTTTTGTTGCCTTGCGGGCCCTATTGCTGTGTCTGGAGAAGGTAACGCCCTTTCTCTGATTCTCGAGTCTATTCGCGCTCTTGAATCGAAAGTGTTGGCCTTAGAAACTGGCCCTGTGAAAGTTTGTGATAGTGCCCCTAGTGTTGTGGAGGGGCGTCAGAATCGGCCCCATAATGCCTCTAGGCCTAGACCTCTATCGGACTCCCAGGACTCAGGGAGTGTGTATGTCGAAAGCCGCAAGAGGGTTACGGGGGCTCCCCACCGATCTGGCGTCCCTTCGGCAGGCCTTGTTGCTAAGTCCCAGGCTGCCAAGGAGCGCGCACGAGCGCGCGTCCTGAAGGATTGCTTTTCGTCCTCCGAAGCGTCCTCCCCGCGCAAGGGTGAGCGCTCGGAGAGACTCGTCCGTTGAAAAGGACTTTTCGTTTTGAGGACGCTTCACGTCCTATGTCACCTCTTTCGTCAGAGGACGCGTATGACGCTTTCCTCCTCAGAAGAGAGGTAGAGTCTCAACGATGAGGGACATTGGGTTGGCGCGCACAGGCGTGTTCCCCTGAGATGCAGGTAGCTGTACCTGCGAGAAGGAAGGAGGCGTCCCCTTGCCCCTCGCCTTCTCGCAGGGTCAGTCCTGCCCCTTCTTCTGCTTCTTCGTCACCTACGAAGAATATCCTTGTGTCCCTCAGGACCAGATTTCGTCTCTCATGGCTCAAAGGACTCGCCCGCAGCAGTCGAGCCTAAGCGGAGAAAGGAGGTTAGGCTGCCCGTCAAGAGGACGAAGCAGTCTCATTCTCTCTCGTCTCGTTCGTCTCTCTCTCCGCCTCCGGATCGTCACCGTTCTTGTTCTCCGAGTAGATCTTTCGCACACGCTTTGGAGGACGCTCGGCAGGATGCTCGCCGTTCGAAGCAGGACGTTTTGCGCTCTCTGCAGGGCGCTTTTGAGGACGCTCGGCAGGACGCTCGCCGTTCGAAGCAGGACGCTTTTGCGCTCTCGGCAGGACGCTTTTGAGGACGCTCGGCAAGGACGCTCGCCGTTCGAAGCAGACGCTTTTCGGACGAGGCAGGACGTTTTGAGGACGCTCAGCAGACGCTTGCTCGGCTAAGCAGGACGCTTTTGGCGCCTCTCGTCAGGAAGCTCGCGCTTCCTCTCGTAGGGACGTGTCTGGTAAAGACAGTTCCCGTTGCTTCAAAGGACGCTCTACGTTCACAGGATGGTCCGTCCTTCAAAGGATCGTCGTAAGGGCGAGTCCGACCTGAAGCGGTGACTTCCAATCAGCGGAAGTCTTTGTTCAGGCCTAAGCCTGCTTGACGTACGCCCTCTCCGGATGGACGTTCTCCAGTTCCTCTTAGAGAGGAAGGGGAACTTAGTAGTCCAGGGGAGTTCAGTCGAAGAAGTACCTCCTGTAGCTTCGGCTGTCTTGGACTATAAGGTTCTTGTGCGGCTGTTACGTTCGTCCTTCGGGGATAAGTTTCAGCCGGCAGCCCCTAGGTCTCCTCCCTCTCAACTTTCGTCTTCTAAGTCAGTCAAGACTCCTGAGTTTGTCGAAATGAAGACGTCGCTTTCGACCAAGAGGGCTTTCAAGAAGCTACAAGATTTTATGTCTCGAAGGAAGGACCAGGGCAAGACCACTTTCGCCCTTCCTCCCTCTAGACTCTCCGGGAAAGGAGAATTTGGTATGCAACCAAGGAGGACGTGGGGGGTAAAGGTTCCTTCGTCCGCTCTTGGGGACTTCTCCAGTTTAGTGGACGTTCAGAGGAGGTCCCTCCTATCTTCTGCAAAGGTGTCCTGGACTCCTGTGGAGACGGACCACCACTTGAAGGGACCTGCTGCGCACTTTGAGTGTCTTTAATTTCTTAGAACTGGTGCTTGGGAGTTTTGGACCTTCAGTCTAGAAGCCTGATTCTCTCAGTCTGGGGGAGCTGTCCAGCAGTGTTGTCGTGTATGGACAAGGCCGTCAGGGATGGTTCGGAAGAGCTGGTTTCTCATTTTGGAACGGCTTTTCCTGAAGAAAAGAGCTCTTTTAGTGTAATTTTACCGCGAAGTCGGTTTCTCCCCCGCTCAGAAAGCGGAATTGCTCTTTGCGCCTCTTTCGGACCATCTCTTCCCCCAGGCTATGGTAAAGGATCTTGCAACGAGTTTGCAGGAGAAGGCGACCCAGGACCTCTTGGCACAGTCTTCAAGACGCCCAGCAGTTCCTTCCACATCTTCATTCGTTAAACCCCCGAAGAAAGTCAAACCCTTTCGCGGGGCACCCCCCTCGAGAGCAGCTCCTCGAGGGAGAGGTTTTTCGAGAGGAAGAGCTTCATTTAAACAAAATCCACCAAATGAAGATCTTGTCCTTCAGACGCCAGTCGGGGCCAGGCTGAAGTTCTTTGCGGAGGCATGGAGGCAGAGAGGGCGGACCCTTGGACTCTCAAGATCGTAGAGCAGGGGTACAAGATCCCCTTTTTACATCCTCCTCCTTTAAACATCAACTCCCAGAGACCTCTCTCGTCTTATCAGGGAGAGAAGAAAAGTATCCTTTTCGATCTTTTAGACCAGATGGTCGAAAAAAGAGCGGTGGAGCAAGTCTTGGACCTGGGGTCACCGGGCTTCTACAACAGGATTTTCCTGGTGCCGAAGCAGTCGTCGGGTTGGCGCCCAGTCCTGGATGTGAGCAGGCTCAATCTTTTGTGGAGAAGAACAAGTTCAAAATGGAGACGCCTCAGTCGGTGCTAGGAGCCTTGAGACCTGCACTGGATGGTGTCTCTGGACCTGCAGGACGCGTACTTTCACGTCCCCGTCCACCCTCTTTCAAGGAAGTACCTGAGATTCGTCTTAGACACAGGGTTTGGCAATTCAGAGCCCGTTTGTTTGTTCCGACACGGCATACAAAACCTTCGGTCCTTTTACAATAGGAAGATACTAGCGGCAGCTGGATAGGTCGTAAGCTTTCGAACAAGGGGTTCGGTAGTTACTGCTTGTTCCGACAGGCGCGCAGCGCGCGACTGGGAGGTAAACAACCACTTTTTGCTTTCGGCCTCACCAGTGGATGGACGTGTGTGTTCGCTCTCTGCCCGCTGCTCGTCGTTTGCTTTCTAGTTTGTTTGTAATTGTGTATGAAAGAGCTTGTAAGTACAGTTATTCTCTCTTATCATATTAATTACGCTGCAATTTAATAATGATGGAATCTCCACGCCTCGCTACCCCAAGGAGAGCTTTGCCCGGGTACCGAAGGGCGCCAAATGCGGGAAGTTCAGATCATTCCCCGAGATTGACCCTCATGTGTGTGTGCTCGGTGCCGGGGGCGCGAATGCACCCGGGCCGAGCCCTGTGATGTTTGTAATGACTGGTCGGAGGCGCAGTGGGACATTGTATGAGGGCAGGAAGAAGCGAAGGCCTCCAAAGGAGTCGTCGGAAAGCTCTCCCGCGACTCCTTTGGTGACGGACACTTCGTCTTCTTTCCTGCCGCCCGCTCAACTTCCACGTCTCGCGCCTTCCCCTTCGGGGGCGGTGTCTAGGTCCTTCTCCTCTCCCGATGTGTCGAGTGTGGAGGAGGGCGCTAGATACCCCGACGTAGTAGTTGTACTCTGGGTCCTCTATCCGCTCGTCTTCGCGCGAGCGGGTAGAGGATCCCATCCTAATCACCCGACTTTTTGCCTCCTCAGGTGCGGTTGCCGTGAAGGATGACCTCGGACAGGTGTGGGCATCGTTGGACTGCAGGGCGTGCCGAGTGTCCAGGGGCTGCTCTATCATCTCGCTGGCTCCGTGGCGGTTACGCATGCTACGGTTACAACCACCACCACGACCCTGACAACACCTGGCTACGCGTCACTCCTCACCTGGTGTACAGCACGCGGTCTCTGTGACACCCACAACATCGGTGCAGGGGCCAGTCGCCGTAACTCGGGGGAGTGTGATGCCGCCACCTGGGTTTTGCCGTGCTGCCGCGACCGGACTTCATGTGCCCGAAGAGCTCGCCCCCCCTGGACCTCCCACCGGTACCGATGACGTCTGTGCCGTTGGTTCGACCAGCTGTATCTGCCGTACCTGCCGTGACCACCGCTGCTGTTCCTGTTCCTGATCCTGCCGTGTCCGCTGCCGTTCCTGTGATGCTCGCACCTGCTGATGTTGTTCCCGTTCCTGGCGCCGCTGCTCACCCGATGCTGGTCTGTTCGGACAGGTACGTCCGGGCCCTGTTGCTTCGGCAACAGCAGCCCCGGCTCCGTCCTGGATGACAGACCTGACGTCGGTCCTGAGGAGGTTGACGAAGAAGAAGAAGAAGAGAGGAAGTCGTCGTCGTCTTCATCGTCTTCTTCGTCGTCGTCGTCTGCCGCCTCTTCCCCTTCTTCTTCTAGGGCTCCCCCGCCTAAGAAGAAGAAGGTCGCCTCCCCCCCCCCTAAGAAGTCTCCTTCGGGAGCTTCTAAGGGCCCGTCTCGCTCTGGTGAGACGGGGGGGTTCTTCCGCTGGTCGCCCTGCTCCTTCGGGAGCAGGACCCGTCTCTTCTCCCGCAAGGAAGAAGACTACGGGGACCAGAGGGGTGCCGGCTAACACCGGCACTTGCCTCACCTGCTGTCAGTGGTTCGGCCACAGCAGCAGGATCGGCTCGGCCGCTCGTTCGCGAGAGGTACCGAGTGTACGGTCGCCTACCAGCGACCGTGCAGCCAGGAACCAGACCTCTGAGTCCGCTCAGCGTCAGGTCCACGGCACGGAGCGGAAGACTGGTGACAGCCGCTCACGCGACTCTCACCAGACCAGCTCTCGCTCTCGCGGCGAGCAGCTGGCTACCCGGGCGGACGTGACGGTCCATGACCGGCCACGGGCTGAGGCTGGGAAGAGGTCCCCCCGTTCGCCGGCACCAGCCATGGCTGGTACCAGCGAACTGACGCACCGTGAGGACACGCACCGGTCTCACCGTGACAGTGGAGCTCGCCGGTCGCCTGACCGTCGCTCTTACAGGGAGCGATCGGGTACGGTAACCAGCACCAGCTCCTCTGACACACGAGACCGGGGCCGCTGTTCTCGGTCCAGCCGTTCTCCACAGCGAGACGGCTCGACTAGGTCTGCAGCTCGATCGCCACCGCGGGTTGACGATCGCCTGCAGTCCTCCAAGCCCGCTGGTTCTGCCAGTGAGCGAGGAGAGAGCGTCAGGTCTGCCTCTCCCATACCTTCAACCTCCTCGGGTTACACCGGGAGGGGCGAGGTAGTGAGGAGTGATCGTGAAGGGTGCGCCCTTCAGGATCCCGCCACGTCGTCGTACGTACCAGGCTCGGTTCTCGGACCAGCCAGGTCTTACGCACAGGTGGTTGGAGGAGACCGAGAGGGGGCTGTCGCTGCTCCTCTCCTTGAGGGAGGAGGGTCTCGGGAGGTGCTCCTGTTTGAGGGACTGGGACGGTCCGACTCCACAGGATGCAGTCACTCCTGAGATCCAGAGGAACTTTGCCGAGGTTATTGCGCTGATTCGTCAGCACAACGACCGCGGGGAAGGATCGCCGCTCCCCACCATCCGAGCCCACGTCCCGGCTCGAGTCGTTCTGGGGCCCGAAGAGGGAACCCAGACCGACGGTGGGTTTTGCCGCGGTCAGAGCTGGCTGACTCAGTGCTGGACCAAGTTGAATCGCTTGTCTCTGGACAGGACGGTTCACTGAAGTCTGGCAGGTCTAGCAAGCTACTTCCACCTCCTCTGCTACGACATCGGCGGTTTTACGTGCCATCTGAAGATCCGATGCCGCCCAAACGGTGAACCGGAGTTAGCGAGGCTGACTCCGGGTGTGTCTCTGCAACAGCTCCTGTCCGAGAACCTGTGGTTCTCGCAGCAAGAGGCACTAGGCCTGGAATCTACCGCCATGGCAGCTTTCCAGGCCGTCTCCTGGCTAGATCTGTGGTCCCTCACAGTATCTAAGGTCGCAGCCAACTCTGGGGGAATTTCTCCCGAAGATGACTCGGCCTTCAGGAGACTTTGCCAGTCTGGGGGAAGAGCCATCTCTTTCCTTGCCCACCACCCCCCAGACGGTGAACCTGTGGGCCAACCTGGTTCTCCGACGAAGGGACGCTGTCCTTACTCGGGTGTCCAGGGCGGCCGGGCGTGAAGCGGCATTGGGACTTCGAAACGGACCTTTACGGAGTTCCACGTCTCTCTTCCCAGGAGAGATGGTGGACGCTGCGGTGGACAGACGGCGCACTGAGGACAGTGACCGTCTGGTTTACCAGGCAGTCTCGAAGGCTTCTGGGCAGCCTCGGACTGCGGCCAAGTCTAAGAGCTCGGCTAGCGCTTCCTCGGCTGCTAAGACGGTTGCTGCGTCGAAGCCCCGAGGAATGACTCTGTCTTCTTCGACTTCTGGCAAGGGGGGCCGTAACCAGCCCTCCTCCCAGCCCTCCTCATCCCCGTGGAGGCTCTGGAGAAGTCGAAGAAAGGGGGAAACACTAGGGATGGCGTTCCCCCTCACCTGCTGCCGGAAGTGGGGGGGTGCCTGGCCAGCCATTGGGCAACTTGGCAGCGCTACGGCGCCGAGACCTGGATTGTAGATGTCCTTCGGAGGGATATCTAGTACCCTTCGAATCTCGGCCACCCCTCACCTCCAACCCGTCCAACAGCAGTCGTACGTCCCCGGTCACCGAAGGACGTAGCACTCACACAGGAGATCAAGACCATGCTGAGCAAGAGAGCTGTAGAGATCGTCACGGATCAGTCACCGGGCTTTTTACAGTCGACTCTTCCTGGTGGAAAAGTCTACGGGAGGCTGGCGCCCGGTGATAGATCTCTCTCCCCTGAACCGGTTTGTTCGCCAGACCCGGTTCACGATGGAGACGGCACGCTCAGTGCTCGACTCCATCAGGGAGAACGATTTCATGCTTTCAGTGGACTTGAAGGATGCGTATTTCCAAATACCCATTCATCAGTCCTCCAGAAAGTACCTCCGCTTCATCCTCGACGGGACGGTGTACCAGTTCAGGGCACTGTGCTTCGGTCTCTCAACCGCCCCACAGGTGTTCACGCGAGTGTTCACTCTGGTGTCTGCTTGGGCCCATTTCGCACGGGATACGTCTGATGAGGTATCTCGACGATTGGTTAGTCCTGGCGAGCTCCCGCTCGCAGTTGCTACAGGACAGGGATCGACTGCTCGAGTTCTGTCGCGATCTGGGGATCGTTGTGAACTTCGAGAAGTCCGATCTCGAGCCCAAGCAGAGGATGAAGTACCTGGGTATGCTGATCGACACGGTAGCAGGGCGAGTCTTCCCCGCAGACTCGCGGATCAGCAGATTCAGGGAGGCAGCCAACCAGTTCCTGTCTCGGCAGGAACAGGTAGCTCAGCGATGGCAAGTCGTGATCGGACACCTGTCGTCACTCGAGAAGTTAGTCCCTCACGGGCGTCTTCACCTGCGGTCTCTTCAGTGGAGACTAAAGGAGAGTTGGTCACAGGCGACGGATCCCCCAAGCTTTCCAGTGTCACTGACACAGGAGGTGTAGGCAGGACCTAGCCTGGTGGCTCGACGACAGGAACCTCTTAAGAGGAGTGCCACTGCGCACTCCCCCCCCGGACATGCAGCTGTTCTCAGACGCATCGACCGAGGGATGGGGCGCACACCTGGAGGAGTTGCTGACTTCAGGAGTGTGGGACGAGAACGACAAGCACCTTCCACAATCAATGTTCTGGAACTCAAGGCAGCGTTCCTCGCTCTCCAAGAGTTTCAGGACCGCTTGATGGGACACTCAGTGGTGTTGATGTGCGACAACACCACGGTGGTGGCTTACGTTCAACAACAAACAGGGGGGCCTAGTGTCTCTCCCGTTGTACCAGTTGACTCGGCAGGTGCACGAGTGGCTCAGGCACACTCAATAGAGCTGTCGGCACGCTACATTCCAGGGAAGAGGAATGTAGAGCCAGACACGCTCAGCCGTCGGGATCAGGTGATTAGGGACCGAATGGTCTCTACACCAGGACGTGGCGGAAAGGCTCTTCGACCTGTGGGGCGACCAGTCCGTGGATCTGTTCGCCACCCGGCACAACAGGAAGCTCCAGGTGTTCTTCTCGGCCGTGCCGGACCCATGGGCAGCTGCAGAGGACGCTTCTTCAACGACCCTGGGACAACCTCTTCGCCTATGCCTTTCCCCCGTTCAGCCTGATTCGCAAGGTGATCAGTCGAGCGCTGGTCACCCCGCCCCAATCTCAGGATGATCCTGGTGGCTCCCAAATGGCCACAGGCCATTTGGTATCCGGACCTGCTGGCTCTTCTCGCAGGAGAACCGAGAGAGATTCCCCCTTGGCACAACCTTCTCGCCCAGCCACACGTCGAGCGGTACCACCGAGCAGTCCAGTCCCTACGTCTTCACGGCTGGCTGTATCCACCATCTCTTGCGAAACGAGAGGCTTTTCTCCGTAGCGCAGCAACAGAGATGGCTGGGGGAAACGTCCGTCAGTCCTCTGCAGCTGTGGGTACCAGGGGAGTGGGCCGTCTTCTGTGGTTTGGTGTCGTAGACGGGGTCTATCTCCTCTCAGAGCCCACTCTTCAGCAGGTAGCGATTTCCTCGTTTTTCTTCGCCGAGAGAAGCTCCTCTCAGTCCCCCACAGTTAAAGGATACAGAGCCGCCTTGGCGCTCGTCCTGAAACTGAGGGGGGTTGGACATCTCGAACTCGTTCGAGATCTCCTTGCTGATGAGGAGCTTCGAGAGGTCTTGCCCACCCAGGGAACTCAGGCCCCCTCGTGGGACGTGACGCTCGTCCTTAGGAGTCTGACTCGAACACCGTTCGAGCCACTCCGAGAGTCGTCAGGACAGGGATCTGACCCTCAAGACCCTCTTCTTGCTGGCCCTGGCATCGGCGAAGAGAGTAGGGGAACTTCATGGTCTTTCCTATGATGTCGACACTCCAGGGGATGGTGGGGATCCGTGACGCTCGATTTCGTCCCGAACTTCGTTGCGAAGACTCAGAAACCGTCAGTCCCTGATGACAGGTTCGAGTCATTCACGATTCCCTCCCTATTGGACTTCACCGATAATGATGCGGATGAGATGCTGCTTTGTCCTGTGAGGGCGCTACGGCGCTATCTGAAGAGAACTCGACACCTCAGGCCTGAGTGTCGACGCCTCTTCGTTAGCACCGGGGTCACCAAGAAAGAAGTATCCAAGAACACTCTTTCATTCTGGCTGCGTGAGGTCATCAGGAGGGCGTATGAGGCTGATGGTAGTGACGACATCCGTACGTCCCGTCCGAGAGCTCACGAAGTCAGAAGTATTGGCCCCTCGTTGGCGTTTCGCAAGAACTTCTCCGTGGCGCAGGTTCCTGAAGGCATGGGGTCTGGTCTAACCAGACTACCTTTACGTCCTTCTACCTTCGGGATATTGCCCACAGGTCCTTGGATACGTTTTTCCTTGGGGACCCGTGGTGGCTGCTCAACAAGTTTGTGTAGCTAACCAGACCCTCGCAGCTGAAACAGCATCGAGTCCTGGTGTGACTGTGTGGATGGATGTGTGAGTGAGTGAGTGACTGGCTCTCTCTTCCCATCTTTTCCTTCCCCTCTACCTGTGGGCAGAGGGCCATGGTCGTCACTACGCTGGATGAGGACGAGATGCAGGTGAGCTATATGACAGAGCCCCATCCTATCCCTTTCACTAGGGATAGGAGCAGATATCCACCACTTCCTTCTGCAAGGGGATGGGGGGGAAGTGGATGCCTACACGAGTCAAACCCATGACTTTATATTTGCTCCTGTACAGGAACAGTTCTTGCATTGCTGGTACTAAGAAGATGCGCATGCCCCTCTCTTAGTACTCGGTCCAGAGGTCTGACCATTGATCCTGCGGTGCACACCCCGATCAATCGGACAGAGGCTTGGATCCCTCCCTCGCTCTTACGACCAGGGAGGCTTCCAAGGTAGGGCGAACACCAGTCTGTTCACAAAAGACTCAGATTCCACCCACCAAGAAGTGAGTCTTCCTATTGTAAAAGGACCGAAGGTTTGTATGCCGTGTCGGAAACAAATGACAATTTGTCCAAAATTGCATTTTCCTAACTATACAAACCTGAGGTCCTTTTACACATAGCCCCACCTCATGCCACCCCTCACTCTGCAGTTTTTGCGGGTTGCCAAAGCAAAAGTGATTTGTTTACCTCCAGTCGCACGCAGCGCGCCTGTCGGACAAGCAGTTAACTACCGAACCCCTTGTTCGAAAGCTTACGACCTATCCAGCTGCCGCTAGTATCTTCCTATTGTAAAAGGACCTCAGGTTTGTATAGTTAGGAAAAATGCAATTTTGGACAAATTGTCATTTCGGTCTCAGCTCGGCCCGGATGGTTTTTACAGTTATAATGAGGAATGTAGCGAAGTGGCTCCATTCTTCAGGGATCAGGATATCCCTCTACCTCGACGATTGGCTGATCAGAGCGTCGTCGAGACAAAAATGTCTGAAGGACCTTCAGTCGACGTTAGCCCTAGCAAAGTCCCTGGGTCTTTTGGTCAACTCCGAAAAGTCGCATCTGACCCCGACACAGTCCATCGTGTATCTGGGGATTCAGATGGATTCAGTGGCTTTTCGGGCGTTTCCATCCCAGGAACGTCAGCGGCTGGGTTTAGAGAAAGTCGCAGCCTTCCTAGGGAGAGAAGCTTGTTCGGCGAGGGAGTGGATGAGTCTGCTGGGCACCATTTCCTCGCTGGAAAAGTTTGTCTCGCTGGGAATACTGCACCTCAGGCCTCTTCAATTTTTCCTTGCGGAAGAATGGAAATCGAAGGAGGACCTGAATGCGATCCTAAGGATCTCAAACAAAGTGAAAGACCACTTAAGATGGTGGCTCGACCCTCAGAAGTTGCGAGAGGGCTTCTCCCTAAATCTTCTGAGCCCCGACCTAGTGTTGTTCTCAGACGCTTCCATTTCCGGTTGGGGAGCAACACTAGGGGGGGGGGGGGGGGGGGGGGGAAGTGTCAGGCTCCTGGAGGAGAGGGAACAGGTAGCCTGGCACATCATTGTAAAGGAACTGGCAGCGATCTTCCTGTCGCTGCAGTTCTTCGAAGACAAACTGTCAGGCAAGGTCATTCAAGTCAACTCAGACAGTACTACAGCCCTTGCATATCTAAAGAATCAGGGAGGAACTCACTCCAGATCCCTTTTTCTCCTTGCGAGGGAAGTTCTGCTATGGGCAGACACATCAAGATCCTGCGAGATTCGTGGCAGGGGTACAGAATGACAGGGCGGACCTTCTCAGTCGTCGAAATCAAATTCTGCCAACAGAGTGGACCTTGCACCAGGAAGTCTGTCGCCAATTATGGAGTTGATTGTGGGGACGTCCTCTAGTTCGACCTGTTCGCTACGTCGAGGACAAGAAGGCTTCCTCTGTATTGCTCCCCGGTTCTGGATCCAGGGGCAATTGCGGTGGACGCGTTGCTCTGGAGCTTGGACAGACCTAGATCTTTACGCCTTTACCCCATTCAAGATCATGGGGAGGTCATGAGGAAGTTCGCAGCTTCAGAAGGGACAAGGTTGACTCTGATTGCACCGATGTGGCCAGCAAGAGAGTGGTTCACAGAGGTCATGACTTTCCTTGTGGACTTCCCAAGAACGTTGCCCTGGAGGAGAGATCTACTCAGACAGCCTCACTTCAAAAGGTATCACCAAAACCTCTCCGCTCTGGCTCTGACTGCGTTCAGACTATCGAAAAGTTGGCCAGAGCGAGAGGCTTTTCAAAGGCAGCTGCGAGAGCAATCGCTAATGCTCGAAGAGCCTCTTCAAGAGCTGTCTACCAGTCTTAAGTGGGGCCTCCTTTCAGGGCATGGTGCAAAAAGGAAGGAATTTCCTCTTCCACGACCTCTGTGAACCAGATAGCAGATTTCTTGCTCTATTTAAGAAATGTGCAGAAATTGGCAGTTCCTACAATTAGGTTATAGGAGTTAGTTGTCTGCCGTTTTTCGCCACAGAGGACTGGACCTCTCCGACAATAAGGATCTACACGATCTCTTAAGGTCGTTCGAAACCTCCAAGATTCCACAGGCAAGACCACCCTCATGGAATCTCGATGTGGTTCTGAAACATCTGATGTTTAGTCCCTTTGAGCCTCTCCACGAAGCTTCTCTACGGGACTTGACGAGGAAAGCGCTTTTCCTAGCTTCTCTGGCGACGGCGAAGAGAGTTAGTGAAATCCAAGTGTTCAGTAGCCTAGTGGGCTGTCTGCTCGTTGAGCCCGTCTTTCTTGGCAAAAAACGAGAAACCGTCTAATCCTTGGCCGAGGAGCTTTGAAATCAAAGGTATGTCGGGTCTCGTGGGTCAAGAACCAGAGAGAGCCCTGTGCCCTGTCAGGGCTCTCACGTTCTATGTTAATAGAACTAAAGAGATAAGAGGTCCCTCAGGTAATCTCTGGTGCTCGGTGAAGAGACCAGATTTGCCGTTGTCGAAGAATGCTGTGGCTTTCTTCTTGAGGGACGTCATTAAAGAGGCTCATTCATCTTACCAGAAGACTGATTTGAGCCTCTTTAAAGTGAAAGCTCACGAAGTCAGAGCTGTAGCTACTTATCTGCTTGCCTTCCAAAGGAATATGTCTATCAAAGATATCCTTGATAGCACCTTTTGGAGGAGCAATTCCGTATTTGCCTCACATTACCTCCGGGATGTGAGAACGATTTACGAGAACTGTAGTTCTTTGGGGCCTTACATTTCGGCAGACACAGTTTTGGGGGCTGAAGGTAGCTCTTTCCCTATCCCTTAGCTTAGTTTAGGTTAGTTTTTTATTGTGTTTTTGGTTGATGGTGAGATCTTCTGTGGAAATCTCCCATTCTTTAGTTTAACTGTCAGGGTTTTTTTGTTTAGTTGGTCAGGTGGTGGTCGGTTGCTGTGTTACTCCCATATGTTTGGCTAGATGGTCTTGTCACATTGAGGTCACGTCCCCGTTGACAGAGCATCCAGAGTGCACCAGCACTACAGGTCTACACCTGGCTGGCAACTCTGATAAAAGCAGAAGCAGGCTTAAGTGACAGTAATCACAGAGTCTACTTTGCTAACAGGTAAGGAACCAAGAAGTAAATCTTTTACTTAATTTAAGTTTCCTAAAAATCCTATTCTGTCTCTGCCCACCATCCGAAGGTGGGATTCAGCTATATATATATCTGACAGGTAAGTTTCATGAACAAAATGTTATTGTTATAATACAATTAAGTTTGTTCATACTTACCTGGCAGATATATATTAATTAGATGCCCACTCTCCTCCCCTCAGGAGACAAGGGTCATGAATGAAATATGAATAGAAAATGGGAATGGTTCCTGATATCCGCCTCCCAGCGGCGGGAATGGGTACTACCACCTGGCCGCCCACTACGTGTGCCGCGAGTTTTGAAATTCTGTCGGACGTCAGAAAATACAGCTATATATATATCTGCCAGGTAAGTATGAACAAACTTAATTGTATTATAACAATAACATGTTTAGATTGGTTCATGCTGCTAGAAAGGTGAAATATGCATTTGTGAAACAGTACGTATACTGTATGTATGCATATGAAATGTAAGAAAATAACAATGACCTCTTGATAATTTCAGCATATGAAATAAAGTAATTTTTGCAAGTGTATGCATGTTTTCTACTTTATGAGAAGCATTATTTCAAAGTTTTTTTAATAACATTTTTACTGGTGATGACAGTATATGTGTTATGTTTTTCAGAGTCTTTAATTAATTTGTTACATACTTAAACTACTGCACTCTCTTTAGGCCCAAAGATCCTTACAAAAGCCTTTTCTTCTTATGCTTCATTCATGGAACAGTACAGTGCTTGGCCAGGCGCCCGACGAACTGCCACTCTCATGTGGTCTGACTTCTGGGAGTTGTCAATGGTATTAATTACGGTACTTAATGTAGCCTGTAGTTTTACATGGTGTTGTATGTGTATGTGGTTCTTACTTCCAAAATGGTTTAAAGCACAAAGGTCAGTCTGTTTATCAGGGTAAAGCACTTTTCCTCTATCTGATATGTTCCCAAAGATTTTTTACAAGTTATGCAAGTGAACACAAATGGTTACTAGGTAGTAGCAGTACTCTACCCTTCTGGAGGCCAGGTTACTCATAGGGCAAAGCTGTTTGCTTACCATGACATGGTAGGTTAATGTGATGATATTACTGCAGCACTGATACCTTTCACTCATAATGATTGTAAAATGAACAGGATGACTTTGGAGTAGTATATAACTGTTTTGCTTGACTAAAGAATATAAATACTAATTACATATGTATATTTTGAAAAGCATAAGTATACTGTGCTTATCTGGGTTATTGACAGACCATTTGTACTAGAATTTTCTAGTAAAGTATTACAGTACGTATATATATGTGGCAGAAATAGAGCTGACATAATCAATCAATCAATCAACTTAATGTTTAGTTTTGTTGTGTATAGGTTCAGATTTACTTGGTAAATTATACCAATTTTAATTCACCCCAGACTCTGGAGTTTACCAGTAAATTATACCATTTTCAAGTCACCCAAGATTGGAGTTTCCCAGTGAATTGTACCAGTTATATGTCACCCCAGAGTCTGAAGTTTATCAGTGAATTATGCCAATTATAAGTCAAAGTGCATAAAATCTGACGAAATTTGGCAAAATATATAAATGTAGGGAAACTTTTCATGATAAAAAAGGTTCAGAAATTAGACAGCAAAGTATTTTTATATAATTTTTATATTTATTAATGTATATGTAACTTACAATCTTTGGAATTTTGTGAGTGGTCAGGCTATACATGATAACTCCGGGAATGTATTGCATGCTTATGTTACATGCTCCTGGGACAGCTTTATCTGATGCATTTAGTTATGTTCTGCTGACACTCAGTGTTGCACTTGGTTTTGGAAAGATTCTTCACTATTGTGCTGTTTCTTGCTTTGTTACCCATTTTTATGTTTTTGTTAATGGCTGGCACTTGTATGGCAATGTACATATATAGTACTGCATCTCATTAGACCTATGTGTTTTCCAATGTGTTAAGTTTGGAAATGGGGCTCATGCTCACTTTGAAAATGCATCTGCCAAGCATAGCTTTTCCTGACTCCTTTGGTTTATGGATGACGGTTTTGCTGTAGCAGTTAGTTTTTGATAAGGCAGTGGTGATAGCTTAGGATATATGGAATTTGGTATGTGGGATTCACCAGAATTAAGAAGGATATTTGCAGATTGTAAATACTGTAAATAATGTCAATGCAAATTTTGAGTACATTGTAAAATTCTTTGGAGTTCATGAAATGCTGTAGTATGTTTTGTTGTAGTTTTATTGTACTGAGAGCCTGTTTTATTCCTGACTGCAGAAGCCTTGTTGTTTTATTCCTGACCACAGGAACTTTGTAAATGTTTCATAACTACACATACCCCTGGGCAAGTTTTGGAAGCTTTCTGGTACATCTCTTGTTATGTATGGTATTCTAGTTATCAGAATGGTGAGGTAGGGTGTGAAGAAAAGATCTGAAATATTCTCTTGTTTTACAAGTGAGTTTTGTGTAACACCTCACTATATTGAGCACCTGTGAGCTGACCATTAAAGAGGCCCACCTGGAACCAGAATTGGTAATTGACTTGTGTTCTATCAAGAGAGGAATAACTGAGTTCTTGCTTCAGTATAATCTATTTTCCTAACAGACTGACCCTCTTCATAACAGCCATTTCGAGTATTTTACACAGCAGCATTTTTCCATCAAGTTTTTAAGGTTGTCTTATTTTAGATGCTATCATGTCCACAGAAAGGATCGGAGTCATCAAAATTGTATCTCTGGAGAGTTTCCACTTGTCATGGTGAAGGGCTTGAGGAAGCCTTGAGTTAGAGATGAGGAGAATGGCTTGAGTCTGCTTCTCTTGGTTGTTGAAACCAGGCTGATGCCAGGAATGCCTAGATGTGTATCTGTTAGTTTGCTGATACTTTTCAGGAGGCATATACTTGTGCATATTGCATATGCTTGTCATCTTGAATCAAGGAGAGAAGAACTATTTCATGGCAACTGAGGAAGTTGAAGTAATCCCATTTCTACAAGTATGGTCTGGAGGTTTAAGAACAGACTTTTAAGAGTGGTTTGTCCTGCGGGCTAGAACCTCTAGATTATTGGTTTCTCCAAACAAGAACATGTATTCTTTAGTAATATTGTTTTATTATTACTTAGTAGATGAAACTTATTCATATGGAACAAGCCCACAGGGGCCATTGACTTGAAATTCAAGCTTTTGAAGAATATGGTAATATGGTGTTCATCAGGAAAAAGTAAGAGAAATGAAGAGAAGAGATCCCACGTATGGAAAAAGAAACAATTTATTATTAGATTAAAGAGATAAAAATTTATTAAAATTGAGTGGAAAAATTGAAATAAGACATTTCTCAGCCTTAATGTTTTTGGTGGCTTTCTCTCTGCTGAAGAGTCTTATAATTGATGACTCAAAGGACTTCTTGACTTGCAACCTGCATTGATATTTACTCGCAAGCACTCTCAGAGCAAGATTGCTATAGGGGACGGAAATTTATGTAGATTTTGAGGAAGTCTTCATATGCCGAAGAAGTTTTTAGAACTGTGTTGGCTGTTATCCTAACTTCTAGAGTGAGACTGAAGAGAGAGAAGCTATCCATTTGGTAGCCAGGTGCTTTTTAGTTCATTGCATTTTGTTGAGTGCACTGAGCCTGATTATTAAATAACCTCTTGGTACTGATCTCTTCCCTTGTTATTTGGAAGCTTTGATAACCATGAGGGATCTGTCAAAGTAGACACATTTGATGCCTTCCTAAATGAAAAAGAATTATGCATAATATGCCTTTTGAAAGTAGATTTCTTCATTCATTAGTTAAGCAATATAGGAGTTTACTTTTTCATTCCTAAAACCTAATGTTAGTCCATTTAAGAACCCTGTCTCACCACAGTGGCTTTGTTTTGATGTAATGCTGACTGTTTCTTGTTATTATCAGATTGTATATCTTTTAGAGGTTAAGAGCACTCTCTCAAACTCCAGTATATTAGACATAGAAAGAATAAGAGCTTTAAGCTTGTACTTACCCAATTAGACCTTTTTCTGAAATAATGCTGAAAAAGATTTCTTCACTTATTACAACATAGGCTCTGTTTTAGGCTTTATCTTGAATTGAAGTCAAAATATCTCTACATATTCATAATCTTGTCAAGCACTCACCTGTCTTGCTTCCTCTTTAACTTTCTCTTACACAATCTCTGCATGAGAAAATGTCCACTTGGCTGCCTTTCTTCCCATATCCTTCTTGCACTACGAATGGGGTTATGAGTAATGAGAAATTGAGTTTCCTCTTCAGAACCTTTAACAGGAAAAAGGAATCCCCTTAAATTGGACCATACATACTCAGGTTCTTGTATGTCTAACCACCTCTTCACGTGATCTCCAAGAACGCTTCTCTGTAAGCCACGGCTAACGAAATAGCATCCTTTAAATGCACGACATTGTCAGTATATCGGTGAATTGCATGTAGCTTGGCAAATTATTTTTTTCACTGATCTCATCCCAGTTTGAAAATACATTTTTATTGTAGTGTCTTACCGAACAATTATAGAGCCGTGATTTCCACGAGCGGCAGGATACTAAATTCAAATTTAGCGCGTCGGCGTCGCCAACACTGGTGGTGATGACGTCATCTCCCTCCACTCGCGGGAGAACCAGGTACAACGCCCAGGTGAATCCAACTTTTCTTTTCCTGCCGGCGTCCGGTGAACATCGGTGGTCGGTGCGGTTGGATGACTTTGCTTCGCTTTTTTTCTGGTGGAATTGATCTTCGGAATTGGTGAAGTACTCTTTTTTGGCGTTGTTGTTATTTTGCTTTTTATTTAAGGCGTTGCCATGTCGGATTCTAGTCCGTCGGGAGTTAGGTTTTGCATCTCAGGATGTAAAACTAGATTATCCAAGTTAGAATATGATTCTCACACTAAATGTGTTAAGTGTAGGGACAGGTTTTTGTTCAGCAGATCGAACATGTAACGAGTGTAGTGATTGGACTGATTCTCAATGGAAGTTTTTTAGTTCATACTCGGAGAAATTAGCTAAAGACAGAATTAGAAAAGCAGCGCTTAGGGAAAGTCGGCTCCATCTACTAGTAGAGATTGTGGTTTTAGCGCTGTAGCTAGCAGTTCTAAGGGTGTTTCTTTAGGCGCTTTTTCGTCTGTTACGCCTGATGCGCCTGTTTCGCCTCGAATTTCGGCGGCTCCGAGCGAGGCGCAAGTAGTTTTTCCGCCTCCTGCTGAACATTTAGGCTCTTCCAAGCCTACGTTAACTGTTTTTGATTCGTCTCTGGCGCCTTTGCGCAAGCAGTTAGAGATGTTAACCAACTGGATGAGTGAGTCCAAGGGTGGTTCGAAACCTTCAGATCCGGTTGTAGTTCCGTCTACTTCTTCGGCGGTATCGGAGAATGAAGAAGAAGTAGAGGAGGAGGATTCACATCACCTCTCGTGTTATTCACGTCTCCTTAGATTTCTTCTGGTATCTTATCCAGATTATTTTGAGAAAGCGGCTCCGCGCTCCCCAACTTCGACTTTTTTGATGAGGAGGAAAAACTTCAGACCCTCTCCTCCCAAAACTGTTCTATCTAAAGCGGTTAGACATTCGTTGAAAGAGACGGAGAAATGGATGTCTATGAAAAGAGACTTAGGGAAGGCTCTTTTTGCTTACCCTCCCTCTAAGTTGCTTCGTAAGAGGTATAGGTTTTATGTAACTGGGGAAGCTCCTTCTCTGGGAGTTTCTGCCTCCTCCCAGGGAGACTTCTCCAGTTTAATCGACTCCTCTAGAAGATCTGCTTTCGCCGCAGCGAAAGTTTTCTTTACAGCGCCTGAGTTGGACCACGTTGTAAAGAATCAATTTAAACTTTTGGAAGTCTTTAGCTTCCTGATTGGACTATTGGCGCTTTAGCGGCCAAGATCGAAGACTGTCCTTCTCTTTCCCAGGAGTTAGCGGAGGATTGGATTGGTGTTCTGTCCTGTGCGGACAAATCCATTAGGGATGGATGTGATGAGTTAGCTTCGCTCATCGCCTTTGGCACCCTTAAGAAAAGGCAACTTTGGTGCTCCTTTGCTTCTAAAAGGGTTACGTCCCAACAGAAGTCTGCTCTCTTGTTTGCTCCTTTTGTGAAAGATAACCTCTTTCCAGACGATGTAGTGTTGTCAATTTTCGTCTGCGCTAGATAAGAAATCTACTTCGGATTTACTGGCACAGTCTACTAAGAGACCTAAAGCTCCTGTGGAGACTGTTCCTTCGGTTTCTCCTCTGGCCCAAGCGCCTTTTCGAGGGAGAAAACCCAAGCGCTTCTTTCGGCCGAAATCGAATTTGCGACCTCAGTTCTAAGGCCTCGGCCAAGGTTAACAAACCTTCCAAATGAAAGCTCGGTTCTTCATGCACCAGTGGAGGCCAGGCTGGCTCTGTTTTGGGAGGAATGGGAAAACAGAGGAGCAGAAGCCTGGGTAGTGCAAGTACTCAAGTTCGGCTATCGTATTCCTCTCGTTTCACCTCCCTCGCTCTCACCTGTGCCAATTCCATTCCAGGCATACTCTCCGGGCTCAGACAAATTTCTGGCGCTAGCCGCAGAAGTGGAAGCGCTTGTTCTCAAAGAAGCGATAGAACAGATAGAAGGGGATTTTCCTCCAGGCTTTTACAATCGCCTTTTTGTAGTTCCCAAGTCATCAGGGCTGGAGGCCGGTTTTGGATGTGAGCGCCCTGAACTTGCATGTCCAGAAAACAAAATTTCATATGGAGACCACTCGGTCGGTTCTGGAGTCCATCAGACAGGGGGATTGGATGGTCTCTCTGGACATGCAAGACGCTTATTTTTCACATTCCGATACATCGCGAATCTCGAAGTACCTGAGGTTCATGTTCGAAGGCAAGGTGTTTCAGTTTCGGGCGCTTTGCTTCGGACTAGCGACCGCTCCTCAAGTTTTCACCAGGGTTCTATCCCCGATAGGAAGCTGGCTACACATATTCAGGAGTAAAAATCTCCCTCTATCTGGACGATTGGCTTCTCCGGTCGGAATCAGAGAGTCGGTGCATGAAGGACCTTGGAACAACTCTGGATCTTGCCAGAAAGTTAGAATTCTGGTCAACAAACAGAAGTCCCAGTTGGTTCCATTTCAGAGCATCCTTTATTTGGGGATGATTCTGAATGCTCAAGTTTTTCGGGCTTTTCTGTCCCCGAAGAGGGTTCAAGGCTGTCTGGAGACAGTTCAGGAGTTCTTGGACAAAAAGGTAAGTTCTGCCAATCAGTGGATGAGGCTCCTGGGCAAATTGACGTCAGTGGAGAAATTTGTGACGTTGGGAAGACTGCACATGAGACCTCTGCAGTTTTTTCCTGAGAGCCTCTTGGTGCAGGAAGGACACAACCAGACTCGATTACCTTTCCTGTCACAGATCAAATAAAAGAGGACCTAAGGTGGTGGCTCTCTCGAGCAAGGTTGGAAGAAGGGTTAGATTTACGACCCATCCTCCCGAACCTACAGTTCTTTTCCGACGCATCGGACACAGGTTGGGGAGCCCTACTGGGAAATCAACGGACTTCAGGAGCTTGGTCGGAGAAGGATAAGAAGTTTCCACATAAATGTAAAGGACTGTTAGCAATTTTCTTAGGCTCAGACGTTTCGGAGCTTAGTAGAAAGGCCGAGTAGTGGCAGTGCATTCCGACAACTCCACGGCTCTCTCGTACGTGCGGAAACAGGGGGGACTCAGTCTTTCTCTCTGTACGAAGTAGCCAAGGATCTCCTCCTGTGGTCAAAACGCAAGCGAAGGTTCAGCTAGTCCCGAGATTTGTTCCGGGAAAGATGAACGTCCTGGCGGACGAGTTAAGTCGTCAACAGCAAGTGTTACCTCTGGAGTGGACTTTGGACAACAAGATTTGTCAGAAACTTTGGCGCCGTTGGGGACGACCGTCAATAGACCTGTTCGCGACATCGAGGAACACCCGTCTTCCTCTCTTTTGTTCTCCAGTCCCCAGATCCTCTAGCTTGGTCGGTGGACGCAATGCTGTTGGATTGGTCGGGTCTGGAAGCTTATGCATTCCCTCCGTTCGGTCTAATAAGAGAGGTGCTGAACAAGTTCATGTCGCACAGCAATGTAACGCTAACGTTAATCGCTCCCTTTTGGCCCAGGAAAGAGTGGTTTTTCCCGGACCTTCTCCAGTTGTTAGTAGACTTCCCCAGACTTCTTCCTCCAGAGAAGTGGCTTCTCAAACAACCTCACTTCAAGAGGTTCCACCAAAACTTGTCCGCTCTAGCTCTGACAGGGTTCAGACTGTCCGGAATCTTGTCAAGAGAAAGGATTTTCAAGAAGAGCTGCAGAAGCTATCGCTCGTTGTAGGAGAGAGTCTTCTAACAAACTCTATCAAGGGAAGTGGAGAAATCTTCAGAGAGTGGTGTAGAAGTGCTAAAGTCTCTACTTCTGCGACCTCTTTAACAGAAATAGCAGATTTTCTTCTATTTCTTAGGAACTCTAAGAAACTGGCTCCTCGACGATCAGAGGATATAGAGCCATGCTCTCTTCGTTTTTGACATCGAGGTTTGGATATTTCCTCCATTCAGATCTGTCGGACCTCATTAGGTCTTTCGAAACCACTAAGCTCCCGCAAGATACAGTTGGCTTGGAACTTAGATGTGGTGCTTAAGTTCCTCATGGGGCCACCGTTTGAGCCTTTGAAGTCGGCTTCACACAGGAACTTGACTAAGAAGGCACTCTTTCTTATTGCACTAGCTTCTGCTAAGCGTGTCAGCGAATTTGCACGCTGTAGACAAAAGAGTCGGTTTCCTCTAAGGCAATGCTGTATTTTCGGTATCTTTGACCTTTCTAGCCAAAAATGAGAATCCTTCTAATCCTTGGCCGAGGAGTTTTGTGGTAAGGAACTTATCTGATTTGGTTGGACATGAGGAGGAAGAAAGGCTCTTATGTCCAGTCAGGGCTATTAAGCAGTATCTGTTTGCCACTAAGGGTATCAGAGGACAATCTTCTAAGCTCTGGACCTCGGTTCAAAATCCTCTCGTCCTCTTTCTAAGAATGCTATATCGTTCTTTATTAGAGAGCTTATCAGGGAAGCTCACTCGCAGTCCGAGAACGACAATCTTTCCGTTCTGAGAGTTAAAGCTCACGAGGTTAGAGCAGTGGCAACTTCTTTAGCATTCAGAAAGAATTTTATCTTTAGCTTCGATTCTTCAGAGGACGTTCTGGAGATCGAATTCGGTTTTTGCGAGTCATTATCTCAAAGAGATAGAAACGGTTTCGAGAAATTGTAAAACGTTAGGTCCGGTGGCGGTTTCTGGCATGGTGTTGGGAGAAACGGCACAGGGGTCGTCACCTCTATGCTAACTTTTCACCTTGAATAGGTTCGGTTCGAGTTCAAGGGAAGCTGGGGGTACTGAGTACCTGGGATACTCACCAGTCTGTTAGGTCAGATTTTTACAATGTTGGGTATATATGTTTTTAAATCTGGTGTTGGTGACAAATGTTTTGTATGATTGAATTTCTGGTCTTAGCCCAGGGCAAGGCAATCTTTGTTGTTACTATCCTCCGTCAGTCAGCCTTGACTCGCTTGAACTACGGAAGGATTCCACTCCTGTAGAGGCTAACTTTGGACAAATTCCAATTCCTCTACAATAGTAAGAAGAGCACCGACCAGAGGCAGTAACAGTCTGCTGTAGCTCTCTTCAAGGTAAGGTACAACAGACACCTTGAGTGTTTACTGGTATTGCAATAAATGTAACCATTTAAAAATACTAGTGGTCCACTGAATCCCACCTTCCCATAAATGTGTAATCAGCTCTATAATTGTTCGGTAAGACACTACAATAAAAATGAAATTTTCATTATTAAAATGAAGTTTTATTGTATACTTACCGAACAATTATGATTATACCCACCCTCCTCCCCTTAGGTGGACGGACGGGCAGAAAGAATTGGATTCACCTGGGCAGTTGTACCTGGTTCTCCCGCGAGTGGAGGGAGATGACGTCATCACCACCAGTGTTGGCGACGCCGACGCGCTAAATTTGAATTTAGTATCCTGCCGCTCGTGGAAATCACGGCTCTATAATTGTTCGGTAAGTATACAATAAAACTTCATTTTAATAATGAAAATTTCATTTCTACGCCAGTGATTTTTGTTTTGTTAAAACAGATTGTAGGTACAAGCCAATACAAGCATGAGAGTTAAAGAACAAAGATTTATAATCAGTTTTGAGACAGCTCTCACACCCGGAAATAAGATGATTTTCCAAATTTTGGATTAATTATCCTAATGGGAAGTATTTTTTATTTGTACTTAACATGTATACTAGGTAGTGCTCTTTAGCACTATTCCATAATTTCCATATTCATGTTTCTTATAATCTTGACTCTTGAAGTGTATAATCTATCATTTTCCTTTTGGGTAAAACACCACTTTTGTCATAATGATAGATAGGGCTCTAAGTTGTTTGTCTTGTCAGCCATCTCATAAAAAACTTGAAAAAGCAATGCATGTCAACAGTGACAATATGCACAGAATGAACATAACATAACCCAAGCTTAAATATATGGCTGTATTTTTAAGTTTTCATATATTATTTCACTTGTAGTGCTAAGGGTAAGTCACGTTGTTGTGCCATTATACCTACTTTGATATTTTCTGCTTACCCTGAGAGATTGTAATAGAACTTGTATGTGTTAGATTCTTGTATATTTTGGTATTATCATCCATTTAAATTTTTTATTCTTGTAATGTAGAGTTCACAGTTTAAAAAGAACTATAGGATAATTCAGTTTTCCTCAGATACCTGTAAAGTATCCCGTTCATTCTATGTACATTTTTGCATCCTATTTTATATGTGACCTAAATGGGTTTCTACATATGTATGTTTTATGAAATAGTGAAATCATGAAATATGAAAATCTATAATCTGAAACTAATTATTTCAGGTAGACATACTGTTGAAAGTGTTTTACTGTGTAGAGTTTAGTAATTTAATGCAGACATATTTCATATATTATGATACTGTGAAATTTATTAAGTTATTTTGATCACAATATTTTGTAAAATGTTTTGACATTTTTCTTAAAAAAGCTTCAACATCTTTTTGTGCAACACTTAATATTTGTTTGTTACATATTGGTTTTCTATTTGACAGAGGCTTTTGTCACCATTCATGACATCCTCAGTTCGTAATATAACTGAAGGGAAGACAGCAACTTTTGAAACTCGTCCTTATAAACTTCATAAGCTTGATGAAGCACCCAGTGCCAGTTCTTCATGCACCCGTGAAGAAGCTCTGCTTTATTACAAACAAATGCAGATGATTAGACGACTTGAGTCAGCTTCTGGAAATCTTTATAAGGAAAAGGTATGTGGGTTATGTCAGCTGTTCATATTACGTACTTTCTTGAGATGGTTATGTATTCAGTGTTCAGACATGTATGCTGTGTAGAGTATATGAATTAAGTGTTATTATCAACCCATTAATCTTGTATGGACTTTTCTATGTAAAGTGGACCAAGACACTCCAACTTATTAAAGATCGAAAGAAGCCCCCTTTATGCACGTGCCAGGTAACGCCACTGGTTCGCAAAACTGTTTTTATAATTCCTCTGTCTGTGCATCTTGGTAGCTGTTTGGCTTCTTTGGATCAGAGCAGCAAGGCCAAGATGGCAATGGAGAAGCCACTCTTGACACTCCAGTTTCTTTCCAAGACCTCCATTGCCTGTTTGAGCATCTCTTATTCTTCTTCTGGCCTAAAAGAAAATCTAGGGTTAGAAGGGAGGAGGACAGAGGCTCGTAGTCCTCCTAACCCACTGCCGTAAGTTGGGTGATACTTATCATGCCATTTGGTAACATGGCAACAACAGCAAATGAAGCCATGGGTAGTGTGCATCCTTTGAGATGATTACAGGTTACCTTTCTATTATTGACACCCTTCTCTTTCTCTCCAGATTTTCTCTTTTTCAGCCTTTACTTGAGAATATTTGAGATCTCTCTCTCTTTCGTAATTTAGTATGTTAAAAATAAATGCTAAAAGTTGATAATGACTTATCTCTCATTGTCTTTAGTTGCTTGCTCTTCCTTTTGGAGAAGTTTACTTGCAGCTGGAGACCCGTTCAAGATCTCTCTTCGCAGAATAAATTTGTTTGTATGACCCCATTCAGGATGGAAACCTTACATTTATTTTTGGGTTCTATCAGAGAGGCCGACATCATGGTTTTGTTAAATCTGAAGGATGCATATTTGGATATACTCATCCTTCAGGACTTTGAAGTAGTCCTATACCCCACATTGTCTGCAGTAGGACAGTCTTTCAATTGAAGGCCTGTGCTTTGGACTACCATCTGCCCCACAGGTATTCTTGTCAGTGTTCATCCTGGTTTCATCTTTAGTCTGTTTGGTTTTATTCTGCAACAATATCTTGGTGACTGACTGATCCTGTAGCCTAGCTAGGAGCAGTCATTTAGGGATAAGGACTGACGGCTGGTCTTGAGATAGTGATAAAGTGATAAATTTGAAAAAGTATGACCATTGGCCTTAACAACAGAGTAAATTTGAAAAAGTATGACCATCGGCCTTAACAACAGAGTACCCAGCCATTTTGACTGACATATTATCGACAGATTATCTTACCTATGTACTCTTGGATCAACATGTCCAGGAAGGTGTCAGTGTAGTTGTTTGGGATAGTGATGCTTGAAGTGGATGTGGTTACCTGCTTCTGATCTTATGACACTCCTAATTCCACTGAGCCAGGAGGTGAAGGAAGATCTTAGTGGATGGGCAGCAGGAATTTAGGGGAGTTCCATCCAACTCCCCACCTATGGAGATGCTCCTGCTCTCAGACTCATTGAAGGAAGGATTGGAAGCATACTTGAATATATGATTCTTGAAAGAGACATTACAGTATTTTTTAACCCCTTCAGCACTGGGACGTACACATGTACGTCTTTTACGTACGTAATAAAAGACCGGGGACGTACGCGTGTCGTCTTTTCATCCCTCCTCGAAAAGCAAAGCGTGTCTTTAGCTTGGATGGTTTCCAGACACAGTATTGTGTACGAGAGAGGTGCTGAAGCTCCCACAATTCATTCTAACCAATGTGCGTCCGATGGACGTCGTGACGTCATTTTCAATATGGGATAGATTAGGAGGGGTACTGGCCAACATATACCAGTGCGCCTCAGGCTATTATCTGAGAAGGATGATTACGATTTGTCCGTAAAACCATGTATTTGAATGATCCAAATCTTTTTCCCCTTTTGATTGCAGTTATTTTATGTTTTTTTTTTTTTTTTTTTTTTTTCAGTATCATGTCAGATGATAGTGGTTTCAGAGTCAGGGTCTGAGTACCTGCCAAATCTATCAGATGATGATTATAGTGATAATTTTTTAGAGGTTGACAGTGACAACGAGTGTTTGGAAGACATTGAACCTCTTGTCGATGAAGGCTGGCAGTTCATAACTGATCCATCTTGTGACTTGCGCCCAGACCCACCCCCCCCAGATTCACGGAGGGTGGCAATGGGATCCTGCTTATACACCAGATTTCATCTGCTTACGTGATGCATTCTTTTTTGTGGTGATGTAATTGACAAATTGTGTGAATGGATGAATGCTCGGGCAGAGTAGTACTTTCATTCAACAGGAAAGCGTAAGGTGAAAGGACTTCTATGGAGGCCTGTTACTTGTGATGAGATGTGTTTTTTATAGCTTGCAGATGATAATGGGGGTGAATAAACTGCCCCATATGTATATACGTATTGGTCACGAGATGCTGTTGTTTTTTTATCATTATTATTATTATTATTACTATTATTACTGTTTTATTATTACCAGCTGCCTAAACATTCATTGATGTGTATGCTGTTTCTGTATGAAACCTAGGAATAACTGTTTCAGTAAGAAAACTAGTACTGCTATTACCACTACTACTATTTTACTACTACTTTACTACTTTTTCTGCTACTTTATTTCTATTACTTTACTGCTATTTCTACTACTTTTATAACAGTTCCTACTTCTGCAATTACTTTTTCTACTAAATATTTCCTATTTTTTCCGATATTCTTACTATATTTTTTGTAATTTTTTTGACAATGGGTAAAAAATATTCATTGATATCCATACACACAATGTTTTCACAATAAGAATTATGGAAGGAAAAATATTGAATAACATAAAATTTTAGTGGGAGCAAGTAATGATTGATACTCGCGGTCGACAGGGGGTCTCATGCGGTATGCAAGCATTAGCAGCAATGTAGCAGGCCAGTGGCGAAGGGGTTAATGGTAGTTATTGATTCTTGCTTGTATAGCTTTTCTGGTACCACTAGCATTCAAGGATCATTTGATGGGTCATTTGGTAGTGCTGATGAGAAAGCAAGCAAGGTTAGTTGATAAAGGCGATTCTCCACACAGTTGAGCTGTTAGCCAGACACCCCTGCGGTTGGAATGTTGTGGCAGACAAGTTCAGTCACCAGGGGAAGGTTGTATGGTCATGGTGATCCCAGAAAATGCATTTGGCTTGAGTTTTGAGGAACTCTGGTAATTATTTTGCTCACCATACATTTAACCCTTACTGGATGGGAAAATATATTGATATGTAGCTCCTCAGGCTGGGTAAACATTGAGGTTGACCAATTTACAAAAGAAACATCAATGGAAAGAGGAAGATATGCAAATGCACATGGTGAAAGAAAAGAAAATTGTTAAAAATTTCCCTACCTTCCACAAGAAGTTCAAAATGACCATGTACAACCCCTTGTGGGACCTCTTTTACAAGACATTCGTAAATTTTACCAACTTGTATATGTTTTTTTAATAAGTAATTTTGTTTTATTTTGTAAAATTATAATTTCAGTCCACACAATATCAAAACAGGTAATAGAATCACTAACAAATTACTAGCATATTTGTTGAAAAATATTTACATAAATTTACCGAGAACAAAGATTCAGTAACTATATTTAATTTTTACAAGTTTTTTGCAATATTTTCTTTGAGCTTTTTTTTTTTTTTGCAAAATTACATTTACAACTGACATACTATCATAAAAGACAAGAGCAAAATCCAACAGCAACCCCATACTATCTTAAAAGACAATAACAAAAATCAAAAGCAACCTCATACTGTTGTAAAAGACAAGAACAAAAACTAACAGCAACCCCTTGGTATATTTACGAGCAAATTTACAAAAAGACGTCATGTGAGAGAGAGACAACACATTCCATCTTGATGTCATAAGCAGAACTGAAGCCTTGAGATGCACAGATTCATGATTATAGCCTGTGTTAAAAGTTACCATTAGTGAATTTATGGGCTATAAAAGTATTGGCACCTCTTTCCCGCCCAATTCTTTTCAAATTGATGGTGTGTAATATTGTTTATCTACAGGATCAATCCGTCCATTAAGGGCTAAACAGTGAACACCTAGCATTTTGCTCTCCTGTTCTGGACCCATTTGGTGCACTGTAGGATACCCATTTGGTGCACAGTAGGGTACTTTTCAATACCCATGGGTCAACCTTGATGTGTGGGCCAAGTGGTATCCGAGTATGTTGGCCTTTTTGTTGAGGTGAGATAGTTGTCTCCATGACCCATGTTACTTCCACAGCCCCAGATGCTTTGGTACTATCAGCGTGTGGAGCCGTTTACATTTTATCTTTAGAGACTCCAGCAACTCCTGCAAGAGAAAGGTTTTTCTTGCATGGCTGCTCATGAGTTATCCAGTACATGCTGTCTGTTGAGTCCACAGCAGATATCTGTTGAGTGGAGTAGGCCATCTTCTGTCTTTTTGTCATGAGAGGGATATCTTTACAGTTGGAGGCACTTGGCAGCAGATCACTGACTGTCTCTACAAAGACATGCTCCTCTCCTTATGAGGAGCTTTTAGTTACATAGGACTATGCACTTTTAGACTTAAGTTTTGACAAATGTTCATTAATATCAGCAGGCACAAGATGTAAGGTGTCCAAGAGCACCATCTGTCTGATTTCAGGTCATCAAAAGTGTATGAGTCATGTGGTGAGGGTGACTGGTCCATACTCTTAGCAAAGGTCCTTTAGCGGCACTGCTTCACCTTAGGTATTCAAGGAGAACATGCTGATTTTTCATGTACTGAAGGCAGATGTCTGCTGCTGCACACAACCTTCACTTCTACCTCCTTAGGGCCTGTGGTTGCTGTTCAACAGTTGTAGCTGTTGAAGTGACATTGGCCTAAGGTTCGTAGTTGAAATAAAGATGAGTTTATTGAAGAATGGTGTCTCACTCTCTTTCTCTCAGGAGCCCATGGCTGTGTGCTTGTTTGGCTAGATATAAGAGCAGAGCTTACTGTCTCTTGACTGTCTTTAGTAAGTGGTAAGTGGGACTCCCTCCATCTCCATTTAAACAGGTGGAGTGGGGTTTGTGTTAGAGCATTATCATCTTTGGTCCTAATTGTTATATTGCTACATTTCCTAAACCTGGATTTGTCCAGGTATCATAGAACAAAACTACAAGAAAAGCAAAGCCTAGTGTAGGATTCTGTGAGCCTTGACATCATACATGCTTGGTTATGAAGATGGTTAAAGGAGTCAGCCCTTCTCCTGCTCTAGTGTGTGAATGAGAAGCTAGTATTCCTGGGTGGGACTAAAACAGTGATGTTCTGTGGGCAAACCCACCTGAGGAGTTTTCATTTAAAAGTCAAAGGTTTGCATCTCTGTAGTAACAAATCTCAGTTTGAGGATAATTTGCATTTTTCATAGATACAAACCTAAAGGCTTACCTTAATACCACCTCTAACCAACCCCACCTTTGTCCCTGTTGCCAATGAAAAAAAATATTAACAGTTGAGTGAGGGGCCAATACCCTGACTCTTGCTTGCTGCTAGTTAACTGCTTTGTTACTAGGCCTCAACAATCTGACCAACTTTCTGTGAAGGTATATCCATATTATAGACTTCACTGTATGTATATCCTTGACAAATGCAAATTATCCTAAAATCAGTATATTTGTAGGATTTGTGAGTTTTTAAATAGGTTATTTTTGATTCTCTAGAGAATCTGTTAAATTTTCTTTTATTATAGTTCAATCTAATTATTATTTTCTGAGTATTATATTTATATTGTTCATTAAAAAAAATGCAGATCATGAATTGAAAATTCATATCTTTTTTTATTGTTTCAGGCCATTCGTGGATTTTGTCACCTGTACAGTGGTCAAGAAGCTATTTGTGTTGGAATTAAAGCTGCTCTTAGACCAGTAGATTCGGTAATCACAGCATACCGAGACCATGGTTGGGCCTATGTCATGGGTTGCTCAGTTTTAAGTAAGTTTTCTAATACTGGTCTTTAAAAAATGATTCCTTGTTATTTTGTGTTATATGACATGATTCTTTTTATGGTTATTAAATGACCTGATTCTTTTTATGGTTCCATATTCAGACCATTTTATGGATGTGGTTGGCTGCAAATATTCATAGACCTTAACATTTAATAATAAATCTTTTCTTGACAATTAACTTCCAAGTACTATACAGAGAATTTTTGGAAATTTTGCATATCCAGAACTAAAAGTTACGAGCCTCCTTTAATTGAGAGCGTCCTTATTTCAAGTAATACCCAGAACTTACGTAAAGATACAAAATAGTTTTTGATGTTGAGGGTTGTTCATTAGTGAGTGAGGCTGCCCTACAGCATAGGTCCAGCACTTCTTCTCTGGCTCTTCACACTTCTTTTCACTTGGTGTCCATTGAGTGCACATTACTTTTTGCTTGGCATCCTCTTAGAGTTGGTCTATTTTAGGTGCTAGTTAGGATGCTGAATTTCAGCAACTGTATTTTTGTTTAATTTTTTTATCTACATATGTATTTGGTATCCTTATTTTATTGTCATTAGGTCAGTTTTGATATGGGATTGGTATCACTGTGGAAATTTGTGGATGTTTTTAGGTTGCAGCTGTTCTGAGTTGATGATGATGTCATTATTATAGATTATTTTAATGAGACCACTGTATCACATTCTGGACCCGCAGTTCTCATCTAGAGGATTTTTTATTTAAATTGGAGATGAAGACTGGAGTAAGATAGGAGCTAGTAACTTTTTGGAAGGGATCAAAAGTAAAAAGCAGAAAGTCATACAGTTGGGGGATGAAGGTATACTGTAAATAGCATACAGTGCAGTCTACTTGTACCACACAAGTTTAACTGTAAACAGTTTCCGATTATGGGTGACATTTTTAAAACTAAACCCGATGTGTGATATGCTTTTTATTCTTTTGGTATATCTTTTTTTGGAATAGTAATGTAGGTTTAGCTGGTGTAGGTCTCTGAGGCTGTTCGGAAGACCTCTGTAATGTCTGCTGAGTCTTCATTTTAAGAAAAGAGGAAGATATTGGTAGCTGCTATAAAGATAATTGAAGTGTTCTATATGCCCATACAAGTGAATCCATGCACCCTGAACATCCTCTGGAGTATACTACCATGTGTTTGTGTTTAGTTCTAAACAGGAGATCTGTTTAGCCACCTTATATCCATGATTATTTCAGTCTTTGAAGATGGGTGTGTAAGTGTTCTTGCAGCTGGAGCCTCTGGGATTCTTTACCCATCAGCATCAAGACTACAAGTCTCCTTGCTTTTTGCCATATTAATAATGATCTTATTACTGCTTAGGTGCATAATTTTTTTTCTGAAACCTCCTTTGTAGTCTTGGTGTCAAGGAAAGTTGACAAAGTATCTGGTCTAGTATCTAGACTATTAGTATTAGACTATACCAGTACAAGAAAAGAATCTGTTTTAAATGCTATTAACTGATGACTCACAACTAAAATTCATGGTAGATGAGGCAGCAAGATCCAAATTTGCACACGTCATTATCCATTTATCATTATATACTCCATAGACCAAAATTGGTCTCACATAAGTTTGATAACTGGACTGACAGTTAAAAATAGAGGTGTGCTTTACAAAGAAACAATCATTTAGGTATCCATTACAATATATGTTCTTGAAGAAGGTGATTGAATACAGTATTGTTAAACAAAGTATGTTTGTGGAATTGAGAAATAAGAGGGGACAGATTATATAAGTGCTTTTTTAATTTGTTGAAGATACAGGAATTGCTTGAATATATTTGTTTGGTTACATGTAACTGAGATCCAAATACAAGAGGATTAGGATATCATTTTTTAAGGTTTTTAAGAATAATTTTTAATGGTTGTAGAGAGTTTTCTGGGTATCTCATTTCTTATCAGTTGAAACTCAAAAAAAGCCCAATAATATATATTTTTATGGTATCAATATGAGAACCCTATGATGCATTGAAGCATCCCACATTTAAATTCATATCTCTTTTTCAAAATTGATATTTTTTTATATACAGGTATACTAGCTGAACTGACTGGTAGGACACAAGGTATGGTCCGTGGCAAGGGAGGCTCTATGCATATGTATACCAAAAACTTCTATGGAGGGAATGGTATTGTTGGAGCTCAAGTTCCTGTTGGTGCAGGTGTGGCTCTAGCAAATAAGTATCTGGAGAATGGGGGCATTTGTGTTGCTCTCTATGGTGATGGTGCTGCTAATCAGGTACATATATATGTATTACCTTACCACACAAAGTTTAGATATATTTTAATTTTTTTAAAATCTTGAATCTCCTCCAATATAGAAGGTATCACAGTGACTTCTAATTACAGTATTTGTATTGGAGAATCATTATTACACTTCTCTGTGTATTTTAAATGCTGAAAACCATTAGTATTAAGTATATGAAACCCTTGTCAATTTCAAATATATTGCATTGGCATCTTATGCCATGGCCATTTTGCATGACTTTTATCCTTGCACCACTGGTAGTTATCATGAATTTAGTTTCCATAATGTTTCGTTGCAGAACTTGTGTTTGTGCATGATACTGATTACCCTGATTGTTCGATAGCATATGGAGGTTCTCCTTGTTAAAGTAGGACATGTTTGCATTTGAGTAGTTGATGGTAGATTGGACAGATTCTTGTAAGCATGTTGACGGAGAGTGGAGGCCCTCATGAATGCACCGTCTCCATAATCTTTTAAATGTCATCCACCAATGGGTTCTCATCCTGCCAAGAATCCACTTCTGCCAGTTCATAAGCAAGATTGACCCTCTGCAAAACTTGTTCAAGGTGTCCTACTCCTGAGGCGAGAGTGGCAACTCTCAGTGAAATGGTGACTGGAAGCCTTGTGCAATCACTTCCGACTCTACCAAGAGTTCACTGGGCAATATATCACAGTCCTGTATCCTGTAAAATTCAATTAACTTGTTGTCTGGTAAGGAGAGCAAATGAATGGAACCCATGGGTTGTTTGTAGCCCCCCCCCCATAGTATCCTGGCCATCCTTCCTCCACATGATGTCCTTCAGGATTATTGAGAGCAGTTTCACTAAGGGCAGGTTGAAGCCCTTTACCTGTTGAAGGTCAAAAATACCGCAGGCCCAAATCAGAACTATGTACATTGTTGGTAGCATAAAGTCCTGAGAGTAGTCAAATCTTGTCTGCTTGCTCAGTGGAAGTCATCAGTACCTAATGCTTACTTGTGGTAGAGGGGTAGAGGCTTTAAGGCTTAAACTGTGGGGGCGGTGACATACTTTCCCCAAAGGTAAAATGTAAAGGATTCATATTGTGTGAATATTCCTGTCTCTACCTTTCAGCCATGTCCACTCTTGGATATCAAGGTGAATACAAGATGGCAGGGAGATGAGGATGTTTTGTTTGAGGACTTTTGGGATGGAGAGTCAATGGAAGAGCATGAAATTGTCTTGGTTACCTGCAGATCTGCTAGCTCTTAGGCTTGCTCTGCTAGCTCTTTGGCTTGCTCTGCTAGTGCATAACTTGTGGTAGTCCAAGTCTTCATTCTCTCTAAACAGCGTACACTTGAGGAGTCATGACCATCATTGGGCCTGAACTGCTGAGTCTGCTGCATAAATTCAGCAGCTTTGGTTAGGTGGCAGTGTCATGGTGTGGCTGTGTAGCATAAGGAACGTGGTACAGCGGCTTAATGACTCTGAGGAGAAGGCTAAGGAGGGAGCAGCTAGGTTGGTGGTTCATATGTTCAAGATCTCTGGGATAAGGCCTAAGGTGAGCAGCAGGGAAAGGGAGTGACTACCTCTTTTTGTTTAGGAGGCAAGGTAAATGCTGGAGGCTTGATCATTGGTGGGACTGAGACCGATGATTCCATATTTGCCTTCTTCTTCACCAGTGGCAACAACGGCATAGCATATGTAGTTGGGATATTTGATGATAATCGTTCTTTGGGACAGGAAAGGTAGCTTGGGACAACAGTGACCTATTGCTGGCTGAAGATTCCAAAGACACGTTGGTGGGAAAATTGGGGGCACAATGCTTTGTCTTTTGCACAAAAGTGAACCTCTAAAGACATGGTGGGAATCTTGGGGGCACATCACTTTGTCTTCAGCACTGCAGCAAATAATAACTTTTTATGACAAATGCAAGATATGAGGAGCTATGTCTGGGGAGAAATAAAAGAAATACATGCCTTACTTTTGTCCAAACCCCTAATCCACCACTTCACTGCTCCATTCTAGCCTAGAAAAGGAATAAGGCACAGATATCCAGGGACAGAGTTAGCCAATGATAATATAAAATGAAGAGAGAACTATTGGCGAAGGAAACTACTCCAGGAAAAGAACAAGGGTTGGGTACTTGCTCAAAAAAGTCTGTAAAGGAAGATACTTGGAAGTTGTTTTGCCCCAACACACACATCAGTAAGGGTGATATATACCAAGGATAAGTGTAATGTGTGAAAAATGTGTAAAGCTTAGTATAAGAGCAAGATGGCAAATAGATGATTTTGGGAAACACTAATGAGATGTTGCTGCATAGTTTGCTCAACTGAATATGTGCAGATATTGAGTGGCAATTTGTACAACCCCACCAGATGGAGTGGATGTGCTCTTTTCAAGATAATGGTTTGACAGGGAGGTCTACTTGTAATATAAGGCATCTTATAATTAATGGATTGTCATGAACAACCACGCATGATAAAAATAATGTAGGATTATAACTGGGTCAAAAGATGTTGACTTCCTTATCAGTCCCAGTGAATGCAAACAGAGCAAGTTCTGTGAATAAGGATGCAACAGTTCTTCTGGAGACTAATAGGAGGATCAGAGACAAAAATAGATTAAAAGTAAGTTTCTTCCTTGGTTGACTTAATGCTTTAATCGTGTCGCTACTAATGAGAATGAGTGTGATTTCAATATCGAAATTTGGGCATTGATTAATTTTTGGGGAGAAAGTTTAGAAAACAGCTAGATTACTCTTAGAAAAAGAAAAAGTTTCCTATTATTAGTGAGAGCATAGAGTTACAATAGGTACACAAGACCTCTACTCACACAGTAGATATAGGGTTTGACAAGGAAAATGAAGATGATTTTGGAAATGTATGACTGTAAAATGTTAAGTTTCATGGCTGGAGTACATCAGGAAGAGTATATTATAAATGAGTGAAGAATTGGTTGTGAGATGTGGCATGAAGAGGTGGGAAAAAAGATAGATCATCAGATTTGTACATGCTGAGAATGGATGAAAAGCAACCAGTAAAGTATTAATTTTGGAAGGATAAAAATCTTGAGGAAGGTCAAGAAGTGTTTGACAAACAGGATGGACAAAGATCTGAACCTGACAGAAATTCAGGCAGCAAGAGCATAGATCAGGAGAATGGAGAGAGCTCATTTTATGTATATAATCCCTTCAAGGGAAAAGTTGATGTAAAAATTGAGGATGAGGATGCTGTGTTCTATTTTTTATAGCTATCTTATATTAGTTTTTGATTGTGTAAGCTTTGCCTTTTTTTTTTTTTTTTACTAATGTTTGTCTTTTTCAGGGACAAGTATTTGAAGCCTATAACATCGCTAAACTAATGAACCTCCCAAGTGTTTTCATATGTGAAAACAATGGTTATGGTATGGGAACAAGTATTGACCGTGCATCTGCATCTACATCTTATTATACTCGTGGAGATTATGTTCCAGGAATATGGGTTAGTATAATTTTATTATATGCACACTTGATATACTGTATTCACATGCAAGGTTTTAGAAGTTTGACTCTGTTGTCTATTTTTATAAATAACAGTTAGGATAGAACCTTATACGGCGGACCCTCTGTATTTGCGTTCTCTGCATTCACGGACTCATGCATTTATGGATTTCTCTATGGACCATCCCTCATTTGGGACCACCTTGACGTGGTGAGGGGGCTCTCGAACCTCAGGAATCTCTTCCCAGGTTCGAACCCAACCAAGAGTCCCATATGACATTATATATTTTCGAGTAAACTTATGTGGACCTTTCCATTTTTTGCCAAAATTTTGAAAGCAAATAAATGAGAAAACTATCATGGCTTAATGTGGAGTTAAATCCGAAGCTAATAGTGAGAACTGTGGTAGATCCATTCATCTACCCGACAATGTTCGGACCTGTTTTTCAGGCGGAACTATTCTGTGGAGCTGGACCACGATTCCAGGGGGGGCCTGGTTCTAGGAATAGAACTCTCGGCATTCTATCCAGTTTGCCCATAATGTGATTAGGATGGGGATAATTGTATTAACATAATACTCTTAGTCCTAGCAAGCGGGTTCTGCTTACACTTGGGCCATACTAATCATGTTATGCCATCCCCTTTTGGGGTAGGGTAGGGATGCGGACATTTGGGAGTCCTTTCTCTCACTTGTGCTTGTTTTGGCAGAAAATTTAACTTCGCGAAGGGCCAATGATATCTTTTCAAGAATTTTTGTGTGTGTGTGTGTGTGTGTGTGTGTGTGTGTGTGTGTGTGTGTGTCTGTGTGTGTGTGTGTGTGTGTGTAAAAACTCAAAATTTATGAACTGTGAAATAAATGATTTGAGTACCCCTGGGCCCCATGATGGAAAAACTACGCACAGTTGATGACCATTGGCACGTCACTCCTGAATTTCCTAGGTACTGCCACAAGTAGTGAAAGTACTATAAAAGATACAAAGGAACACCCTGTTCCAAGTAAAGCAGCAGAGCCAGAAAACCAAATAGAGTGCATAAATACAAAAGAAACAAACAAAAATAAATTGGTAAACTCCAATATCGTAACAATGGAACCATATATGATGAACAATAATTCTGAATTAGAGACAAATAATCCTCTCAGCAATACAGAAAAATATAAAAATCATAATAGACAAGCAACATACATAAAAACAAGGACCAAAAAGAAACAAAAATTACCGACTTAATCCCACATTGGTACATTTTGATGACCTCTTTGGACCAGATAACTTGGTCAAGATTTCTAGTCCTCAAAGCTGACAACAAAATCTCAGCAGCGATGCTAGAAAACAAATTACTTAACATATATCCAACACAAGACATGGAATGCAGACACATCAAGGACAATGAATGGCTTATCCAAGTAACCAATAAAAAGCAGTCCACTGCCTTTTTAAGTATAACAGAAATAAATAATATAAAGGTAATAATTACAAGCATGAAACATTGAATTATGTACAGGGTACAGTCATCCTACCCAATAGCGAGCAGGAGCTTCCTTCAAAACAACTATTGCTAGACTCCCTAAAATTGAGATATAACAATATCCACGATTTAGAAATATACTCTATTTCAAGTAGGAAAGATAAAAGTAAAAATATCAACATTGCCAAAATAAAATTTACAGGCCAAGACTTACCATTTAAAATAAAAATTCTTAGACAAAATAGAGAAGTTCGTCCCTTTTGTTCCTAAACCATTACAATGTACACAGTGCTCAAGGTATGGACACACATACAAAAGATGCCGTAATAAAGCTATATGTGCAGGTCTGTGCATCAGATGACCATACCACTAATTGGAACTGTAAACAATCAAAATGTATTAATTGTGGACTAGCCCATCACACAAAATCTAAGGAGTGTTCATTTTAACCAATATAACACAGAACTTCAGTTGTTAATAAATAGGACAGGAATGTCAGTCATGGAAGCCAGACTTGAGCTAAAAGTAAGAGGTGTTAATAATCCATCCAAACCCCCACCTTTTCAAATGTGACTAAAAATCAAGACATCAAACAGCACAATGACAAACAAGATAGTATAAACATGGACTGGAAACCTGGATTTCATACCAATAATACTGAAAACCCAAAATAAAAGTGATATTACAACAACCAATACCACCACCAACATAGATGATTCAGTTATCCATGGAAAAAGAACTTCCAATAGAAGAAGAATTAAATAATGATGATAATCGAACTGGCAAAAGAAAAGAATTCTAGAAAGAACCCCACCTAAGGGAAAAAAAGTAAATATTGAAAATTACAATCAATCCAGAGAGACTCCAACTACACCAGGAGAACATTTTAAAAAAGATATTAAACTAGCCTCATCACAAGTGGAAATACACAATTACTCTCAATCAAACAGCCCAACAACTCTGGAACAGTAAAGATCACTCTTTACAATTTCCATCAAAATATACTAATGAAAATCATACCATTAAACCAAACCAAAATATAACTATCACCCCCCACCAACCATCCACATGACCGAAATATCCATTAACAACAACAAAACAAATAACCCCGCAAACCAACAGTCCTTATCACTACAGAAAAGGAACAATAGAATTACAAAACCAGAAATTTCTAAAGCTAGACTAAAAACTTCTGAACCAATAATTAACATTACCAAACATGCTTCATCTTGTGGTTGTAATGAATGCTTTGTAAGTACATATAACCAACTAACTACCAAGACAGAGGACACAGTACGAAATTGTATTGACAATTTTACCAAATTAAGGAGGTGCCTTTAACACACCAACATGAGAACGAATTATGTTCTGAATCCTTAAAATACAAAAGGAAATTATAAAATCAAAAATAGACTTATTAATATTCAACTATGAAAAACAAACAACTGCAGAATCTAATAACCAACATACAAATACAACGATTAAAAAACCACAAATAAATTCAAATGCATATAAACTACGAGATAAAGTAAAATCAGCAATCAATTTACAGAATTTAACACCAATTCCTCCCAATAATGGAATATAAAATCATTCAATGGAATATAAATGGTCTTTTAACCCGACTACGTCTGGGTGAATTACAAAGAATCATACGAGACCACAACCCAATGTGCATATGTCTACAACATATAGGAAGTAACCCTACAAATATCCAACACTATAAAATTGCCTGTTATTCACCAACTGACGGTGGTGAAAATTAGGCACAGCCATAATACGTTCATAATAGCATTACATATGAACCTGTTGACATACCATCTATGCCATATCAAATAACATCAATTAAACTGTATATGCCTGATAAAAGTAAAATTACTATTTGTAATTTATATAAACCAACCAAATTTTAATGCAAATTTCAGTGATTTTCTGAACTTATTAGCAAAAAGTATACAGGAACCACTACTTATAGTAGGAGATTTTAATGCATAATCCATTATGGGATATTAATAACCCCACTGACACATCCGGAATCAACATAGAGAATACTATAATGAAACACAATCTGTATTGTCTCAATGAAAGCGAAGTTCCAACATATTTTTCAAATACACACCTAACCTTTTCTTCAATTGACATTTCATTATGTTCAAATGATGTAGCGGAGAAATTTGAATGGAACGTCCTAGACGATTCATACACAAGTGACCATTTCCCAATCATTCTGAACTACCACCTACAAGATATAATATCCAAAAAGCTAACTGGGATAAATATTTCCTATACACACGAAACATACCACCATTCCCACATAATGAAGATCACAATACTACATGTGAATCCTTCTCAAACTTCATATACTAATAAATGCTGCAGATAAAAGTATTCCAAAAACCAAAACACATTCCACAAAATCCCTGTCCCATGGTGGAATCCAACATTAACAACATTAAGTAAAATAAAACATATATTGAGTCGCAATCTAAATAGACTCAAAACTAGCCTTAAATCACTCAACAAAATGCCCTATAGTATAAACATATTAAACAAAATAGTTATAACAAACATAACAATTAACCACATTAAACCACTATATAACAAATATACAGCCAAATTTAGAAAAACGGTAATAGCTGAAAAAATCGCATCATGGAAGGAATATGTCTCAAACATATCTTCAAACACATCCACAAGGGATGTCTGGCAAAAGATAAGGAAAATCAATGGAAAACATATAAGACCTCCAAGAAGTGCAATACATTTAAATGGAAAAATATACCATGATACTTATGAAATATCAAACATAATTGGGAAACATTTTGAAAACATCAGTGCTACTCCAGCCTAGATACACATTTTCAAAGTATCAGAAAACAAAAAAAAAATATAATACTCAATTTTGAAACTCTTGAAGACCTGGAATATAACTATATTTTTAACATGGATGAACTAGATAATGCCATCAACTCTTGTCATCCCTCTGCACCAGGATATGATAAAATATCATTTGAAATGATAGAAAAATTAGCTCCTATAGCTAAATCATATTTATTAAAATTTTACAATAGTATCTGGGCTAAAACGTGTCTTTCCTGATAAATGGAAACATGCCATAATTATTCCAATAAACAAACCAGGAAAGGATGCAAGTAATCCATCCAATTATAGACCATATCTCTAACAAGTTGCCTATGCAAATCTTAGAAAAAAATGGTTAATGCACGATTAACGTATGTAATAACCAAAGAATCCATTTTAACACCAACACAATCTGGTTCAATAGCTGGCAGATCAACCCTAGATCCCTTAACACATTTAGAAGATCATATCAAAAAAGGCTTTGAACAAAAGAAATTAACAGTAGCTATATTTTTGATATAGAAAAAGCATACGATACAAACATGGAAACATAACATCATGCAAAAACTCCACTCCAAGGGACTAAGAGGTACCAATATTTATTAAGAACTTCTTACAAACAGAACTTTTCAAGTAAGAGTAGAAAATTCCTACTCAGTAACCTATAAAACTGGAAGAAGGAATCCTCAAGGTAGTGTCTTGAGCTGTACATTGTTTGCTTTAGCAATCAATGACATTACTATAAATTTACCAAGTGGTGTAAAAAACAGTTTATATGTGATGACTTTTGTCATTTACTATACGAGTAGTAATCTGAGACATGCTCAGAGAGTTCTCAGTACTGCCATTTCAAATATATGTAGTTGGGCAAATTCAGTTGGATTTAAATTTTCAACTGATAAAACAAAAGCAATCGTCTTCTACAAAGACAAAAGGTGGATGAAGAACCAAACAATCAAACTGCATCTTTATAGCACTGAAATACAATTTTGTACAAAAATCAAGTATCTAGGAGTAATATTTGATCAACATTTAAATTGGAAAGAGCACATCAAATACATTAAAGCCAAGGGCATCAAAGCCCTTGCCATATTAAAAAAGTTATCACACACTAATTGGGGAGCAAAGCGAGACATTTTATTAATGATATATAAGGCAACAGTCTTATCCATAATAGATTACTGCTGTCCAATATATTCATCCGCCTCAGAATCTGCATTAAAATCTCTCGATGCAGTGCACCATGAAGGCGTGCGATTGTGCACAGGAGCTTTCCGATCGTCCCCAACAAACTCACTTTGGTGGAGGCAGGTGTTTTGCCCTTAAAACATCACCGTAATTTAATAACAATACAAAGAGGTCTTTCAATGCAAGCAGGATCGTCTCCTGCAACTTACTGCTTCCAAAACTGTAATCAAGTAACAGCAGTTAATAGTACTAGCTCTTTCCCAAAAAAGAGCTAGATACATAATGAACATACATAATATGAATCCAATTTTTCACCCACCAATGGAATTGCCACCACCATGGATTTTAAATAGAGTAAAGATATGTACCTCCCTGTCTTACCTACTCAAAAACAAATGACAAGTACGGAAATGTACCGCCAACATGCTTTGGAGGGCACATTAGAAGAAAAGCGGACAAATTTATGATATATACAGACGGCTCCAAAAATAATGTTGGAGTAGGAGCATCTGCATATTTGAAAAATATGTTAAGTAAAAAAAGCCTACCTTCAATATCATCAGTATTTACTGCTGAAGTCACAGCCATACAGATGGCTCTAGATATGATATCTGAGGCAAAAGCAAGTGTCTCTGTTATTTTCAGTGACTCACTAGCGCTATAGATGCAATAAGACAGTATAAACCAGGAAACCAAATAGTACAGGAAATTCAAATAAAAATCATCAACTCCTCCAATCAGGAATATCAATGGAAATATGTTGGATCCCAGCACACGCACTTGGGAATAAAGGAAATGAATATGCAGACTCTGCTGCCAAATTAGCCTGCACTATCCCTCCAACAATTTCATATGCCCCAGTGTCAGACTGGGTAAAATCAGTTAAAACATTAATTTACCAGGATTGGAAAGAAGAATGGGCCTCTGTGCCAACAACAAATAAACTTAAAAATATAAAAACTGAAGTCTATGCATGGAGGACATCCTCACAGGAGGAAAGAGCAAAAGAGGTGATCCTAGCAAGGCTACGTATAGGACACACAAGATTCTCACATGGTCACTTGATGTCAACAACCACATGCTGACCAGTGAAATGTAACAGATGTCAAACACCCATGACAGTACAGCATTTGCTTGTTGAGTGCCCAAATTGACCCAGCAAAGATCTATTTATCTGCGGAGTTCGGAAATGAAAAATATTCTTGCGGAAAGCAGGGATTTTTCAATTAAAAAAATTCATAAATTTTTTAAATAAGACGGGTCTCAAATAAAGTCTAATTTTTTTTTTTTTTTTTTTTTTTTTTTTTTTTTTCTTCTTCTTCTTCTTCTCAGGATTGATCCCTGAGAACCAGCCCGAGAAGAGTCTACTTGAGACTCAGAGGTCTGGAAAAACTAACACCTATTAATAATAATAATCTATGGACCATATCTACCCATTCGTGGGGAATTTGTGTATTTGCAGTATTTTTCTATGAGAAATATCCACAAATTAATGTATTTTCATATCATTTTCACGATTGAATGCACTTTTTGTGTTAAAACTATTGAAAAAACCAGGTATAAGCATTTTTAGTGAGTTTTTCCACAAATGACTGTTTTTTCATATCAATTTCATAATTAAGTGCACTTTTTGTGATAAAAATATTAAAAAAAAACAGGTATAAGCATTTTTAGTGGGTTTTTCTTGAGTTTGAACTAACAAAATACTAGGCAGTTCTTAGTATTTTTATAGGGGTTCTAAGTATTCACAGATTCTAGCTATTTGTGGGGGGATAGGGGGGTCTGGTATACATCCCCTGCAAATACAGGGGGTTCACTGTATATAGAATCCACCTATCAAGAAGGGTCAGTTATCAAGAAACAGACAGGGATAAATTATAAAAAAAACTTGCATGAAGTGAAAACTCCCCAAATATATACTCACACTAATACGTACTAGCACACTATTACTAGCAGTAGCCACTAGTTTTGTACAGTATATTATTCATTCAGTGAGGTGAGCAAATTTTAATTGAATTAACCTTACTTTACAAAGTGTAGTTTGTAAAGTTGTCAACTTAAAAGCTATATTAGCATCATCTAATTGAAAATGGTTATTTTATGAAAAGGTTACTTTTTCTTTAAAAAATCAGTGTTATTTTTTTTTGCTTGGAAAAATCAGTGTAGTTTATGATAAAAATTGGGTAGTTTACAAACAAGTTAGCATCATATTAGTAGGGATTTTATACAGTTGATTTTAGTATAAGGAATTGCTTTGTTGTCATAATACCCATGTTTTTGTTATGGAGTGTAACAGCTTCATTATATATGTGGTTGTATTGAACAAATACTTTAAGTTTCACTGCTATTACAAAGGCTTACTGTAAAATAAACAGGCAGCATTTAGCAATATATCTTAATATATTCCTGTAATAGCAGTCAGATTATGCTAGAAAATAAACAGTAACCCTTGTGCATAATTACTCTCTTGCCAAATAATTAGTTTTATTTCACAAAGATTGCAACAACGGAAAATTTTAGTAAATCTTGTGAAAGGGTCTCAAATAAAACCATTTTGTGGTGGGATCACAAGCTAAAAAAACAAGTGGGAAAACCCTCCCCACATTAACCTAATCAATCCAGCTGCCAAACTCACAATCTGTCACACTTGCCTCTTTACACTACAGAATTCACGCAGGACAATTGACCTATACCAGCACAGACCAAAAAAACAAAAAAACACAAAACTCATGTACTTCCAACCACTCCAGATACTCCGGGCTATCCTGTGCTGTCTGCTGGTCGAGGTCACAGAGATACCAACCTCAACAAAGACCACAACCCAACAACAACAACCAAGGACCACAACTCAACACCCAAGGACTACAACCCCACAACAACACAACAACAAACAAAGAACACAACCACAACAAAAGAAACAACAACAAAGGAATGCAACCACAACACAGACCACTGCACAATCACTCAAAAGACCACTACACAAAAATAAACAACACACCCACTAACAACACCAAGAAATCACAACAACACAGGTATAACAACTCTAAGCAAACAACATCAAACTTAGCAACAACTAAACAACAACAAAACAAAACACAAAACTCAACCAATTTCCAATGCCTTCAATAGACTCCTCCAACACTACTGTCTGTCACCAGCTCTCACCAAAGACTGACTGAAAACTTGCCAAAAAAAACTGAAAACACAGAACTCTAACAATCAACAGCACCAACAGACAACCCAGAACTCTCCAACAGCCAATCCAATCGTTAACCATCCAACCACCAATTACTCTCTCTCTCTCTCTCTCTCTCTCTCTCTCTCTCTCTCTCTCTCTCACACAGACGTCGTCAAATGGAACTCCATAACTCCTCCATAATTTAACCTGTTTGTTAGTAGTATATGAATACAGTGCCAGAAATAATTGTGTGCCATTTAAGAAAAATGTTAACCCTATATACAACCCTATATACCTATAGAAAGAAAATCTTTGATGTATTTTCATTTGTTCTTTGAAGGAAATGTTATTTACTTCAGGCTATATCCATGTACCTATTTGATTTTGTCATTGTTGTCTAGAATTGAGCAAATTAAATATTAAACTGCTTGAATACCAAGTAATGTGGGCAGCAGAAAGTAGCCCCAGCATAGAAGAACAGCAGTACAGTAATCCCTCACCTATCGCTATTAATGGGGACCAGAACCAACCGTGATAAGTGAAAAGCCGCGAAGTAGGGTCCCCCCTATTTTTTAAATGCGTAGTACGTATACGTAAATTTTTTTATGTACATGTATACATGTATATGTAAATAATAACTGTATATTCTTATAACAAGATACATAACTCACCTCTATCAATGATGATGATCTTGATAAATGACGATGAAACACCTGTGCAGTATGATGGAGGTGAAGATCAAGATTATTTATACTGCACAGGTTAATGAGAGCTTTACTGCTCCTCAGGTGACGCCTCATCGTCAGTTGTTAGAGGCGGGGGATCACCGACGGCAGCTTCCGATAGAGCTGGAGAAACAGCAGGAGGCAACGTAGTGTCTCGGTAGGAAGCCGGAGAGGCAGCAGGAGTAGTATCCGACACTTCTGCAGGAGGTTTTCGGCGCACCAGGAACATCGTGATGGGAAGTTGTTGACGTTTTTTCATCTGAGCAAAGATGCCCTTGTACAACGCCATAACACCGTCAATACGGTTACTGAATTCGATGGCTGTGACCATGTTGTCATCGATTTCTTGCGCCCTTTGTTGCATAGCCCGTGCCATGTTGCAGAGCTCTTGCAGGTTTTCCAATGTAAGGCCACGTTGCTCAGGTTCGTCGTCGTCGGCTGCCTCTTCTTCCTCACTCGCCGATCTTGTCATTTTGACGAGGTCCTCGTCGGTTAGGGGCTCCGAGTGGCACTCGATCAGTGAGTTGACGTCTTCCGCCGTCATGTCGGAGAAACCTTCGTCGGCTACCAACTGCGCCAGCCTCACAGCCTTATCTACGGCGGAGTGATGAAGTTCGTCTGGTGGTAAATCCCTCATAGTCATGAACGACATCTGGCCACAACTTTCTCCAACTTGCATTCAGTATTTGCTGTTTCATCGCCTTAAGAGCGTTCTGAATGTTGGCCAGGCACGTCGCAATGTTGTACTCTCGCCAATATTTCTTGAGACTGAAGTCATCGTCGCCTTCGTCGATGGAGGAGATGAGAGATGAGGCCCTCCATCGTGGACCTCGTGTAGAGGGCCTTGAAGGCCCGAATGACCCCCTGATCCATTGGTTGTGTGAGGGAAGTGGTGTTGGGGGGCAGGAACTCCACTTGGATCCCGTCGTAATGCAGGTCCGTTGCATGTCCTCCTGCACAGTCCATCAAGAGGAGGACCTTAAAGGGCAGCCCATTTTCCGGAAGGTACAACTTCACCTGCGGGATAAAGCAGTTCACGAACCAGTCGAGTGTGAGGGCTTTAGTTATCCATGCCTTCTTATTACTCATCCAGTAGATGGGCAGCAAGGCTTTGTTTTTGTTTTTCAAAGCACGAGGATTCAGTGACTTGTAAATGAAGCCGGGCTTGAGCATGAAGCCCGCAGCATTCCTGCACATGAGCAGAGTGACTCTATCTTTGTGGGCCTTCAACCCTGGCTTCTTCACTTCGTCCTTGTAAAGGAACGTCCGGGACGGCATTCTCTTCCAAAAGAGGCCAGTTTCATCCATATTAAACTCCTGCTCCGGGATATAGCCGCTCTCTTTATTTAATTTCGGGAACTCGTCCTCGACGTAATGAAGAGCTGCCTCTTGGTCTGCCGAGGTGGCCTCCCTATACAACGGAACGTTGCGAAGGCCAAACCTCCTCTTGAATTTCTCGAACCAGCCCTTGCTGGCAACAAAACCACGTTTTTGTTGTGGGGCAGGATCACCTTCATCGTTGTCATCACCACCATCGTCATCTTCGTTCGATCCCCCTTCAGGAACGAGACTATCATAAAGGGTTTTGGCTTTTGTGCGAATCATGTTGGTATCGAGACTAACCTTCTTTTCCCGACAGTCTGTTATCCACACTGATATTGCATTCTCCATTTGCACAATCTTCTTATTACGAGGAGTCACAACGCGCTTAGTGTCCTTGGAGAACGTTATTGAGGCAGTTTTACGGATGTTTAATTCGTCTTTTTTTCTGTAGCGAACCGTTGATTCATTCAGTCCGTACGTGCGGGCATGTCCAATAATTTCACTTTCTCGTTCACCGTCATCATTTTTCTCTTCTTCTTGGGTTCACCAGAGGATGTAGAGGGTGTAGGACGTTTAGGAGCCATTTTCAAGGGCGTCACAAGCACTATTTTGCACAAAAAAAGCACAAAAAAACAGCTAAAACTTTCATGTGGCAAGAGTAGCGACACGAGCGCGAGAGAACAATGAATGCAGTCTTCCTTCACTGGGCGCTCGGCAGGGTGGGATGCTGGATGCTGGGTAACGCGTCTCGGCGGCTTGGCCAATCAGCTTGCGAGATTTAGGAGCCGAGATGGCCAGCGAATCAGAGAGGTGGATTTTGAGTTACGCGCCATCTCCGTGTTGATACCTGATGTTCTAATGTACTCTCTCTGCCTTCTGCTAGCGCCCGCACCATTTTTTCTCAACTTTGAATTTTTGATGAATATTTTTGAAAAATCCGCGATGCACTGAGGGCGCGAAACTTGAGGCGCGAAGTAGCGAGGGATTACTGTAATGATAATTTTACAGACCAGCATAATTACATGGCATGTTTATGCGCTTAATTAAAGCTTGCAGTAGTAATAGTTGAAAATGGAATATTTTAATATTCTAAATGTCTTGAGGTGAATGACAGTTTTCATCAGTCATTAATTTATTTTGATAATGTAAAAAGATTTGTCATAAAATGATTATGCTTCCTTTTCATGCAGATTGATGGTATGGATTTACTAAGTGTAAAAGAAGCCATAAAGTACTGCATCGACTATTGTGGTTCAGGCAAAGGACCTTTAGTTTTAGAGGTTGCTACCTACCGGTATTCAGGCCACTCCATGTCTGATCCTGGTACTTCCTACCGAACCCGTGATGAGATTCAAGAAGTACGTCAGACCCGAGACCCAATTATGCTTTTCAAGGAGAACATTCTCTCTGCAGAACTTGTTACAGCTGATGAACTGAAGGTAAATAGAAATAATATTTAAATATAGTAGCATATTCTTTATGGTATAAAATCTCAGTACAATATAATTTAGCAGAGTTCTTTATGCTCCATAATTGATCTTTTAAATTCTGCCTAAAATATAATTGAAGTTTTGTTTGTGGTTAAGTACAAGTTTGCAAAGTTGCTTTAGTGCTTTTTATAATTCTGTAGGAAATTAAGATTGTAATCCATCGTCTCAAATTTAAAATTCCTATCAGTCAAAAAAGTTTGCACTCATTTAGAAATTGGGTTAATTACACCAAATATTTTCGTAACCAGTTTCAGTAAAAATATTTAATTCATGATTTTTTATGTATTTCCAGAAAATTGATTCTGAGGTTCGTAAAGAAGTTGATGAAAGTGTGAAAATTTCAAAAGTTGATAAAGAAATTGCCATACAAGAGTTGGCAGCTGACGTATATTCAGAACCCTTAGAAACAATTATTCGTGGCACTACTCCATTTGACCCTTACACACATCAGCGTCTTAGTAAAATTATAAATCAACATTGAATACTTGCAGTTAAGATGTAAATATAATGATTTTCAATTTAGTTATTTTTGTTAACAAGTTATCAGACAAACTGTTACAGATGTTTTTGTGAACAAGCTGTTTCATTAGTTTCAAGTAGTATCCAATGATAGAGGGTATCCAAACTTTTGATGTGGTCTATTTAACCATTTTCGATACAGGGTTAGTTGATAGTAAAGTTGTTGATTACATTTCATATCTCAAAGCTTTACCAGATTGTACCTAGAAAGTAATTAATTTTGTTAATTTTCATGTGAAGCATTTCAATTAGTGTATTTATTAGCTATTTCAGAAGAGAATTTTGAGATGTACAAATACTTAGTTGAGTGCCAAGTAGACTTGGTTGACTCATTACTGTCAAGTTTTCTGCTGTTAAGTTTTCCTTTACCTATTGGAAGTCAAGGAAGCCAAAGAAAATAATATTTGTGAAGTTTTGTTTGAAATTTCCATACCATTTAGCCTTCAGAGACAGAGACATACGACAAGTAATTTTTTTTTATATTTTTTGGTCAAATATATTTGTAATGATGGATATATATAGCAGGTGAAAGGTATGCTGTATATGTGTACATATGTACCATAATTATTAATAAAGACATTTATGTTTCAATTCTATGATTTAGGAGCCCTGATATCTAAATCAAAAGAAAATAGAAGACAGTTTACTCTGTAAAAGGATTGCTGAAAATAATAACTGTACTTATTACTGGCAATTACATAGATGGAAAGAATATATTGTCCCTACTGTGATGCGCAAGCACCATGTCTTTTTTTTTATATGGAGTATTCTTTAGCATGTACACTTTACTGGCTATGAACTGACTAAAGGAGCATAACCTGGTGTAGATAGAGGGGGGGAGGAGATGGATTTGGAATTACTCATGCTCCAACCTGTGCCAGCCATTCTGCCTTTAGCAACGACTCTTATGGTGTACTGGTGTGCTCTTGTCTATTTTTGTGTAGAACTGGTCAAGTACCCTTATCCTTTCTTTGTTTGTGATATGACGGTATGTGTGTGTGTGTGTGTTTTATTGTGCTTTTTTTATGCTCTTGTTTAATAAACAGGACTAAGCTGCTGCAAGGGTTTGAATCTGTTTTTTTAACCAATTCATGTCCCCCACTGCAGTGAATCATAGGAATTCCTCGTGGTCTACTTTGTTTTATACTCATTTTCTCCTGGCCTTCCTTGACTCCTAGGCTGGGAAGGAGGTAGGACAATTCATGATTGCTATGAGTGTGGAGCCCTCTCTACAGATAAACCCTATCCGCCTGAGGTCCAACCTGTTGCCGAGCACCTGGAGGTATTGACTTCCCCCAGCCCTACCTCTCTGCCCTCTCCAGTGCACATATTGTCTTTGGAGGCAAAGAGATGTGCGGGTCCAAAGGGGAGGTCTTACTATTTGTCCTTGTCGACCTCCTCATCATAGTCTTCCTTACCTTCCTTGGACTAACACCATAAGAAGAAAAGGTCCAAGGCCTGTAGAAAGGTTTTGTTATTTGTTGCTCTTTCCCACCAGAGGCAGTGCATGGATGCTAGGTCTCCCTCGGATGGCTGCGCCCACGATGGTGGGGCAGCACCTCTTCTTGCCCTTGCTCAAACAGGAGCCATGCTCCCTCTTCCACTGTAACCCATCATGGGTCATACTAGAAAGGTGCTGCCTAGCCCTGTCCTCCCTGCTCCTGGGTCCCCTGCCTTGGCTGGTTGCTGAATAATTCATTCCAAGTCTGAATAGGTACTGTGTTGTTGCTCCTCTCTTATCCTGCCCTCCCTGATTGAGAGCATTTGAGCTGAAGTAAAAGCTGGACTCGAACGCATTCAAAGTAAATTCACTATCTGTAATTAAGGGGAATGGGGACATGGTAGTTTTCCTGTAATATATCAGTTTGCAATGGCCTATGGAAACCGGTGACCAGCAGGAACTTTTCCTAGGAAGAGAGCATGTTTCTCTAAAGTTTATTCCTGTGGAATTTTTCTCCATCATACAGAGACCTGTTTAGTAACTCAGTTTGGGGCTAAGTACTATAGTTGATTCACTTAAGGTAGATTCTTGTGCCTACGAGATGTTTGTTTGGCGGTACCGGTACTGGGAGGTAGGCTGCTCGGTCAGTGTCATATTTTCATTTGTAGTTATATTTCTTCATTTATCTCAAGTTTTGCAAAAGATAGGAAAGTTTTGGTCATACCAAAGGATTCGGTATTAGTTGTACAACTAAATAATCTTTTCCTGAAATCAATAAGATAAACACAAAGGAATTACAACAAGTAAAGTGAAGAGAGCAACATTCATCCTTTATACTTGTTTTTATTTATTGGATTTTACATAATTCATGCGATCAAGATAAAATAAAACTTGTGTTTCCATACAATAAAACCACCCTGAATACGCTGGTGCTTTTAGATTTTAGATGCGTGTAATATGTGAAGAGAAAATGAATAAATCTTATGTTGCATCCATACCTGACTCAGCCTGAAAGGAAGGCAATCTTTCTTAATTCTCTAATATCTCTTTAGTTTGAAAGTATATTCGTATAATAAAATTAGAAACAATATTCTGAAACAACCTGATTAAATCTTAGGCCGAGTTGAAGAGTGGGAAGTCTGTCCACAGAGTTCAACTTCTTTGCTGGACTGAATTCCCCGCACCCGCCATGATCTGAGCTAACGATACCAGATGCATCCATTTGATTATCAAGCGCCTCAGTGGCGTGGTTGGTATGGTGTTGGCGTCCCACCTTGGTGGTCGCAAGTTCGATCTCAGCCATTCCATTGAGTTGTGAGAGATGTGTATTTCTGGTGATAGAACTTCACTCTCGGTGTGGTTCGGAAGTCACGTAAAGCCGTTGGTCCCGTTGCTGAATAACCACTGGTTCCATGCAACGTAAAAACACCATGCAAACAAACATTTGATTATTATTTTTTCCCTTATCAGATATGTCCAGACATACTATATGATATTGGATTGAAAATGTTAGTCAGTCAGAATAGGAATTCTGTGTATTTATTTACAGAAAATGTAATGATATAGCATGGCAAATATTGTTGAAACTGCAACCATCTTATATCGCTAATTGGCAACTCAAATCTCTCTCTCTCAGACAACAAACACAGCAATGTCTTGATGTCTTGCAGGTCACACACTCTCAGCAATACTGTCAAACTTGAATCATTTACGGATGCAACATAATAAGACATATTCTTCATTTTTCCTTTACATATTACACGCATCTAAAATCTAAACGTATTCAGGGTGAATTTATTGTGTGGAAACACAAGTTTAATTTTATCTTGATCGCATTAATGATGCAAGATCCGATAAGTAAAAACAGGTATAATGAATTGAATGCTTCTTTCTTCACTTTTACTCATTGTAATTCCATTGTATTTTATCCTATTGATTTCAGGAAAAGATGACTTAGTTGTACAATTAATACTAAATCCTATGGTATGACCAAAACTTTCCTTATCTGTGCGAAGCGTGCGGTAATTGAAGAAATATAAACATATTGCTAGTTTCCCAAGCAACTGACGAAAATAATGAGACACTGAGCGAGCGACCTACCTCCCCATACCAGCCAATCAGAGGCCGCCAAACAAACGTCTCAGAGACAAGAATCTACCTGAAGTGAATCGACTATAGTAGTGTAGTGTCACTGTTGTTCAGATGTGTTGCATATCATGAGTCTTTGAACTTCCTGAATGGATACTCATCCTTCATTTTGGGAAATGTCTTCATATACAAAAGGCTTAGTGTTCGTATCCCTGTAGGAACAAAAAACAAATTTGAAAAGTAATTAGCAGTTTTCTTAGGTTTACAAATCCTACCCCATAGCCCCAGGACCACAATTACTGACAAAACCACTTGGTTTAGCAGTTTAGACAAGAGAGGCATTGTTACACATGGCTGTACCTTCAACCTCAAAAGTCTGTTCTATACTTTCTTGCTCATGGATTTAATCCTTGACTTGGCAGCTTGACTAAGAATAATCAATATTGCTTTCTTGTTTTTCTCCAAGGGTACTCATTGTTTACAGAAACAACTCATAAAAACCTAATTCAGATTCAGATTGAAGTGCTCTCCCATACTTTCTCCAGGTAAAGAGTTCTCCTATGCTATTTTTCCACAGAATGAAACTTAAGAAAAAAATGTTAGAATAGTAGATAAGTTCCAAGCATAAAAAAAAAAGGTTTGTTGGGAAAAATCTATTTTTGGTAGCCGCTGTGAGTCCTCAAATGACTCATGACTACCTGCCGTTATCCAGCCCCTGAAGAAATGAAGGGGAATTTGGATGCGGTCTGGACATAATGTGAAATATGCCACATTCTTTGGACAGCAAGTTTAACTGATTCAAGAACTCATTTTTAAGCTGTCACTGTCAGTTGTAGATTGTAATATGAGCACGGAAGAAGGAGACTTATACGTATACATGTTTCAGCAGAACTAAGGCATTTTTTCCAGCAGAACTATGGCATTGTGTTTCTATCCTACGAGCAGACACTGAAGTTTCCCTTCTAAATCCGGAAGATCAAGGGAACAGTCTCCTGCTGTACATGAGGCAGATACTTCAAATGAAAATCTTGCCTTTCCCATGCAGCAATCGTGTATCGAGTGCTCAACCCCATCTGAAGTAGTAATATACAGTATCCTGGACTTCTATACAATCAGGCCATGGTGATAAGACTGCCTCGGCTCAATCAGTTCATGCAGACTTCCCGAATATGAAATTCAGCTTGCTATACTTTCTATACTGCCAGGAAGTGGGTTTGGTCTGTCAAGGTTTTCTATATAAAACGGAATCGTAATTTATAATTTTATATATACGTATAAAAAAACCTGTTGTCAGGCTCTTTTTAGGTTGCATTAATTGCAGTTATTACCCAATGTAAGTAAATGTGTTCGGAACATAAAAGGGTTATTTTTTTGAAAAGTGGATTTTATTTCTTGAGACAAGGATAAAAACTGGAGTAGGAAAGAATAAAGAAGTTGGCCGGCCGAAATGTAGCATAAATAGAAATGTATAAAAGAAAAGATAATACAAAGAATGCTGTACTTAAAGAAGCACAGTATTTATGAAAGTGAATTTAAAGACATTACGTTTGAAAATAGAATGAGAAAAATGAAGCAATAGTTTTGTACATGCAACTTCCCCGGCAGATATATACTTAGCTATAGTCTCCGACGTCCCGACAGAATTCAAAACTCGCGGCACACGCGACAGGTAGGTCAGGTGATCAGCCCATCCCCGCCGCTGGGTGGCGGGACTAGGAACCAATTCCCGTTTGTAATCAGATTTTCTCTGTCGCTGGTAACAACAACAACGTTGTTGGTACCTCCTGCTTAGAATCTTTTCTCGTTGGCTGAGGATTATCTGTTTGACCTTTGGTGACGTATATTGATCTTTGGCTTTGGCATACGCTTATCGTGGACCGTTTTATTGGATTTTGGATTGGATACTCTTTAAAATGTCTGACGTGGTACCTGTATTTAGAGTGTGTACGAAAGAGGAATGTATGGTGAGGCTACCGAAAGCTTCGGTGGATCCTCACACGGTCTGTAGTAAATGTAGGGGGAATGATTGTTCTGCAACTAATACCTGTCTTGAATGTGAGAGTTTAACTGAGGTTGAATGGAAGAACTTGGCTGCTTATATAAGAAAACTTGAGAAGGACAGAGTTAGGAAAGCTTCCATCAGAAGCTCGAGTAGATCCTGCTCTATTGAGCAGGAAGTAGCTCCTAACTCTTCTGTTAATTCTCCTGCTCATAGTTTGGTTTCAGCCCCTTCCCCCAGCAGCGAACCCGTGGATGCGTCTAAGGAAATGGCTGCAATGAGAGCCTCTATAATCAGCTTACAATCGCAACTGCAATCGATGAAGGATACAGGTAAGCGTAGTGACGTGTGCAGTGATTTGTGCAGTGTCCCCAGTGAAGTGGAGGGGGCGTCTGATTGACTCCACATTGCTCCTAGGTCTAGACCTCTTCCAAACTCCCATGCCCAGGGGAGGAGGAATGTCGACAGCCGCAAGGGGGATGTGGAGTACTCCCAACGGTCAGGCGTCCCTTCGGCAGATCCTGTAGCCGCTTCCCAGGCTGCCAAGGACAGCTATTGCAAAAGCGTCCTGAGGAAGTGCTTTTCTGATTCGGACTCTTCGTCTCCGAGAAGAGGATGGAGTTCTGCCTCTAAGTCGCGCCCTCTTAAGAGAGCCTGGAAGCCTCCCACAAGCGAAACGTTGCATTCCAGTCCTGAACCTTTTCCGGAGTATTCGCCTGCTCGTAAGAAGAGAGCGCCGAGATCTGAATCCTCTCCGGAAGGTTTTGCTTCTAAAACGAAGGAAGTTTTGGTAGGACTCCAGCAACAGTTGTCCGCCTTGGTAGGAGTTCTTTCAGAAGGCTCTTCTCGGAAGAAAGGCGTTTCTCTTCCCATCAAGAGTTCAGTTAGGAGAGCCTCGAAGAGTAGGCGCTCTGGCGCCAGCAGACGTTCCTCGCCTGAAAGGTTTTCGTCCCCAGCGAAACCTTCTTCGGTTGCTTACGACCTGAGTCGTATGTCCTCTCCTTCTAAGCGCGCTGATCGGAAACTCCCTTCGAGGAAGAGATCCCCCAGGAGTTTTTCTTGAGGTGCATGCGCCTCTCCTGACAAGTACCAGGAGCCGGAGAGCCTCCTTCTGTCTGATTCTTCGCGGATCTCTCGTGAGAGAATCCGTTCGTCTAGGCGCTCCGGAAGAGAAGAGAGCCCCTTTCATTTCAGAGCTCCTCAAGAGAGTAGGAGGATTCGTTCATCCTCCAGACGATCTTCGAAGGAACAACCCTCTCCTTCTGGCAAGTGCCCAGAGACCAAGAGGCCTTTAGTATATTTTGGATCTTCTAGATATCCTTCTAAGGATTCAAGAGTCTCGCCGAGTAGGCACCAGGATTTTGGCAGGTGCTCTTCTCCTCCCAGGCGTTCTAGGATGGAAACAAGCGCCTCTCCTACTGGGCGCCAGGATCAAGATGTTCTCCTTCCTCCTCGCAGGCTCTATTAGCCTTCTAGGCGCCTTCACCAGGACGCAAGCGCCTCTCCTACTTGGCGCCAGGAGCAAGGCGTTCTTCTTCTTTCTCCTCGCAGGCGCGCTTCGCCTCCCAGGCGCCTTATCCAGGACGCAAGCGCCTCTCCTTGCAGGCGCCAGGAGCTGATCAGAAGCCCGAGTGTAAGGGGGCGCCATACGCCTCACACAAGCGCCTCTCCTGTCAAGCTCCTAGAAACTAGAAAACTCCAGGACTCGTGCAGGAAGGAGGATAGGAGCAAGTATTCGGATAATATCCAACAAGTGGATCTTGACTCTCCTTCAGATAGGAATCTTGAGAGAAAGAGGCTCCTTTCTCCGGATCGAACTTTGGAAAAGGGAAGAATGTGTTCTCATAAGGATCTTTCTCCTGGAAAGCCCTCTTCTCCTGCAGCTCCGTTCAAAGAAGTTTCGGAAGAAGAAACTCCCAAAGATGCAGGCGTTTCTGACTATAAGAGGCTAGCTTCTCTCCTGTTGCAAGTGTTTGGAGACTCTCTGCGCCCGTTGGATCCCCCTTCTCCAGGGTCTTTGTTATCCAGTACGAAACTGTCGAAGTCCCTTCCTTCGTCAGGATGACCCCTACTCTTTCTATGAGAAAGTCTCTTAAGAGTCTAGAGAGCTGGCTCAGATCTAGAAAGGAAGCGGGAAAGACGGTATTCGCTTGCCCTCCTTCCAAGCAGACGGGTAAACCGGGTATGTGGTATGACACCAGGGAGCCGATGGGCCTGGGACTCCCTTCGTCCTCAGATGCTGACTTCTCCGCCCTGGTGGATTCGTCAAGACGACGCTCTCTTCAATCTGCCAAAGCCTCTTGGGGGATGTGCGAGGTAGATCATCTCATCAAGGGCCTGTTCAAGACTCTTGAAGTCTTTAATTTTATGGACTGGGCTTTAGGAGCGTTAGCCAAGAAGTCTCAAGATCCAGACTTCGTTAGCATGGACGAATTGGGTAGTGTGTTAACTTGCCTAGACAAGGCGGTTATGGATGGCTCCAATGAGGTTGCATCCCTTTTTGGATCCTGTATTTTGAAGAAGAGGGCAGTGTTTAGCTCCTTCTTAACGAAATCTGTTTCGCTCCTTCAGAGATCCTCCCTGTTGTACACGCCCCTCTCTAGTCACCTCTTTCCTCAGGAGATCGTGAAAAATATTTTGAGGACTTTATCCGAAAAGGCCACACAGGATCTGTTGGCCCAGTCGGCTAAGAGGCTTAAACCTGCTTCTCAGGTAACGAAGAAAGAGAAAGTTCCCTTCCAGCAGCCCTTTCGGGGAAGGTCCGCCCCTAGATCCTCTCTTAGGAGTAGGCGGTCTGAGAAGAGAGGAAGGTCTTCTCGAAGGCCGTTCGTCAAGAACCAATGAGATTGCTGTCCTCCAGACAAAAGTGGGTGCCAGGCTTCTAAACTTTCACGAAGCCTGGGCACAGAAAGGTGCCATGCCTGGTCCCTTTCTATCCTAAAGAAAGGATACTTAATCCCCTTCAGGGAAAAACCTCCCTTGACTACAACTCCAAGGGAGTTGACAGCAAATTACAAGGACTCTGTCAAGAAACAAGCCCTTCTACATCTCGTAGAGCAGATGCTTTACAAGGAAGCTATAGAGGAAGTAAAAGATCTCTCTTCTCAGGGGTTTTACAATCGCCTGTTCTTGGTTCCGAAAAGTTCAGGAGGTTGGAGGCCAGTTCTGGATGTGAGCGCCCGGAACGTGTTCGTAGCAAAGAGGAAGTTCACGATGGAGACATCCTCGGTTTTAGCAGCCCTTCGTCCAGGGGACTGGATGGTATCCCTGGACCTTCAGGATGTGTATTTCCACGTGCCGATACACCCGTCTTCCAGGAAATACCTCAGGTTTATGGCTCAAGGAAGAGTTTTTCAATTTCGGGCCCTATGCTTCGGACTCTCAACAGCCCCTCAAGTGTTCACAGGACTGATGAAAAATGTGGCGCACTGGCTTCATCTCGAAGGGATTCGAATATCCTTGTATCTAGACGATTGGCTGATACGGGCACAGTCGCAAGTCAGATGTCTGGAGGACTTAAATCTGACATTGAAGTTAACACGGTCCTTGGGACTGTTAGTAAACCTCGAGAAATCCCAGATGATTCCCCAGCAGAACATCATTTATCTGGGGATTCGGATGGATTCTCGGGGTTTTCATGTATTTCCATCACAGGAAAGACAGATCCGCTGCTTGGAGAAGTAGCAACCTTCCTAGAGAAAGAACAATGTTCCGCGAGGGAATGGATGAGTCTTCTGGGGACCCTTTCCTCGTTGGAACAGTTCATTTCTCTAGGAAGGCTTCACCTAAGGCCTTTGCAGTTCTACCTCAAAGAACATTGGGATCAGAAGTCCCAAAATCTGTCCGATTCCTTCCAGATTTCGAAGAAAATAAAGGAGGACCTTCTTTGGTGGATGAATCCGTGCAGGCTCAACGAAGGAGTATCCCTTCACGTTCCGAACCCTCGGCTAGTGTTATATTCCGACACCTCAGATTCGGGGTGGGGAGCCACTCTGGGTACGAGAGAAGTGTCAGGCACCTGGCGGGGAGAAAACAGTCCTGGCACATCAATTTAAAGGAATTGACAGTGATTCACCTGTCTCTCATACACTTCGAGGTTCAGATCTCAGGTTCAGTCCTGCAGATCAATTCGGACAATACAACAGCCTTAGCTTACATCAGGAAGCAAGGAGGGACGCACTCGTTCTCCCTTTACGAAAAGGCAAAAGAATTACTGCTTTGGGCAGAAGAGAGAAAGATCACTCTCCTGACAAGATTCATTCAAGGAGAGAAGAATGTAAGAGCCGACTTTCTGAGCAGAAAGGACCAAGTGCTGCCTACAGAATGGACCTACATCAAGAGGTATGCAACAGACTATGGAACCTCTGGGGGAGACCGAATATAGATCTGTTTGCCACCCATTGGAACAACAGGCTGGAAAATTACTGCTCCCCGATCTCCGACCCAAGGGCGGTTGCAGTGGACGGTCTTCTCCTCGATTGGTCCGGAATAGACGGATATGCTTTTCCACAGTTCAAGATCATCTCAGAAGTGGTGAGAAAATTTGCAGCAGCAGAGGGAGCCAAACTGACCCTCATAGCCCCGTTCTGGCCAGCGCAAAACTGGTACACAGAGGTACTGGGATGGATCGTAGACTTTCCGAGATCTCTCCCAAACATGAGCGATCTTCTCACTTTGACAGGTATCACAAAAACCTGCCCGCTCTCGTTCTGACTGCCTTCAGACTATCGAAGGACTTGTCAGAACGAGAGGTTTTTCTCGAGGAGTTGCGAAAGCTATCGCAAGGGCAAGGAGGCCATCTACTATTCGAGTCTACCAGTCGAAGTGGGATGTGTTTCACAGATGGTGTAGAACTCAGAAAATATCCTCTTCCAGTACCTCTGTGACAGATATAGCTGATTTCCTCCTTTACTTGAAGGAGAAAGGTAATCTAGCAGTCTCTACGATTAAGGGCTATAAGAGCATGGTTTCGTCAGTCTTCAGACATAGAGGCCTTAACATCTCAGAAGACAAAGATCTGCATGATCTGATTAGATCTTTCGAGACGTCAAAGACTAAGATCATTAGAGCACCAAGTTGGAACCTGGATGTGGTCCTAAAGTACTTGATGACCCCCAAAATTTGAACCTCCACGTAAGGCTACGTTTAGAGATCTAACAAGGAAGTCGTTATTCCTAGTCGCGCTAGCCTCAGCAAAAAGGGTAAGCGAACTACAAGCCTTAGAGCATAATGTTGGCTTCAGGAACGAATCGGCTTTTTGTTCCTTCAAACCACTGTTTCTAGCGAAGAATGAAAACCCTTCGAAACCTTGGCCTAGAACCTTCGAGGTAAAAGGACTTTCTTCTCTAATGGGAACAGAACAAGAAAGGGCTCTTTGCCCAGTTAGAAGCCTTAAGTTTTACTTGGAGAGGAAGAACAAACTGAAGGGGAATAAGGATAGCTTATGGTGCTCAGTTAGAGATCCCAAAAGACAGATCTCAAAAAATGCTCAGGCGTTCTTCATCAAAGATGTAATCAAGGAAGCCCATTTAGTGTGCAAAGAAGAACAACTGGACCTCCTTAGAGTTAAGCTCACGAGGTAAGAGCAGTCGCTACCTCTTTAGCGTTCCACAAGAACTTGTCTATACAGACTCTCGTTGAGTCGACATTCTGGAGATGCAATTCAGTCTTTGCATCTCATTACTTGAGAGACATTCAAGTTACGTATGACAAATGCTTTACTCTAGGAGCTTACGTATCTGCAGATTTGTTGCTGGGACAGGGAGCTGAACCCAATCCTTTTTAGTTTTATTATGTTAGGGTTTTTAATGGTTTTTGGTGCGTTTATTTGGTCGATTGAAAGAGGGTTCAGGAGTTGACCCCTTTCAAATCGTAGTTCTAACATGTTAGTGTGGTCAGGTGGTCGGGATTGGTTGTTATGCTCCTTGTAGTGTCTTAGTTACCTAAAGCTCTATCATGTAAGAGGGTTAGCCCCCGTTGGTATGATACAGGTCAAGGATCTGCCATGTAAGTGGGTCAGCCCCCATTGGCACGATCCAGGCAAGGCTCTGCCATGTAAGCGGGTAAGCCCCCATTGGCATGATCCGAAAGGGTTATCAGTCACAGGTCTCATCCTCTCTGAAACTCTGGTGGCAAGCAGACTCATAGACAGTATCAATGAAGTCTTCTTCCATATCAGGTAGGAACCAAGGTTGTTTTTTAATATACCTACAACGTATGTTGTTTCCCCGTTTTTATATTCATAAATATTTTATTATGTAGCTGTCTCTTGCCCTCCGCCAAGGGTGTCAATCAGCTAAGTATATATCTGCCGGGGAAGTTGCATGTACAAAAATGATATTGTTAATATACAATAAAGTTTTGTACATACTTACCCGGCAGATATATACGATTAATGGCCCGCCCAGCCTCCCCTCAGGAGACAGGGGGAAGAGAAAATCTGATTACAAACGGGAATGGTTCCTAGTCCCTCCACTCAGCGGCGGGATGAGCTGATCACCTGACCTACCTGTCGCGTGTGCCGCGAGTTTTGAATTCTGTCGGGACGTCGGAGACTATAGCTAAGTATATATCTGCCGGGTAAGTATGTACAAAACTTTATTGTATATTAGCAATAACAATATCATATTTTCATTAATTAATCAGCTAAAGACAGTCATAATAGCTACACTTTCATTACGGTTTGTAACAGGAGGGAAAACTCGCAGTTGCACTATGGAACAATTGTTAGGAGAGGTTGGAAAGTCAGATGGAAGAAAGAGAAAATGAAGGGAGGTACTGAAAATGGGGAAGGCGGGGTGGGTTGTGTTGGTCGGCAGGCGGGCAGTTTAGTAAGGCGGTCACCCCAGATGCTGAAGCCTTGGTGCCCAGCTGTTGATCCAACTAAATAAGTCAGCCCTTTTCCTTATACTAAAAACTTTTCATCTTTCTGCTTCCTCCCCCTATAAGATATGGATTTTATGTTGATGACTTTTGGATTGGTTTTGGACATGATTCGGAATTGTTCCTGGGATTTGATGGAGGGTGAGGATGGACGGCATGCCACCTCTCCCGTAGAACTCGAGTACCTGACGTGGTCGAGCGAGGGGAAAGTTTAATGTCAAACCCTATCCTCAGTGCCGGGTCTGATCTCGACGGACATCATGACGCCTTAGCACTGGAGATAGGGTGTATATCTGGTAATTACCCCTAGGACGACCCTAATTAAAGGGATGAACCGTCCTCTAAGTGTGACTCCATGGTGGGTACCGGTAATATCTGGATGAAATAAGTTTTTCACGTTATATGGCAACCCCCCTCCCCCTATTTCTGTTGACGACCCTATGCTTTCTTCAAAGGACTTGTCCGTGAAATCCCTCCAAAACTTAAGTATGGCTACTTTAGAGCCATACATACCAAACACTCTGTCTCAAAAGAGAAGAACATTTAAAAGAATAACCATGGAAGATATTTTTTTCCCTCCAATGTGGTCTCAATATATCACAATCAAAATATACGAAGAAGTAACCCCTCTAAGTGACTTGGTTATATACCGTTCACTGAAGAAAATTCTTGGCTGTGACAATCCCCGATTCTCAGTCGAAAAAAACAAAATCATCATAAAGGCTAAATCTGCTGAAGAATCGAAAAAACTACTTGAAATTACAAAACTTGGTATTCACCATGTAAATGCTTCTGACGAGGCCCATTATAACACGAGAATTGGAACCATGTTGCTGGATACACTTAGAATTGAAAATGACACCAATGAATCTGTGTGTGAAACATTTAAAGAAGTCCTGGAAGATCAAAAACATAATGTTAAATCAGTTATTGTTTATGAGAGGAAAAGTGCAAAAACTGGAAGAAGTCTGAAAATAGCTAAAATTATTTTTTTCACAGCAAACAATTCCAACACATATGAAAATAGGAAACAAAAGAATAGCAATTAAAGAAGAACATCCAAAACCTATGCAATGTAAGATTTGCTTGAAATTTGAACATACAGCAAAACGATGCAAGTCTTTGGGCTCGCCTAGATGCTTAAAATGTGGCTCCTTGGAGCATAGTAGTGATGAATGCTCCAACCCTAAAAAATGCTTTTAACTGTAATGGTTCGCACCATGCTTATGCAAGGGAATGTGTATATTTCAGATATTTCCAAGAAGCCCTTACCAGATCAAGAAAATTTGGCATAACAGTTAAGGAGGCTAAGGGAGACATGAAAGAAGAAGGAATACAGCTTCCCCGGAAAACATTTGCACATACTCTCAAACACCAAAGCAAAATCATATCCAGTGATATTTCACAAGCTACCCAATCTTCTAACACCAGAAATCAAATAACTGTAGGAAAAAAATCGCCAGAAATAAAATAACTGTAGAAAAATCGGATAAAAAAAATACTATCGAGATAAGCAATAAGTTCAAAGCACTGACCAGCCTTGCAGTAGATGATCGTTTTGATGAACAGAGAGAGGATATCTCTGTTAACAAATGCAAAAAGAAAGAAGAAAATATATCTCCAAGGATAATCCGTAGCAAAAACACACTACAAAATACTGAAAAAATTGAGGAAATATTAAGGGAACTAGATGGAGCAGCAGAGATAGGAAAGAGACCTAGAACGAGAAAAATCTTCATAGTCCAAATAGTAAATGTTTGAAAACTACCAGCTCAGAAGAAACCATTGTTTTTACCACCGATAGTAAAGACCCTTCAGAAAATTACTCCTCCGAAATAGCTTTACAGAAATCTAAGGAACCTACAAGAAAACCAAACATTAAACAATATAAGTCACTAGTACGAGACTATGCTATGCCACCAGATTAAAGAAAAGGTGCTAGAAGCAAAATTCCTATGTACAGCAACAAAAATATTATCAAAAGTTCCAATTTAAAAACTAAAGTAGACACATTTCTTTCAGCTCAGGGTCGTAAGACCGACGAAAATAAGTAAAATTCACTTCTAAAAATAATAAGGACACTTCCTCATTCATATTGCAATGGAACATTCGAAGTATTAACAAAAACAAGTTAGAGTTACTTAAATTAATTGATGAATATAGCCCAATTTGTATCTGCCTCAATGAAACATTTTTACCTATTTCCTCCAGTTTTACAAATAAATTTTACACATGTTATCAACCTCACTCTGCTAATCAGCAAGGTAATATGATTCTCATTAGAAAAGATGTACCTTTCACAATATATGATCTTTCATCTGAAATAAATGCCTTAGCAGTTCAGATACAACTAGAGGAAATTATAACGATTTGCTCTGTATATCTAAGTCCAAATAATAATATAGATTTATAAAAGTTGAATGACTTGGTCAAGAAGCTTCCCCAACCAATGCTACTTCCAGGAGATTTCAACGTAAGACATTTATCATGGCATGATGTAAAATCAAACTCCAGAGGCAACATCATACTTGATTTTGTTATAGAAAATCAACTCCATATATTAGATAAAGACAAACCAACTCATTTTGACCAACGAACAAAAAGTTACTCTCACATAGATTTGTCCTTGTGCTCACAAGATCTAGCAGACAAATATTTTTGGAACACTTATGATGATTTGTGTGGTAGCGATCATTTTCCTGTTTTAATTAGTATTCTAAATTTCACTGGAGAGATATCAATTAATAGATTTAATGTTAATAAAGCCAATTGGGAAGATTTTAGTGAATGCACGAAGAATGTTCCATTATGGGATAATAATTTGGACATAGAAACTATTCTGGTTATGTTTTCAGTTCTGGTAATTGATGCTGCAGAGTCATCTATACCATTTGCAGCACAAGTGAAAATTAAATGTCCAGTTCCTTGGTGGAATGAGGAGTGTAAAAAAGCAAAAAAAATTTAAGAAGTCGAGAAACGATTCAGATTACATAGATTATAAAAGATCATGTGTTGTAGCAAAACAAACATTTAATGAAGCACAAAGAAAATCTTGGTGTAACTACCTAAAATCGGTGTGCAAAGATACACCCCTAAGTAAGATCTGGAAAAAAGTGCATAAAAATACTAGGCAAGCACATTCGATCCCATGTCCCAGTTTTGAAAATCAATAGCAAACTGATATATGATCCTAAAGAGGTAGCAACTTGCCTAGCAGAACATTTAAGTAATATTTCCAAAGGTTCGTCAATAAAATATTTTCGCAACATTAAAGAAAAAGAAGAAAAAATTCCAATTAATTTTGAGACTGATCAATATTATTCATACAATGATTGCTTTACCATGGATGAACTTTTATCGGCATTGTCAACATGCTCCAATACAGCCCCTGGTGAAGATATGATCACTTTTGAAATGTTAAAACACCTTCACCCAAACAGTTTACAATATTTATTAAAGCAATATAACAAAATATGGATTGAAATATATTTCCCACAAGATTGGCGGAAAACACTGGACCTTCTATTCTTGAAGCCAGGCAAAGATCCTTATGACACAGATAGCTACAGACCAATAACATTAACAAGCTGTTTACGTAAATTGTTTGAGAAAATGATTAACAACAGAATAATCTGGTATCTTGAAAAAACAGGATAGTTTTCCGTTTCACAATATGGATATAGGAAACTAAGATCTACCCTAGATCCTTTAACTTTACTTGATACCGATATTGGGAAAGCATTTGCTTCCAACAGCTATGCCACAGCCATCTTCTTTGATATGGAAAAGGCCTATGACAAGACATGGAATCATCAGATTTTAAAAGAAATGCATTATTCTGGACTGAGAGGATTTTTACCCTTAAACATAGTACAATTTTTAAAGGAAAGAACTTTTAAAGTTAAGATAAATGGTGTTTTATCTAAAGAGTATCCACAATATGAAGGAGTTCCACAAGGTAGTGTTTTGAGCACCACCCTTTTTATCATGGCTATTAATGATATTACAAAACAACTACCAACAGGTGTACAGTGTTCATTATATGTAGATGATTTTGCCATTTGGATAATTCACTCTGGTATCTATACAGGACAAATCATACTACAAAAATCTCTTGATCTTATCGTATCGTGGACTACTGCGCTTGGATTCACTATATCGGTTAGTAAAACTGTAGCCATTACTTTTACAAATAAGAAAAATGTACCAAAAATGAAATTGCTACTGTATGATAAACCAATTAATTTTGTTACGCATACTAAATTTCTTGGGTTGCATTTTGACCAACGAATGACTTGGAAATTTCACATTAATTACCTACGTGAAAGCTGTAGTAAAGTACTTCATCTATTGAAGAAATTGTCACATACCAAGTGGGGCTCAGATAGAAGTACATTACTCTATTTACACAAGACTTTGATACTGAGTAAAATTGATTATGGGTCGCATCTATATGCTTCTGCATCTTCCAGCACATTGGGAAAATTAGATCCTTTACACAATGCAGGTTTGAGATATGCTACGGGTGCATTTAAATCTACACCTGTTATTTCTCTGTATAGTGAAACAGGTCTGTGTTCACTTGATCAAAGAAGGGTCGAATATAGTTTTAACTTCTATTCGCGGACATTAAGATACCAATCAAAACTGAGTAGAATTATAAATAATACCATCATTCCAAAAAGAATTGGACCACGATCATTTTATCCATTTGTTATACGACTGAAAATATACATAGAGAAATATAATGTTCCACCATTAAAATTCCTGAACCATTTACCAAATTCAACACCTTTTTGGGAATGGAATAAGCCTCATGTATGCCATGAGTTATTCGATTTAAAAAAAGATGAAATTCCAAGTTACGCTGTCAAACAAATCTTTTTGGAACACCAAGAAATCCATGCAAATACTATCTCCATTTATACAGATGGCTCAAAAACTGATGCTGCTGTGGGGTTCGCAGTTATTACACACGAAAAATACTATCATGGAAGAATGCCTATTTATAGCTCCATATATTCCGCTGAATTGGCAGTAATTTCATTGGCTCTGTATAAAATCCCTAAAACTCCCAGCAAACATTACACTATATATAGTGATTCAAAAAGTGCTATTCAAGGAATAGATTCTTTTAATCATCATCACCCTGCTATTAGAGCAATACAAAAAAACATTCATTTTTTAAGCCTTCGAAATATCAAGATATCCTTGTGCTGGACACCAGGTCATGTTGGAATTGAAGGCAATGATAAAAATGCAAAGGAAGCAGGATTAAATGATAGAAGTAAAATGTACAAAACATATTATAAAGACTCTAAAAATTATTTTAAATTTATTTTAGACAAAATCTGGGAAGACCAATGGTTATCACTTGAAAATAACAAACTTAGAGTGGTAAAGGCCACTATCATTCCCTTTAAAAATTCTTTACAGGAGCAGAGAAACCATGAGGTCGCTTTGTGCAGGCTGCGTAATGGGCACACAAGATTGACTCATGGCTTTCTTATGTCTAATCAGCCACCTCCAGAATGTGATACCTGTCAAACCAGAGTAACTGTGAAACACATTTTAATTGAATGTTCTAAGTATTCAAATATTAGACTTAAATACTTTGGATCATCTCCTAGAATGCAGGACATTCAAGGAGATGACGACTCAAATATTTGCAAGATCTTAAAATTTTTAACAGATATAGACCTATTAAAACATATAAATAATTTTATTAGATAGAGATATATTAAAAAATATATATATATATAAATAATTTTATTCATACAAATTTATTTTAAATGTGTACAGTAATGTTTTATCAATTTATTTATTTATTTTTAAACTAAATGACTAAAAATATATTTATTTAATATGATAGTTTTAACAGATTTTATCTGCATTAAGCAGCCGATTGGACTTAGTCGAAAATGGCTGCTTAAACAATAATAATAATAATAAAAAGCGAAAGGCGGCTACACGTACGCGACTGGCATGGGGTATGTCTATTGGCCTTGGTGCTGCCGTGATTAGCGTGCGCTCCAGTCCGCTTGGGTATTGCCCATACACGCAGAGGAATTCTACTCATATTTTGAGAGGGCAGAGTTAATATGCAGTGGCCGTGTTCCTTTCAGTCCTGTAGTGTCCTGATATAGCGAGTGTTTTTAAATCATGGCACCAAGTAAAAGGAAGATAAGTGCAATAATGATTAATAGCACTCCTGCAAGACGAATAATAGCATGAAATATGCAAGAAAAATCGTAAAGTATGGGTGAAACCATGGCTAATAAAGAGAGGTTTTACCATATGACTTAAATGAAAGAATTAAAGGAAAATAACCCAGAAGATTGTAGTAGTTATTCAAGAATGACTGATGATGACTGGGGCGTTCCTAATTTTTATTGCTGCCTCAGGTACAGTAATCGGGTAACGGAATCCATTCATATAGTTTAGGAGGACCTCTGAATATAAAATATGTTTTTCAGCTTTCTCATTTTATTTAACCAACGCAAAGGTTTACCTTCATTTCAGAATGTTTCTCTCTCTCTCTCAAGGTGATATGGAATGCATCATTCTTAAACACACTTTACTTCGTATAACAGGTAAGTTGACTCTGGAGATGAATGACTTTGAATATCGATGAAAGGTGTGATATCGATCACTATGGACAGATTTCCTCTCAAATGTTTTACTAGAGAAATTCACAGTCGTTTAAGAATGCTAATGTTTTTATCGTCACGTTTATCCTTTAAAATGTTTTACAAATTAATTGTAAAACTTATTTATATTAGTCAAAAGATACCATGAAAGGCTGGCAGTTTTGGCTTTCACAAAAGCTGTTTGCATCTTTATCTATTCTTTTTTACATAATTCCAGTAATTGCTCATAAGCTGCTTGTCTTTGTACTTAATTGGAATAATCCGGACTTCGTATTTTCCAAAAGCACGGTAGTGCTCTGTACAGGTCCAAAAAAATCAGAATGAAATCGTGAGATAAATACTTGACTGACTGCGACATCCTTTCACAACAGCAGTACTTCCACGACTCCCACGAGGACCAACACCCGCCGCGCTAGTCGCGACGCGCCAGTCAGTTCAACATGCTGAAATGACGACGGGACAGGACTGGCTCGACAGAACTGGCATCAAAGACCCCATACACGATAAAGACTGACCGGTTCGCGCCAGTCGCGTACGTGTATGGCCGCCTTTAGTGCACATCACGCGGTGTACTGTATAGGTATTACCAAAGGGTCTTTGCAGCGTCCCTTTGGCCCCTAGCCGCAATTCATCGTTCATTCCATTTTCCTGTAACTACCTCCGTTCATATTTCTTCCCTCTGACTTTCACACCTCTCCGAACAATTTGGTTCATAGAGCAAATACGCGTTATTCCTCCTGTTACCCCTTTCCATCTCCCTTACTGTCAATTTCCCTCTCAACTCTGAATGACCTCATACGTCTCTATATTCTAAAACGGTTTGCGTACTCATAGAGATCATAGTGGCATTTAAAAAAATATTTTACCAATATCAGAAGTGACTGAGATCTATAGTGTGATAATCGACAATATAAAGATATGGAACAGAATTAAAACAAATATATTTTACCCGTAATCAGCTGTTGCGTCTCCCTCTTCCACAAAATACAATTGCTGTTCGGGTCCTCTCTCTATTTGCAACAGTGTTGCCACACTCTCGGATTGGAATTATCATACTGGCTCCCCAAAATTATGGGTTTTTCAGTAAAAATATCGTACAAAATTGTAGATTTTATCGTAATTATTATCTTACACTGTTTCTGATATTTAACACATTTTTATAATTTGACAAAATAATGAATATACTATGTATGATTTCTTTGTATTCATTAATATCTTGCAATTTACACAATAAGAAAAAAAAATACAAAAACGAACAAATGGAATTATGAATAATCAGTTAATATTATGAGCAATTGTTATGAACAAATAATTACTATATTGTATTAACCCTGTGGTAAAAAAAAAAGTATACAGCTTAGAACGTCACTTCTTTCCATAATGTAAACTAAACTGATAACGAATTAACCCGAAGATATGTGAGTTGATAGGCCCGCCCACTCATACATATCTTTAACCACCCCAAAACATCGAAAATCAAAATAGCATCACTGAGTAGTGATTTAAAATAAATATGTATAATTAAACATAACAATTTGTCGAAAATCGTATTTTTCCTAACTATACAAACCTGAGGTCCTTTAACAATAGGAAGGTACTTAGCGGCAGCTGAACCAGTCGTAAGCTTCGAAGAAGGGGTTCTGTAGTTAACTACTTGTTCGGCAGTTGGCGGTCAGCTCGACTGCGAGGAGAGGAGTCACTTTGCTTTAGGCCCAGGAAACGCAGAGTGAGGGGTGGCATGAGGTGGGACTATGTGTAAAGGACCTCAGGTTTGTATAGATAGGAAAAATACAATTTCCGACAAATTGTTATTTGTTCCGATATGTATACAAACCCTCGGTCCTTTAACAATAGGAAGACTCACTTATTGGTGGGTGAAATCTGAGTCTTATGAACAGACTGGTGTTCGTCCGACCTTGGTTCCCTCCCTGGTCGTAAGAGCAAAGGGAGGGATCTTAGCCTCTGTCCAGCTGATCGAGGTGTGCACCGCAGGATCAGCGGCCAGACTTCTGGACCAAATTTATACGAGGGAGGCAAGCGTACCTCTTATAAATAGCAAATACACAAGAACTAGTTCCTACTTCAAGAGCCAAAATGAAGTCATGGGTTTGTCTCTTGTTGGCTTCCACTCCCACCCTTGTTGGGGAGTGGTAGATAAACACTCCTATCCCTACTGAAAGGGATAGGGTGGAGCTCAGTCGTGTAGCTTACCTGCATCTGCTTCCTGTTCAGTGTAGTGACGACCGCGGCCCTCTGCCCACAGGTAGAGGAGGAAGCACGAAGGAGTAAGAGAAGCCAGTCACACTCTCTTTCACTTGTCCATTCATGCAGTCACACAAGGATGCGATGCTGCTCTGTCCGCTCGGGTGCTGGGTAGGCTACACAACTTGTTGAGCAGCCACCATGGGTCCCAAGAAAAGGTGTCCAAGGACCTGTAGGTAATATCCCGAAGGTAGAAGGAAGTAAAGGTGGTCTGGTTGGTCCAAACCCCTGCCTTCAGAACCTGCGCCATGGAGAAGTTCTTGTGGAACGCAAGGGTCGGACCAATACCTCTGACTTAGTGAGCTCTCGGACGAAGGGTACAGGTGTCGTCACTACAATCCGTGTCGTACGCCCTCCTGATCACCTCACGCAGCCAAAAAGAAAGAGTGTTCTTGGAAACCTCTTTCTTGGTAACCCCGGTGCTAACGAAGAGGCGTCGACACACAGGCCTGAGGTGTTGAGTTCTCTTCAGATAGCGCCATAGCGCCTTCACAGGACAAAGCAGCATCTCATCCGCATCATTATCTGTGAAGTCCTTCATGGAGGGGATCGTGAAAGACTCGAACTGGTCGTCAGGGACCGAAGGATTCTGAGTCTTCGCTATGAAGTTCGGGACGAAATCGAACGTCACGGATCCCCATCCCCTGGAATGCTTAACGTCGAAGGAAAGACCATGAAGTTCCCCTACTCTCTTCGCTGATGCCAGGGCCAGCAGGAAGAGGGTCTTGAGGGTCAGATCCCTGTCTGATGACTCTCGGAGTGGCTCGAAGGGTCTTTGAATGAAACTCCCTCTCGAAGCTCTTCATAAGGAGGGAGATCTTGAAGGAGGTGGAGATATCCACTCCTCACAGTTTAAGGACTAGGGCCAGGGCGGCTCTGTATCCTTTAACTGTGGAGATGGAGAGGAGCTTCTCTCGGCGAATGAAAATGAGGAAATCTGCTACCTGCTGAATAGTGGCTCTGAGAGGAGAGAGACCCCGTCCACGACACCAATCACAGAAGACGGACCACTTTCCCTGGTATACAGCTGCAGAGGACTGTCTGAGGTACCCAGCCATCTCTTTTGCTGCGCTGCGAGAAAAGCCTCTCGCTCGCAAGAGCGGTCCCTATGAAGACACAGGGACCGAACCGACTGGTGGTACCGTTCTACATGTGGCTGGCACAGGAGGTTGTGCCTGGGGGGAATCTCTCTCGGTGCTTTGGCGAGCAGAGCCAGCAGGTCTGGGTACCAAATGGCCTGAGGCCTGGCCTCAGGGGGCCACCAGGATCATCCAAAGATTCGGGGTGATCAGCACCCTGCTGATCACCATGCGAATCAGACAGAACGGGGGAAAGGCGTACCCGAAGAGGTTATCCCATGGGTGTTGAAGAGGGTCCTCTGCAGCTGCCCATGGGTCCGGCACAGCTGAGTTGAAAACCTGGAGTTTTCTGTTGTGGCGGGTGGCGAACAGATCCACGACTGGGCGCCCCCACGGGCGCCCCCACAGGTTGAAGAGCCTTTCCGCCACGTCAGGGTGAAGGGACCACTCGGTTCCTATCACCTGATCCCGACGGCTGAGCTTGTCCGCTACTACATTCCTCTTGCCTGGAATGTAGCGGGCTGACAGCTCTACAGTGTGTGCCTCGGCCCACTTGTGCACCTGCAACGTCAACTGAGGCGACGGGAGGGACACTAGGGCCCCCCCTGTTTGTTGACGTACGCCACTACCATGGTGTTGTTGCTCATCAACACCACTGAGTGTCCCACCAGACGATCTTGAAACTCTTGGAGAGCGAGAAACGCTGCCTTGAGCTCCAGGACGTTGAAGTGAAGGTGCTTGTCGTGATGGTTCCACACACCCGCAGCCAGCAACTCCTCCAGGTGAGCGCCCCATCCCTCGGTCGATGCGTCTGAAAACGAAAACAGCAACATCTCGGGGGGGGGGGGGGGGGGGGAGGGGGGGGGGGGGGGGGGGGAGCGAGTGCGAAGAGCACTTCTCTTACGAGGTTCCCATCGTCCAGCCATCAGGCTAGGTCCTGCCTTCACCTCCTCTGTGAGAGACAGGGGGAAAAGGTGGGTCTCTTACCTGTGACCAACACTCCTTTGGTCTCCATTGAAGAGACCGCAGGTGAAGACGCCCGTGAGGGACTAGCTTCTCGAGAGATGACAGGTGACCGATCACAACCTGCCACTGCTGAGCTGGCTGCTCCTGTAGGGACAGGAACCATCCTGCTGCCTCCCTGAACCTGCTGATCCGCAAATCTGCGGGGAAGACTCGCCCTGCTACCGTATCGATCAGCATGCACAGGTACTTCATCCTCTGCTTGGGCTCGAGATCTGACTTCTCGTAATTCACTACGATCCCCAGATCGTGGCAGAATTCGAGGAGTCGATCTCTGTCCTGTAGCAACTGTGAGCGGGAGCTCACCAGGACTAGCCAATCGTCGAGATACCTCAGAAGACGTATCCCTACTGAGTGGGCCCAAGCCGACACCAGCGTGAACACTTGCGTGAACACTTGTGGGGCGGCTGAGAGACCGAAACAAGTGCCCTGAATTGGTACACCGTCCCGTCGAGGATGAAGTGGATGTACTTCCTGGAGGATTGATGGATGGGTATCTGGAAATACGCGTCCTTCAGATACACAGAAAGCATGAAGTTGTTCTCCCTGATGGAATCGAGCACTGATTGTGCTGTTTCCATCGTGAACCAAGTCTGGCGAACGAATCGGTTCAATGGAGAGAGATCTATCACCGGGCACCAGCCCCCCGAGGACTTCTCCACCAGGAAAAGTCGACTGTAGAAGCCCGGCGATTGATCCCATACGATCTCCACAGCTCGTTGGTCCCGTTGCTGAACAACTACTGGTTTCTTTCAACATAAAAGCACCATACACACACACACACGCCTAACAACGAATGCAAGCTCTGTAGATATTGATGTATTATCACAATTCAGAATTAAGATGTAGAAAAAGGTTTAACTTAAACCATCAGTGTTTAAAAACGTACATGCCTCGTGATAGCCCGCTATTCAGTTTTACATTACGTGAAGCAAAAGTAAGTGCGGCGGATTCCTTGTCATTGAACATACAACCCTTGTACAGAGTAACACAAAGAGAACATGAGCGCTGAGAAATACAATAATATTGTCTTACTGGTCATGTAAAGAATTTCAAGTTAGTTTCTCCGTTCTAGGACATTCTTTTAAAGTTCACTAGACAATTATCTTGAAAGCTTATTATGTTTTATTTTGGATGAATAAGATACAACTAAAACAGAGCTTGAATCTGCTGTCAGGCGTACCTTGGTCCATCCTAATGTTGTCATGGTTCAAGATGAGGTCACTCACTCGAATTCAATGTATTACGAATAACTTGTCATTCCACTGCCTAATGCATATTTGTGTAACCCTGTATTCCTGGTGACTACGAAGTCTTACGTCACAGAACTTTACTACTTTTGTATCGAATATAGTTATTACACTTATATTCTTATATTTGTCGAAGGATTTTCACGGCGCTAAGACCCAGTAGTCTTGGAATATATTTCGATTTAAGCTCTGAGGATTTCTTTTAGTGTCACCCTGTACGTTTTCATACGTCTTTGTTAACCGAGAAAATGTATGTTACTTTAGGGTCCTCGATTGTTCTAACACGGAACGAACCCCCTCAAAAAAAATAATTCAGGCCAACTCACAGCCCCAAGGTATAGTACCAAAAACGCTGTTTAGCCATAAAATGCCACGGAGACGTTCAAGAAGAACGACACCCACTTTCCTTCAAAATTGAAGAACATTTGAGATGAATCTTTCATTCATACAACACTGAATAGTTTTTGAAATTTTGCTGTGGTGTACCGATGGTTAGTACAAACTAGTCTCAACCAATCGATGAAACATTGTTAAAAGAGGGCTTATTTCTTATTTATTATTATTATTATTATTATTATTATTATTATTATTATTATTATTATTATTATTATTATTATTATTATTATTCAAGTACAGGATGGCATAAATTCGACTACCAGAAATATATGAATTAGTTAGAATGTATTTATTATAATTTGTAAGCAGGGGCGTCATTTCATTTTTCTCTGGCGGGGCAAAGGTGAATTTGAGGCCACCCCCTCCTGAAAAAAAAGGGGGGGGGGATTGGCAAGCGAAGTGATCCTAACCAGCTGTGGTGTCGGGGCAGTGTAAGGCCCCTCGAGAAAATGTTTAGAAATAACAAAATAGGAGCAATTTGAGGCCACTTGTAAAGGAAATTTGAAGAATTTTTATTCCTTAAAAAATGCTGTACATCCAATTTTGAGGTAATAAATAAAGATGAAGAGGTAGTGGAAATTTCTAAACAAATCAAGTTATAAGCTATAGTATTGGCCCTAGAATATCTGGAATTTAACATCTTTCATTAAATATAGCTCACTGCCTACACAAGGGTCATTCGGGAAAACAAGAAAAGTTGATGTGAACAGGAAGATCTTAAGCTTGGGAAAACGTGTAGAGATTTTATATAATTTTAACAAGGTTCATCCAAGGAAATTTCAAAATAAACGCATGCTTCATGTATTTCAAATATTATCTACTACATGAGTGGATACCTTCTTGATCTTAATTTTGCTAAATTATTAACCAGTATGTCATAGTTAAGAAGTTTAACAATATCCTTTTCTGAGGTCATGAGAAGCTAGTCATTCAAGCGCTCATTTTCATGGTAGTTCGAAGATAGGTTTTCACTAAACTAAAGACTGAAGACAGTCGTTCATCGCTGGCAGTAGTTACTGGAAGGGCGATGAGAATTTTAACAATTTTAGGAATTTCTGAGTAGGCCCATTCAACTGGTTTGAGTTCATCACACAATTCAAACAAATTCTTAAGCTTTTCATTATTAGTTAGAAAGTGACTCTTTACTACAGAAATTTAGTATTTAGAAGGATTTCATCTACTCTGTGTATATCCTTATAAAACTGTACTATGGTGGACAGTTTCTTATTATTTAAAAAGACATTAGAATTCAGTCAAGTGCATTCATCGCTGCTATCAGTGGCATATTATGAGTGAATCTACTATCCATCTCAGAGAGAAATCTGTCTAATATGTCAAAATAGATTCTTTTGAATGATACCTCAGGGGCAACCTTGCATTGTCCTCACTCATTCCTACACTTGAATCAGTTAAAAAGTCTTTTAATTTGGATGAGATCTTTTGGACCTTCTTGGGTCTGCCTACTTGATTGGAGTCTTTCAAGTTTGTATCAATCTCAGATGCAACAGATAAAATCTTAGCCTTGTCAAAGATATTAGAGAAACCTTCATCTGTTTTCAAGACCTGTCAGGTCATTAATTCATTTGTGAATAAAGTGATTAGATGTCTCAGTTCTTAAAGAAAACTGCCTTGTCTTAACATTTTTAACGGGTAACGATTATATGTTATGTATTATTTATATTCTTCCGAACATCTTAAAAATAACTCATTTAAATGAATTCCCCTCTACACTTCAGCCTTATTCATATTTTTTCGACGTTCTGTTTCGTGAACAGTGACCTTATAATAATTATATATATGCATATATATATACATATAGATTTTTCCTGTCGCTGATTTGGAGGGGCCCCTGGAAAGCTTGGGGGTTGTTGGGGGGGGGGGGCGGTCGAGCGCCCCTCACAGCCACCCCCACCCCCCAAAATGACGCCCCTATTTGCAAGAAAGTTCTTATGTGTATAACTGGACTGTCTGTGTATGTGATGAGCTAATGTTATGGAAGATGCCGTTTTCATTCTTATGCTATTTCCCAGTTATACATAAAAAAAAAATCACTTTCAACTAATAATAGTTTAATTTTTTTCACGACTAGTACTAGTGACTATCGGTATAGCTATGCTATCAACATTCAACCACCACGAAAGAAACCTGTCATGAAACGTAGATTGTAAAAAAAAAGTAGGAATCTGAAAAGAAGTTAACGGATTTCATTACTTCTAAAATATTCATATGAGAGAATACGATTTATGAAAAAATTGTAAAAATAAATTACGAATTAACCTCTACTACTTCCACTCGGCCACTCACCTTCCTCGACACACCTGCGTCGGTCCTAGGGTGCGCAAGTAATTGACAGGTACTACCTATTGTAGTTTTAAGCTGACAGAGCAGCGACTACTGAGCTGTATTATTTTGGAATAATCAAAATTAGGAAACAACTGATGGACGCAGTAAGGGGGACTAGCCAATATATATATATATATATATATATATATATATATATATATATATATATATATATATATATATAATATATTATATATATATATACACACACACACACACACACACACACACACACACACATATATATATATATAATATATATATATATATATATATATATATATATATATATATGTATATGTATGTGTGTGTGTGTGTGTGTGTGTGTTAATTAAGCATAGTTTGGAAAAGTTTGTGGTAAATATGTCATCTACGCTGTGTGAAGATGTTCCTTAGGCCACTAACATTTTTCTTTTCATTCTTTTGCCCTCTCATTTTGTTTTACCCCTTTGTTTTCGTTTCAGCTTTTATTTTCCTTTTCAATTAAACTTATGTCTGGTAACAGCTATTCACGTACATTCAGACATATATATTTCTTAATGTGATTATAAAATCACTGATGCATCATGCAACGTACCTAACTCTACACTCGCACATGCATACACACAGACAACCTCAACTCCACACACACATATACATACACACACACACACACATATACATTCTTAAATAAACCAACTTTCGCTTCTCTCTGAGAAAAGGTGGTCGCAATCTATCCAACTGTCTGGCGCATGAAACTTATTGATGATGAATATCGGTTGGTGTGGGAGTTTCCACTTCTAGCTAAGTTGTAAACAGAAAATTTCCTTGAAGAATCGAAAATGTTCACGCGCACTTTTACGTACGTGAATGTTAGAAGCGAGACGAATTATATATTCAGTTTCAGGAAAGAACAATAACAAGAAATTATTCTCTCTCTCTCTCTCTCTCTCTCTCTCTCTCTCTCTGGGGATAGCTTCAGTTTCAGTCCAACATAATCGAGAAAAACCAGACAAGACAGAGAAAAGACCAATGTTTGATCGCGAAAATAAGCAGAGAAATCTTTGCATTTGGGCCTTTTGTATATCTGCTTTTGTATCCGCATTTCTCAGAGGAAGAATCTAGACCAAACTTCGTGGTTATTCACGCAGCAAAGGCTTTGGAAGAAGAAGAAGAAAAGGAAAGAATGTCTAAGCAAGTGAGAATCAAGAACCTCCTGATGATGCATCTGTCTGGGATGATGCAGTTATGAATATAATAATGATGCGAAATAATTCTTATAAAAACCTTGGAACTGAGCGTTATCAACACATGAAAAAATAATGATGATTACACAAGGAAATAAGAGCATCCGCTCATTGTCAGTCAATACTTAATAGGTTAACTAAGTTATTTTCCACTTATTTGAGAAAATATGGAAATTTCAACCTGTTCAGTGACCTTGACTTACATTATTCATTACATTTGCATTTTCTGACATGCATATAACACAAATATCAATTATGAAGTACTCTACCAGATAAATATATGTGTGGCTTTGAACTTCGACCTTTAAAGGTCAAACCAACTAAAAGAGTTAAGAGAATTTCCTGCAGACTATATAGTTTATCAATCTGAAAAAAAACTTCCTATATCGGTATCTGTTATATACATTTACATCGGCCAAAATAAGTGACGGTGCCATTTGACCTGGAATGGTCAAAATTCTTATAAATTATTGAGAAAATGACTGTGATAATCAATTATTACAAGATGGAAATCATGTAGATGTGACAGATAACGTAGCATTTAATCTAAAGCCAACAAAAATCTATGACCTTGGCCTCAGGATTTTGTCAAACTACGAACTGTAAACTTGTCAAAATTCCTAGTCCCAACAGCACTTACACTGCAGTGGGCAAAATAAGATGCCTACTGTAGGAAGGTGAAGTATAATAATAAGCTCATCCAATAGCACATTGTAAGATACGAAGTAACAGTAATAGCTCCAAAGAACTTGTAAGTCAGGACGTATAAAGCAAACAATGAACAGAGGGCGCTACTTTGGCTTGTCATCTACGCATCACCTACCCCGAGGTGCTATAGTAGATTCACATCAACCGTGCATCTGATGTTTAGGCCAGTCCCTTACCAGGCTCCTGATTGTCTGTTTCTGTTGATAAGCCGATCACAGGACTGGAAACTCTCAGTCTCTGCAGAGAGTTCACATAGGCAGGATGTATGTTCCATCTCTCCTGAAGAATACTTTTGAAAGACGTATCCCTCAGGAGATGTGGAATATACATCCTACCTATGTGAACCTTCGAGAGAGACTGAGAGTTTCCAGCCCTGTGATTGGCTTATCAACAGCCAACCAGGAGCGTCGTAAGGAACTGGCCTAGACATCAGATACACGGTTGATGTGAATCTACTATAGTACTAAACATGGCGGAAGAAGCTCCTTGGGACGATGTTATTGGTGGGATTAAAATATTTTGTCAGCTGTTTCTATTAAAAAAAAGCTCCTCAAATTTGCTCCACTTAGGTTCAAAAGTTGATTTTGGATTCTGGCAAATAAAATGATCAATTATAATTATCTCCTAAATAAAATGTTTAAACAATGGTTAAGCATCATTATAATGAGATTGAGGAGTGTCTATATTACCAGACTATATAGGTAATGAACTTGACAACATGAAGATATATATCTATGTACCAGTAAACATGTGTTTGAATGTTGTGCTTATTTCAGTCATCGTTACTATTCTTATAAATCATAATATGTATATTACTGTTTATGGATTTTATGATGATGTATAGACTCTGCAGAAAGTAAATATAACAAGTCGTGATCTGACCTCCAGCTTACTTGCGATGAGTGCCCTAATTTTTAACGTAAATTAAAACGTGCTAAACTCTACAGTCAAATAGAGCCTTGTTTCACCAATGAAAATGAAAATCAATATGCTATATCTTATTTAATTTTTCCTTTCTAATGCTGTATCTTCAACTCAACGGGAAACACATTTTCACACCTTCTTAGGCTCTTCCATAGACCTTTCCTACTCCCCCCCAACAAGAACAACAACAACAAAGTAGGCTTACTCCCCGAGAATGAGAAAATACTTTATTATAAGAGTTTGCTGTATTGGCATTAAACACTGCTATGCTATACAAGAAAAAAAAAAAACAATAAACCACGTGTTGAAGTACATGGTATGTGCCAAGTCACTAACGTCCCATTGTGACTATAGTAGATTCACATCAGCCGTGCATCTGATGTCTAGGCCTGTCCCTTACGACTCTCCTGACTGGCTGTTGATAAGCCAGTCACAGGGCTGGAAACTCTCAGTCTCTCTCGAGAGTTCACATAGGCAGGATGTATGTTCCACCTCTCCTGAGGGATACTTCTTTCAACCGTATCCCTCAGTAGTGCTGGAACATACATCGTGACCGTGCGAACTCTCGAGAGAGACTGGGAGTTTCCAGCCCTGGGACTGACTTATCAACAGCCAATCAGGAGCGTCGTAAGGGACAGGCCTAGACATCAGATGCACGGCTGATGTGAATCTACTATAGCAGATGGTAGTCGTTCGCCAAATTACAGAATAAATCGTTAGATATAGAGTATTTATTAAAGGAAAAAAAAACCAGATTTTCAGTCTAGTAGCTGGTGTAATTTCTTGAGAAGTAGCTTCTTTAGCTTCTTTATCTGGCAAAATGTTTTAATTCGGTCATTTTCTGGAAAAGGTAAATATTTCAGTAAATCATTTAACTGAATACGTATATTGTAGTTACGTTCTTGCTCTATTTTTTTCCTAATAAAATATTATATGCAGGAAGTTCACATTTTCTGTGACTCTATCCTTTTCATTGAACTGTAAAATTCTGTTAACCAAAGCCAGACTTTGAATAACATCTAATCGGGTAGAAGGGCATAGACCGCATGCCCAATTTTTCTTCTTAATATAACTAAAATAACATTTTCAAGTATCTCACCTTGTATAAGGCTACCTATTCACCCAATGACATTTATAGAAGAAAAGGCCCAGTTTTGGGTACGGGCCTGATATGAAAGAAAACACTATGAGCAAGGAAATACCGTTACGTTTCTTGTGAATACGTTTGAATTTAAAATTAAAAGTGAATAATCATTTATGAATAAGCATAATACTATTAGTGCCATATTTTCTGATACATTCTCTGTTATCAAGATCAGTCTGACCTGAAACACGAAAAAGTATAAACATGAAGAATATGTAAATTTGCCTGCAAAATTCAATTGCAAGATATATTACATATTTATGTGATTGTTGTGTTTGCCCTACTTATACTTAAATAATCCTATTTCCTTCTCAGGTAGGGAACCAGTCTGATGTCACGATGACTAGTGGTAATGTTTCATGAAATTTATGCTACGAGTTAAAAATTGCGAGCTCTACTCTACTTTAAAATGCCTATTCGGATGGTCAGTTGGTCGTTAGACTTAGCCGGTTCGCCGAACTCATAAAATTCCGTGAGACGGTTCGCTAGAACCGGTGCGAACCGGCCGAATCCCACTACTGGACGCCGTGTTGTTTAGTACTATACTTATAACCACCTTGAGTAGATTCACATTAACCGTGCATCTGATGTCTGGGCCAGTCCCTTACGGCGCTCCCGATTGTCTGTTGATAAGCCAGTCACAACGCTAAAAAGTCCCAGTCCCTCTCGAGAGAGTTCACATCGGCAGGATGTATGTTCCATCTCTCCTGAGGGATACTTTTGAAAGGCGTATCACTCGGGAGGGGTGGAACACACATCCTGCCTATGTGAACTCTCTCGAGAGACTGAGAGTTTACATCCCTGTGACTGCCTTATTTATAGACCGAGATCTTTCAATTCATTGAGATTTGAATGACTTATGATAACATTTTTGTAAATTAAATTAATTGAATCTGATTGGCAAAACCACAAGGAGTTACATTATGAGAGAGAGAGAGAGAGAGAGAGAGAGAGAGAGAGAGAGAGAGAGTGTCAGTCACATTTTGTACTATGCCAAATAACATACGTACTTGTGCGAGTACATCAGTGCAGATCGAAATGTACGTACTATGGAAGTCCATATTTTCTGTGACAATCCTTTTCATTGAAATGTACTCACAAAGTAATAAATAATAATTGTTTTTGTTAAGTCAAAGTATATAACATAACGACAAATAAAGTAATATGCATGCTATTGTTAACATAATAAATGAATCAATCAATAAAATTGAAGAAATATTATTGAATTTCAGTGCAAACTTTCAACATGATAAGTAAAATTCTGTCAACCAAAGTCAGTACTTTGAATAACATAATCGGGTAGAAGGGCATAGAACGTATACCCATTTTTTCTTCTTAAAAAGGTCCCATAAAAACCCTGGGTACAGGCCTGTAGTATGTATGCAGATCGAAATGCGTGTATTTATGTATGGTTGATTTTAAATCACGAAAAGGTAAAACTCAGGATGATTATACGAACAAAGTTACAAACACGAAGGAAAAGTGGAATAATGAGATGCTAAGTACTTTCGATTTATTAACAAGACGTGGACGCAGCAACTGACCAAGTATATATGTACGTACGTTTGTACGTAGGTATAGAAGCCTGCGAGCGATCGGAAAAATCGTCTCAACATTCATCCTCCGTATTTTTGGGAGGGGGGTTGGGGGGGAGCGAGGCGCCAGAAGAAATCATACGTAACTTTGGGGGATAGTTGTGATATCTTGAGGGTCTTGTGGGAGTCTCCCCAAAGTATACCGAACTTTTTCGTCGAGTTCCGCCGGAGGCTGCGAAGGAGAATTATTATCCGTGAAATGAGCGCGTTATTATCCTCGACATGATGCAGGAGGCTTTGCCAATTAATTTTTTTTTTCATAATAATGTCGCTGTGAAAGGAATCTCTGATGCGATTGAAAACATTGTTGGATGTTTATATCTAGTTATATGGAATTCTTGCGTGACACGCGAAGTTTTTATACTGCTGGAATAATTACACACAATAAAAGAAAAAAAAATGCGTCGAAGTGTCTTCGGCAGATTCGAGTTTTCTGTCCGGTGGTGGCCTCAGTAGCGTGCCATAAAATTCTTAGCCGCGGCCCATGAAGCTCAGCCACGGTCTGGTGGTGGCCTATGTCGTTGGCACCGATAGCAAACTACTGAAAGGGCTGCAATTTGGTGTTTGATGATGGGAGGATGGACGATCAACATAGCAATTTGCAGCCCTCTAGCCTCAGTAGAAAACTAAAACCAATTATTTATTAATTTTTTTCAGTTTAGTATGTTGTCTAAAAGTTGTGTACATAACCGACATTTTTCATCTTATTCTTGGCTAACCGACTTTAAAAGCAGTCAAATAACCCAGACAGTAAAAATGATTATATTACTAACTGGTTAGAATATTATTATCAGATAATGATCATTATGGAAATAGTCACACATACTCACGCATGTGTATGTATAAAAGTGTATTATTCAATTCCCGTACTGGCATTGTAAACTTGAGTTTAGTCCTACACTCCAGTTCCTCACAAACGGTGGTTGAATTTGCCATCTTACTCATCTTCAAAGGATCACCCATCTTATCTATATCTTTTCTGTTCTCTTATAGGTGAGAGAGAGAGAGAGAGAGAGAGAGAGAGAGAGAGAGAGAGAGAGAGAGGGAATACTAGGTTAAAACGAAGCAACACGTAAGGCGGTGTGGGGGGAGGGAGAGCCGTTGGATGGTCTCGCATATACCAGAACTACCCAGTAATCTCATTTGACCTCGTAGGTCATCATTGCCTGCATTTAAATCTACGAGTAGCTATTTTTATTTAGTGATAACTCATTTGTCGCCTTTTTAATCAATTTAAACTTAGAATAATGTATGAAGCCAACGATAAAATTGTTTATACCACTGAATATTGTCCGGGTCTTTGATTTATGACGTGATGACATGATGCGTCGGTAGAAACGTGCATATTTCTCTTGGGAAATCTATCGTCGTCTTCATTCGTAGGTGAAATTCACTTTCTTCTCTGTGTCCTCTGTGTCGTAACAGGCTTTGTGAGACGCATGGTTTTATTTAGAAATATTTATATCGTGTTTTGGAAATCTCGGCCTCAGTAGGAAAAGAAGAGCTTAGTAGGTTAAGAACCACCACATTTTATTTGCGACGCCTTCCGTTGCTTCTTCATAGCAACATTTTCAAGCCTTAAAGAGACGTTACAGTATTTTAATAGTCAAAAGATAATGCAATCCTTATTTGCTGACAAAGCTGAGTAAATGATATGATATCAGAACTTCTCCTCAAACGGCAAGAGGTGCTGATGTGCGTAATAGAGAATCTTCATTATTTTCATTTATAAATTTGTCATCTCTCAAAATCTCCCGTTTTTCCGTTTACCTCATACACACCCAACGGACCGTCAGGACTTAAACAAATGCAGCCTCACTAATCGTAACATTTCGGTTCAGAAATATGAAACTGGGCATTATTCCCTCACGGAAACTACTGCAGTCGAGGCGCGAAAAAAATCGGCTAGAGATAGAGAAGGAAAGAAGGAAAAAGGAGCAAAATACAAGTGTGAGAAAATCAGCTCCTGTCGGGGAGAGCGAACAGAAGGAAGAGGTCGCCGATATATCAGGGCCACTTTGTCTGAAGTTTGCAAACTTGAGAAAACATCATCGCCTCCAAAGATGTTGTCAGGAATCCGCCTTAACTTTCATATTTACCTTTGGAACCGACATCACGAGAGAGAGAGAGAGAGAGAAGAAGATAGAGAAGGAAAGAAGGAAAAAGGAGCAAAATACAAGTGTGAGAAAATCAGCTCCTGTCGGGGAGAGCGAACAGAAGGAAGAGGTCGCCGATATATCAGGGCCACTTTGTCTGAAGTTTGCAAACTTGAGAAAACATCATCGCCTCCAAAGATGTTGTCAGGAATCCGCCTTAACTTTCATATTTACCTTTGGAACCGACATCACGAGAGAGAGAGAGAGAGAGAGACGACGAGACGATGAGGAGAGAGATGAGAGAGAGAGAGAGAGGATTCGGGATCAAGATTATATTTTTGAGCGTTGGGGAATTGGAGGATAAGGACCCTGAGACGACGATCTGTACTAAAAGCGCAACATACATTCATACTTATATTTATACACATACATGAAGGCGAATGCCACGAAGGGAAAGTTACTATTATTAGTATTATTATAAAGGATTTGTTTATCCAGACCTCTATGCCTAAGAAAGGCTCTTCTCGAGCTGGTTAAGCAGCGTAGTAGTTGCTAGGCCTTTCGACACATGGTCCTTTACTAGCAGACTGAGGAGAAATATAAAAAACAAGTTTACAAAAAGGGTCGTATAATTCAGCGGTCGCCAACCGGTGTCCGTGAAAAAATTTTGATGGTCCGCAGAAAACTTGGGACGTCATTTCAATTTTTGTTTTCTTAATCCTTTTCAGGCAACCCTGACACAAATTGCACAGAAGACAGAGAGCCCAGTGTTGCCAACTGAGCATTTTTAATGCTAGATTTAGCATTTTAGGGCGATTTAGCATTAAAAATCTCGGCTCCAAATAAAAACATCTCTCCGTCTTGTAGCAACGTCACTAGAACAAAAATCAACACTTATTTCAAACAAGCAGGAACAAATATCTCACTAAAATGTGTAATATTTAAACTTCACAATTTCGTTTTTTTGATAATTAAACCACAACTTTGTTATATTTAATAGGTGCTTTTCATATTACTAAAATAAAAGTTGTCTGATTAGTATTATATAAACGTATTACCTTTATTCAGATTAGTGGTCCGCCAAATTCAAAAATTTATACATTAGTGGTCCATGAAGTTCAAAAGGTTGGCTACCGCTGGATACTATAATTGACAGATGACAAACAGATATCCCGCTGAGGATGGAGACCATAAAGGAACAGATGCATCTGGAATCCAACTAATATTTTTGTATTTCTCACCAGCCTGCTAATAAAGGACCGTGTGTTGAAAGGCCTGGAAACCACTCCGTTGTTTCACTTTCCCTTCGTGGCATTTGCCTTTATTACTCAGTCATCACGTTCCATATCTTCGTGATTCAGTCATACATACACATACATAGTACATACAGCATCAGTGATGTTGCGGCCACTATGTAACTTTAATTTGACGATGCAGATTTTATTATACAAAACCCATTGTCTTCATTCCGATTTTAAAATTTTCACCGGGACATAATTCTACAAAATTCCATGCAAGTTTTTAAGAGGACAGCTCCTCGTCGGACGAGTGGGTTGCTTGCTCGCTTACCGGTTCGGTAGTCGCAAGTTCGATTTCCCGCCCTGCCAACGTGGAATCAGAGGAATTTATTTCTGGTGATTGGAAATTCATTTCTCGATATAATGTGGTTCGGATCCCGCAATAAGCTGTAGGTCCTGTTGCTAGGTAATCAATTGGTTCCTAGCCAAGTAAAAATATCTAATCCTTCAGGCCAGCCCTATGAGAGCGGTTCATCAGCTCAGTGGTCTGGTTAAACTAAGATATACATAACTTTTTTTTAAACAGGATAATGGAAGCCCTTAACCAGTATATAGTAGCATGGTAAAAATGCTACTCAAAATTTTCAGGAAATACTTGAGACGTTCTTTCTCAAATGTCTTTATCTATACATTCTTTCACAAGGTCACTGATAACTGAGACACATTCTCAACCCAGTAACTCAAGTTTGCTGTCGTCTATTTGTTGACGTGATCGTATCACGGGACTAACTTTGCTGTGCCTTTGCCAACAAATTTTGGAGAGCTTCTCCTTTCGGAACCACCCTCTCCCGTTATGAGAGACCGAAATCTAATATATGACCCTCCTCATGGAGAAGTATTTTACGAAACTGTCTTTTTGCAGAGGCGGGCTAGCACTGCCAATGTCAGTTTACGAAGAAGGTGATTCCACAGCGTAACGAGACTGATATCATTTCAAGTATACTGCTTATTTGCACAGTCTAGCGTTCATTTGTTTTTCATTCGTAAACTGTTCAGGGGTTAAGATGGGTTTTATGACTTAGTAATTGTCCTTATAGTTGGTGGTTTTCGTTTGAAACTGATTTCTTTCCTAATGCGTTTGTTTAACTCTTTTGATGCTTTTCCTTCTGAGCAACGGTATAATATCGTGTAGGATTCATCAGCACAATCAAGCATTCTCTACTGGGACGCAAATTCTAAACTTCGATGAATTTCAGAGCAGAATAGCGACGACGAGATGTTGCTCATCTGGAAGTCTGCAGGATGCTCTGTAAATATCCAAAAATGACAACTCAGTTCACAATGGGTAATACAGGGTGTCCATAAAGTCCCAGTAGCATTACAAGCAATAAATACTTGTAATGGTACTGGGACTTTATGGATATCCTGTATTACTTGTTCCTTCTCACAGAAGGATGATTCGCCTTCATATGTAAGTAAGCTTTGTGACTTTGCTAGACAGGTTGATTTAACCCTCCTCATTATTCAGGACGAGCTTCATGGCTCGCACTATGCTGCGCTGGAACCCGGCGCTGCCCGTCATGTCTCCCCTACCTACCCTGCTCCCACCCAGGGTGGACGAACAGGTTTGCAGGACAAACAAGTTCGCAGATGAGGGCGGATGTGTCATGTCTCCCCTACCCTCCTTATCTCTAATTACCTAGCCCCACCCGGGCTGCACTAACAGGTTTGCAGATGAGGGCAGATGTGCCATGTCTCCCCTACCCACCTGATCCCCTACCTACATAGCCCCACCCGGGGTGGACAAACAGATTTGAGGACGAGGGCGTATGGGCCATGTCTCCCTTACCCACCTGATCCCCTACCTACCTAGCCCCACCCGGGCTAGACAAACAGGTTTGAGGACGAGGGCGTATGTGCCATGTCAACACTTACCCTCCCGATCCCCTACCTATCCCGCCTCCGGGTCTAGGCGAATTTACCGACAGCAATTCACCGACAACAGTTCATCGACATGCTCAGTTTATCGAGTGCACAATTCATCGACAACAATTGATAGAAAATAAAAAAAAAAGGTCTTAAACAAAATTCAATCGGCCAAGTGAAAAATAAAATATTTTCATTGACTTATAATTGGTGACAAATTCAGATTGCAGCCTTAGTTAATGTTTCATTACTTATTGGTTGTTTCGGCTTTTAACCTTTTATCTTTGATATATGAAATAATTACTTACTAGTCTTTATTTAGGATATTAGAAAACGATGTAGATTTTTTATTTATTTATTAAACATGTTTAAAATATACAGTAAATAAAGCAACTGAACAGTCATGGGCAAAATATTTAAGAAACAAAATATTTGAGAAATAAATAGATGTATACAAAACCACAAATTGTTTTATTTAAAATCAGAAAGCAAGATTATGGGCTATTGCCCGCAGATAATCAATGACATCGCTATATGAAGAGTATTTTTCAACAATCCGTTTTATTCTTTCAGAAGAATCACGGTATTTCTTTCTTGATGGTTGAGATGAAGTACCAGCTAAGAATTGGTCAACTTTTACATCATTATAATTTTGTTCCTTCTTCAAGAAGTCGAAAAACTTCCATATATTAGGGTGGTGCCCAGCAACTTGTGTTTCAAAAGTTCGGTGCCAGCCTTCTGCCACATTATTTGTCTTCGGTAGGGATAGTAAAGCAGATTCATAAACATTCCACATCTCGAGCTCAAACTTGGGAGGTCTACGACGGTTTCTTCTGTCAGGACGGCCTATCCACGAATCTTCAAAATAGTTCTCTACGGCTTCTGCTTCACTCGGGAGGATATCAGCATCACATAGCAATTCAAATGCACTGACACCTGTTTAGTATTAAAACCTTATTTGGTGATTTATTGCCTCGGTTATTTCATAACTACCAGTTTAGTATTCAAACTTTTATTTTATATGCGGCTGGTACAGTCTTGTTAATGATCTTTCCTTTTTTATCTTAGCTTAATTGTTGTCGGTGAATTGATCAATCATAATGTCGGTGAATTGTGCAGTCGATAATTGTAGCATGTCGATGAACTGTTGTCGATGAACTGTTGTCGGTAAATGTTGTCGGTGAATTGTTGTCGATAAATTCGCCGGATACCCCCGCCCCCACCCGGGCCGGACAAACAAGAGAGACCCACTAGGACTTATGATTATAGATCGTGTTACTCATTTCATACTACAGTCACAAGTATATATGCTCTTATTGCTCACCTGCAGGATGAAAATCGTACTTTGCAGCGCTGGTGCTGAGAAGAAACAGGTATTTGATGCTACAGATGAAACGAAAAGGAAAGAAAAGAAAAAAGAAACAAGTCTTGGAGACAACTTTCCTCCAGAAAATATCTCATCAGGGAGTTGGGAGGCAGAATTCTTCACAGTTGGATATCATTGATTTTTTTTTATAGAAATGTTGATAGGAATAAAAACATTTGGTGAATTTTTAAAGTTAGAATGATACTGAAAACTTTGTTCTGTGCTAGTCATATTACATACACACACACACACACACACACACACACACACACACACATATATATATATAATATATATAATATATATATATATATATATATATATATATATATATAGAGTATATATATATATATATATATATTATGATATATATATATATATATATATATATATGAAGGAACACGTGCTTGAGAATGTCCTTAGATCCACAGTAGAAGGGTTGAGTGATACTGGTGACTTGGATCAAGTAGTTTCCTAGTTTGTTCCAACATTCACAAGTGTGAAACTTGAGAATGTTGAAATGAAGTACAAAAGTACTTGTTCCTAGTCCCCAGTATCACTCACCTATCTACCGTGAATTTAAGAATATATAGATATATATATATATATATAATATATATATATATATATCATATATATATATATATATATATATATATATATATATATATATGTATATATATATATATATATATATATATATATATATATATATATATGTATAGTTAGTTATTTTATTGACAAAAAATATACAATTATTAGTACAAATTTGTCCACAAAGAGACATAGTACAAAATAAACAAAGTGGACAGTAATCTCTTCTGTTCTTTCAAGTACATGGCCTACAAAGAAAAAAATATCAAGAAAAATGCAACATCAAGGTAAATAGCATAATCCTATAAGACAACAAAAAACGAAAAAAAGGGACTTGCTACAGAGAAAAAACGTAGTCACATCACTATACTCTGTTTTTTTTTTTCATCTGTCCATCCGCCTGTGGTGTTTTTGTATGGTAACACTGCGTCCCGGCTTTAGATAGTTACATTCAGCTTACATTCAACGATTATAATAATATCCTATTTCGAATATTAACGGTGTAATTCGCATACACTAAATTATTAAAACACTTTCAGCTGCAAATGTACACCCAGATATCCTTTTATTTACCTAAAACTTACAAATAGTGTAACTATCTAAAGCCCGGGACGCAGTGTTACCATACAAAAACACCACAGGCGGATGGACAGATGAAAAAAAACAGAGTATAATCAGTGCCAAGTCCTAACATACATAATGCTTGAAAAAAAAGAAAAAGTTTATTTGAAGAAAAACATCAAACAGAAGACATTACTCATAAATATGAAGAACCTCATATACACAAATCAACAATATTATCATTTTCATTCAATAAAGTACTCAGAGACTCGTAATTTAGGTTTGGATATTTATGTCTACATGGCTTTGACAGAGAAAGGACAATACTTTCAAGATCTTTCCTTCGCGTTTTGAAATGAAAATGTCCGAAAATCGCTCGAGAATAAGTTGGCCCTTTTAAAAAACAGCTTGTTTTAAGGCTTTGACATCTTATGGCCGATTTGGAGAGGCGACCCTTTTCGACCTCGATCCAAGTTTCGTATAGTTCTCCCGGAGTTGAAGGTCCCCCGAAATAAACCTTTATTCTTGCCACTTTCTTGAGTATATACGGAACTTCTTTCCTGTTAATTTGATTTATCCTTTCTTGACTGCTACGGCAGTCCATCTTTGCACACACACACACTTATTTATTATATATATATATATATAGTATATATATATGTATATATATATATATATTACATACATATGTATATGCATATCATATATATTAGATATAGTATAATATATATATTATATGATTATATATAGCTACTATATGTACCCATATATAGATATATATGTATACATATAAGTTTTCTTCTTATATATTTCAAATATATATGTATGAACGGAGTCACACGCATATATATATATATAATATATATATATATATATATATATATATATATATATATATATGATATATACTCAAAGATAGAGAGAAGAGAGAGAGAGAGAGAGAGAGAGAGAGGAGAGGATGGAATGCCTTTGCATAATTTAGGTGAAGAACAAACAATAGGGAAAATAATTATTGAATAAATTATGCTGTCTCGTCTCAGAAGCTGATTTGTATGAAAATAAAAATCCATGAAAACGAAAACGGACCGGTAAAGCAAAGGAAAAATATTTAACATGTATGTATAGCTGGTTCACTTAATGTAGATTTTTGGATGAGCCCTATTCTCACGAGACGTTTGTTTGGCGGCCGCTGATTGGCTGGTACCGGGAGGTAGGCAGCTCCTAGCCAATCAGCGGCCGCCAAACTAACGTCTCGTGAGAATAGGGCTCATCCAAGAATCTACCTTAAGTGAACCAGTTATAGTGTGAAATGTAGATTTTTTTTGTTTTCGCCAAGTATCATATTCAGGTGTGACGCGATATGAAATTTTGCAACGTTCACAAGCTCCAAATACAGATGTTACCTCGAATAGTTGTTTCTCCTGTATCGCTGGAATCTTAGATACAGTCGTTACATCGAATGGCTGTTTCTCCTGTATCGCTGGAATCTCAACTACAGTTGTTACATCGAATGGCTGTTTCTCCTGTATCGCTGGAATCTCAAATACAGTTGTTACATCGAATGGCTGTTTCTCCTGTATGGCTGGAATCTCAGATACAGTTGTTACATTGAATTGTGGTTTCTCCTGTATTGCTGGAAACTTAAATACAGTTGTTACATCGATTGGTTGTTTCTCCTGTATCGCTGGAATCTCAAATACAGTTGTTACATTGAATGGTTGTTTCTCCTGTATCGCTGGAATCTCAAATACAGTTGTTACATCGAATGGTTTTTTCTCCTGTATTGCTGGAAACTTAAATACAGTTGTTACATCGAATGGTTTTTCTCCTGTATTGCTGGAAACTTAAATACAGTTGTTACATCGAATGGTTGTTTCTCCTGTATCGCTGGAATCTCAAATACAGTTGTTACATCGAATGGTTGTTTCTCCTTTATCGCTGGAATCTCAAGTAAAGTTGTTTCATCGAATGGTTGTTTCTCCTGTATCGCTGGAATCTCAAATACAGTTGTTATATTGAATGGTTGTTTCTCCTGTATTGCTGGAATCTCAAATATAGTTGTTACATTGAATGGTTGTTTTCATGTATTGCTGGAATCTCAAATACAGTTGTTACGCTCGAGTCTCAAATACAGTAGTCATGCGCGAATGTTGGTGATTTTCTCCTGTATCGCTGGAACTTGTCAATGTCCTGCCGCAATAGACCAATGATCGTGTTACACGATCAGTAGGTTCATCCCACCATGTTTGTCAAAAGAAACTTTCGGAATTACTGGATGATGAGTTAAGTGAAAGTCTCCTTGGACGTATTAACGCTGAAGAGCCGTTCATCAGAGGCAAAAGGACGACAGCTCGGATTCTAAGTAAGCCAGGAAGAGAGAGCTTCCCGCTCGTTTCGCTTCATGCAGCGATTAAAACGGTCACAGGAATATGTTGCTGAAACGATGGCCTCACTGCCGGAGGCACAGTTAGTTTGATCAGTCTCATTATTCCCAAAAGTCTATATAGTCTTTGAATTCAGATGGTTATGCATAATTCATTTCAAAGGAGAGGGATTATTGTACTGTATGTCTAAAGCAGATGACGTTATGAGGGTGACGCTGAAATGAATAAATTTCCATGACTTACGGCTAACCATCTCGGAGCCGAAGCAGGTAGGCTCCAAGGAATTTTTCCCTAGAAAAAACATGAAGACATTCTCCTTTCACACCTTCTCATGTTATGTAAAGGCATGCTGAAACGTGGCTGTACTAAAACCAAGTATAGAAAAGAACATGACCATCTGAAAGTCAATTACTTGCGGCTAAACCAGCAAACACGTTTGCAGAAAATTGAGAGCTGCAGCAGAAGCCATTGCTGTTCTTCGGCTGCATTTTGCCCACAGGGTAAACGACCGAGATGTGACAAGCGGCCACCTCTCTCGTAACGCAGCCACTTCTCGACAAAGCGCTTGAAATATGCCTTTATTTCGTAATTTAGGAGAAAAAACATAGTTCGAGAGGAGCGTAGAGGTAACGGTGTGCTGCCTGGATGGGACACAACTCTTGACTGAAGTTCATGGCAACGAATTCAAGTACTTTTTCGGGAAGGTGACCGCGTTCCGGAAGAGGTGGCCGCTATGTCACCGCTCGGTCGTTTACGCTATTGCGTAGGTGGCGTAAATCATAACCGCGCACTGCGTCTCGTACGAAAGTAACCAAGAATAATGATAGAAGTGAAAGGAAAGGTTTCCTTTCTAACGTTTAGACGCACATTAGAGGTCTAACTGGGTATCTTTGAGTCTAATGGTGGGCAGGTAGTTAAAACCATACCTTGATCTCGAATTTCGCCCGGACGTCAGAATACCTCCTTTGAGATCTTTGGCATGACAGTGACAAGCGATTCCAATGTGTGAAGACATCGAGTAGATAAGGGGCCATTGTGCTTATTAAAAACTAATACTTCTGGTCATTAATAATTAAAAATGAAGTGGGTATGTTGACAGTATGAATTACTGAAAACAGTTCCATTACTTCACCTTCATGATTTTCAGTGCCTAAATTTCTTAATCACCGTAGGGGGGGAAGTGCCATCAGTGTAACTTATGTGGTACACGGTAGGCATCACTTTGGGTTCTTTGCAGCGTGCCTTCAGCCCCTAGCTGCAACCACCTTCGTTCCTTTTACTGTACCTTCTTTCATATTGTCTTTCTTCATCTTACTTTCCACCCTCCTAACACTTGATTCACAGTGTAACTGTCAGGTTTTCCTCCTGTTACACCTTTCAAACCTTTTATACTGCATCGAAAAGCGGCGGGAAAAAAAATGTCAGGAATTTTACCAGGTTTGTATAATATCATCAGTGGTCTAACATTAATGTCATTAATAATCAGTAGTATGATGTGGCTAACAATTTTCATCTTTAGTATTTTGTCCTTTTCTTCAAATATTCCATAATTCTTGTAAGTATATGTAAAGTTCGAAGATTTATCTCGACATTCAAACAAAGGACGAATGACAAGCGAGGGATGATTATGAAACTTCACACCAACCACCGAATAGAGTAGGATTAATGGAGAAACAAAATCCACAGTTAAGTACATAATATACATAACTGAAAAAGGGAATCGACCAGTTTCCCGAAAGCTTTTTGAACAGATTTATCTTTGAATATACATAATTGTGGATTTGTTTCTCCATTTCAAGACGCATGCTACTGTGGGTATTATCTAATTAATGGGATTAATTTGGTTCAGTAACTACAGTTCAGGAGGTCCCTGGCGCCAACATCATCTTGGAAAGAAGAAGAAGATGAAGACTGGCTCGATTGACCTAGAAACCTTACGCGCTTTCGTTCTTCTTTCTTTCGTTAATAAACTGGATTTCAGCTTCATTAACAACAAAGGCCTTAACAATTGGAAAAAAATCTCGAAGACTTGTAAACAAATGAATAAATATAGTTCCCAACATAATATAAATATAACTCAGTTCTTTTCTCGGGAGGCCTTTCTTTTGTATGAAAGGATCACATATATTGTAGTACCACTGAGAGACTGTACCACTAAAAAGAATCTCCGTCCAGCCCCCAAGTGGTTCATTTTCATCACACTAAAGGATTCCTTTCTGATCTTATCATAGTGGATGAAAAATTCTCCTCCAACGTTACGACTCATCCATCCCGCATTGTCGTTCTGTGGAAACATAACAGCTTCTAAAACTCGCGTTGGATAATTCGACATGTTACTGGTTAAAGTTTTCGTGTCGGTCATAAAAGAAGAAAATGAAAATATTGTGTATTATCGAATTTGTCTGAGAGCATTAGATCATGCACTCGTAATTGCTTCAGGAAAACGACGCGACTTTCAATTAGTTCCCCTTCCCCACCTTCAGGATGATTCGCTTTGTTATGTTTATTGTGTATAGCGCCTCATCTCAAACATATTATACGATAAATAAAAAAACAACGGCTGAGATGACGCGACATCGAGGCCGACTTTGAAGCATTTAGAGACGGTAGAAAATCCGCTTGTTCGTGCGGGATGACCTGAACAGAGTTTGATCAAGTTCGGCGGGTACTTTGATTAGGAAGCCTTACAAGATCATTATCCTTTTGAGAATAAATTGAAGAAATGCTTGTCACATTAGTAGTATTCACATACTATGAATTTACTTTAATGCTGATTTTTCATGACTTTACCTATATGAATTTAATATGCATCGTTTGTTTGTTTGAATGGTGTTTTTACGTTGCATGGAACCAGTGGCTATTCAGCAACGGGACCAACGGCTTTACTTGACTTCCGAACCACGTCAGGAGTGAACATCTATCACCAGATATACAAATCTCTAACTCCTCAGTGGAATGCCCGAGAATTGGACTCGCAACCACCGAGTTGGCACGACAACACCACACCGACCACGCCACTGAGGCGCTTAATATGCATTATAGAATAACCAGTGTCAAATGGAAATAAAGGTATTATTATATATTGTCGTCTCCAAGTCGTCTCCGTGGAAACAAATCGACGAAGTTGAGTCAATGTCTCCAAATCGTTAGACATCTCAATGAGGTCTCTTATTTAATAGTATGTCTGTCAGTTCTCATCAAATCCTACTCAGCCGTTGAGACAAACGAACTGCAGTGAAACAGACGTGGGTTTAACTGAAGTTGAAACCGAATCTGCATTCCTTTTAACTCCGTCAAGAGAAGCAACATGTAAAGACTACGAATTATTCACTGAGCCACAAACTGTCACTATATTCAGTGTCATTATTATTGTCTCACCGATTAAATCATTTCTTAGGCTAAAAGAAAATGTTCACGAGCCCTCTCTCAATCATTAGTTGGATTTGTTTATCCCACTGTTCCTTTTACAAATATACTGATTTCTTGAACATTACTTCAAATATTAACAACTTACGTAATGACAATGCCAAATTTCTTCAGTTAGCATAACCGGTTATGCTATAAATTTAGATACGTTTAATAGATATATAATATATATATTATTATTATCTATATATAGATATAATATATATATACATACATTTATTTAAGAGTCAACGTTTCACATCGCTTGAAAAAGTGGTTAAAAACAATGAATACTTGTATATATAATGTGAAAGGTATTACTGTTTTTAACCGCTTTTTCGGACTAGAAAATGCATCATCAAGCGATGTGAAACGTCGGCTCTTAAATAAATGTATGGAGATAGAAGGACATTTCATGAACTTCCGATCGTGTATCATCCGAGCTGCTCCGCCTGTCTTCCGATATATATATATATATATATATATATATATATATATATATATATATATATATACATATATATATATATATATATATATATATATATGTATATGTATATGTATATATGTGTGTGTGTGTGTGTGAGTCAACATGTGCATGCGTAGGAAGATACGTAAACTTTTTTGGTCTCTTAACCTAGTTGCAACTTTGAAAATTATCACACGAAGTGGAAAAATGAAGGCAGAGACAATTACACTAATTATCTCCTCTCCACCTTGGTACAAATTTGTCTTTTTTTTTTTTGTTATCCATAATTTGCGTAACAGCTCATAAAATCTGTACAACTCAAAACTATACGATTGATCGCCTTCAATAGCACGATTACAAACGAGAAATTGATTCAGAAATCGGAAGTCAACATAACACTGCAATAAGAGATCACATTGGTCTTCATTACATTTGTCAATATGTATACATTGCAAGATTGCTTTATACCAGAATGGTCGTGGTGCAAAAGTACCTCTAAAGCGACAATTTATTTGAGCTTTTCAGACCTGTTTTAGTCGACGATACTCAATGATCAGCCAATTTCCTTGGTAACATTTTTCAATGGCGCACTCGAACAGAGTCTGATTATATTCATGAGGACCCTTTTTTTTTCCTGCATTGCTGGCAAGGTGAAGGAAGGGTGACTTAATTCGCCATGTAATATAACGGAGCTATATCTTGCTGGCGAATAACAATAATATATCAAATTCTCGTCTCGGGATTATGTCAATGGCGGGGAGGCAGGGTAAAACGGAAGAGGGGTGGTGGTAGGTGGCCAGTCAAGGGATGATGAAGCATTTGACGTTGTGAAAACAAGGCAACCAAATCAGTCACTATGAAATGCTATTCATTTAAGTGAATATTTTCTTTCAATCTTAACTATACTCGGTTTTTTTCCCATCTGTCCACCCGCCTGCGGTGTTTGCGTATGGTAACACTGCACCCTGGGCTTAAGAGTGTTACATTCAGGTTACATTCGACAATCATAATAATATCCTATTTCGAATATTTACGGTGTAATTCGCATACAGTAAATTATTAAAACACTTTTCAGTTGCAAATGTACACCCAGATATCCTTTTATTTACCTAAAACTTACACAAACCGTAACTATCTAAAGCCTGGGACGCAGTGTTACCATACGCAAACACTATATGCGGGTGGACAGATGGAAAAAAACAGAGTATAGTAAGACTAATTTCAAATATCTAGAACCTTCTGTCTTAAAGGCTTTAGTTGGCCAGTGGTAACAAGACTCGTGTTTCCGAAAAATACAAAGAATTATTCTTCTTCTCTCTTCTAACTATCAGCAGAACGTCTCTGTTTTTTTTTTTTTATCTACTTCAGCTTTTTCGTATCATTCCCGTCAGCCGACGATATTGTTACAGACCCTCTTTTGCATGTCCATTTGTTTGCTGCTATCTTTGCCTAACCGTTTTATTATAAATATATTATAATCTATATAGGATATATATAATATATTATATATATATATATATATATATATATTAACATTATATATATATTATATGTATACACACATATATATATATGGTAAATATATATAGATATATATATATATATATATATATATATGTACACATATATTACTATATATACTTATAATATATATATATATATATATATATATATATATATATATATATATATATATATATATAATGTGGATAATTGCCTAATGTGAACATTAGGCAGAAAAATTGCCTAATCTCCATATTAGGCAATTTGTTTTGCACAATGTTGACAATAGGCAAATTACGTGCCTATTGTCAATATTAGGCATGATTTTTAGATAAGGCGAGGGTATTTTGCCTAATGTGAATTGAATGACGAACCACTGTAACTAGAGTGTTGTTCGAATGTTGTTCGAAACTTTGGGTCTGTCACTTACGCCATTATCCTTTGGTCAGTGAGCTACGCTGAGGGTCCCGGATGTCGATCATGGTCCAACAGATCTGAAAAATCTGTTAGTGGTCGTCCTCTGGAAACAAGATGAACTATACACTGTAGGTTGTCGGGAGGGAATTCTTGGACCAAAATTTACAGCAGCTGATCTATAAGTGCAATCAAACAGCCCCTGATAAAGTCTGAAGAGGTTCCTGATATCTGCCTATCGCTTAGAACAGCAACAGGAAGAACCACTGGTGGGCAAGGATATATAAAGTGCCAATGTACTACTCAATGTACATCAGGACGATGCAGCTGCCTAAGAAAAAAATTTAAGTGCAACTCACGCCGTCACCCGGGCAGATCTTGCAAAAATTTCTGATTCGGCTCAACTGAACCATGAGATCTATTGACTTATTTCTCTTTTACTGATATTGCATTAATTATGTTTGTGTTTATTCAAATAAATTGGAATTCTTTAAACTGCCTCTACATTAACCATGTTGCATTCTCTTGTAACCTCCCGTGTGTTGTCTGCAGGATTAATTGCCATTTCTACACTAAACCATAATATATGTTTAGATTAGGCAGTCGTATTCACATCGGGCAAAATTGAGCTGCATAATTTGAACAACAGGCATATTTGGCCTAATGTTAACAAATTGTAAACTTTATGCAAACTGCTTGCTTAATGTACACATTAGGCAATTTTCTGACTAATGTTCACATTAGGCAATTATCCACATTATGCGTAACATATATATCTATATATATATTTATATATAATATGCACATATACAAAAATATACACATATATACGTTTACATACATATAATATATATATATATATATATATATATATATATATATGTGTGTGTGTGTGTGTGTGTGTGCGTGTGTGTGTGTCTGTGTGTGTCTGTGTGTATATGAGTGCATGAATGCTTGCTAGGCACCAACGATAGAAGACAGATTACTTGACACAATCCGGCATAATGAACTCTTTTGTAAGTATGTTATCCTATTCATACTATTAATAAAATCTTAAAACACCCTTTTTTCAATGTTAAATCTTGCCTCATTTAACGAGAGAGAGAGAGAGAGAGAGAGAGAGAGAGAGAGAGAGAGAGAGAGAGAGAGAGAATTCCTTCGGATCTTATTCCCTTAAATTTCAACGAAGAATTTGATGTCTCATAAGAAAATCGCACCTTAATCACTGCATTCTTTTGCTATAAAAACAATCCTGATTTTCACGGAATTAAAACTCCTCCTTAAACATACGATGGAGAGTTTTAATGATTTTGAAGTAATTTTTGTATTCTTTGTTACTTTTTTTTGCTTGGCTCATTCACCTAGTTTTTTTTTTTTTTTTTTTTTTTTTGTGCCAAGAGAAACCTCCTGCAGTGTCGTCAACCTGTGGGCGGGGCTGCTGCTGCTGGGCGAGGATGGGTTGGGTGGGAGAGTGGAGGGCGCCGAGTTAGCCAAGAGCCCTCGACTGATTGCCGAGCTTAAGTTACGGCTAATTGATTTCCTTCGTCTTTGATGTCCCGGATCAAGATCTCCGTTATTAGTAAACGAGTGAGTGGATAAGAGGACATAATTCACAAAGGTGGCCTAACTCAATTGTGCAACTCCCCCATACGCCTTTGACACTGTGCCATATCTCTCTCTCCATTATTCGCTTCGGAGGGAGCGCGAGAGACGACGCACTCATATCTCCTGGCCCGAATGAATCGGCATCTTCTTGCGTCACTAAAAGGCGTTCGCGTCCAATCACGAAGCAGCGCTGACGTCACGAGCATTCTCTCGGCCAATGAGCGGCCGCGCTTGACGTCACTGATAGAACGCTGGTCACATGCTGCCGCCTCTGAACGTCATTGATCAAGAAATGCTCAATCGCTGTTATCTGAGAAGTGCCGGTGCATAGGCCGATGCTCCCTGGAACTCCCGCTGTCACTTCAACATGGATGCGCTCCCTCGCCTTCCAGGGTAGTATCTTTACTTGACTTCAATCGATACTCCATTGTACCTTCTTTTAGGCAAAGAAAACCAGATCTCTCTCTCTCTCTCTCTCTCTCTCTCTCTCTCACACAAAACAAAAAAGTTTTGTTCGTGAACTTACAAATTCTTTTCAGGGACCTTCAGGGTATCTTTTTTTTTTCGTGGTACAAGTTCTGTAATCGAAGACTCTTTAATGTAACAGTCTAATGCCCTCTTTTATGTATAATACTTCAAGTGTAATGTAATTTTACTTGCATAGCATGGACTAGTCCAATCTATGGTACTGCAATGGCGCCAATTTATCTACTACCGTCAGATAATTCTGAGCAATTTTTAACATCGCAGGATCAAATTGCCAGCGTTAAATTATCAGGAATAATTATAGATGCAATAAAGTTTACCATAGCAAATAGTCAAGACACAGTGAAACGTTAACGATAGCTAGACGGAACTGTGATAAAAACCTTTATTTACTTTTGATACAACGAGCATTCAAAAAAGGGAGAGAGAGAGAGAGAGAGAGAGAGAGAGAGAGAGAGAGAGAGAGAGAGAGAGAGAGAGAGAGAGAGAGAGAGAGAGCGTGGGTGTAGTAGGGGAAGAAGGGATTCGGCCGGTGTGGGTCTAGGAGCCGCGACAGAAGAAGGGCGGTGATGGATGGTAAGGTGAAAGCGAAGAGTAATCCTTTTAATGGTGGGAATGTCCTGAATGAAGAGAACAGAAACAATGACCACAAGCGGCGTCTCGCCACCAGAAGGGTCTCCTGAGCCTCAAGTTTCGCCTTTGGAAGAAGTCCCCCCCCCCCCCCCCCCCACCCCCATGAAGGAATAAGGAGACTGCCGCCATACGAACATCCATGGCTGGATAAAAAAAAGTTCTTTCATTGTTCGTTTCTAATGTTCCTTCGATGTTGACACTAATTTAATAGATAAATGAACTCACTCTTCAAGATACGTTGAAGTGCTTTCGTTTCACTGTTGTTAGTACCACGTTCTAGGTATATACCTAGACCGTGGTTAGTACATTATACTTCAAGTCAGAAATGAAATGTCCGAGTGTCACAGTCTGCTTCTATGTATTTGATCCAAGGACAAACTCATTGTCAATTTCCCTTAAAGTTCACGGCCGAACCTGGTGGCAGGAACTGAAAATGAGTAACAGCCAGAAGTATTTTCATCGAGTGACTACCGCCGCCATCTTTATATTACTACTTGATCAAGGGGAACGGAGGGAAGTCAGGTGACATTTAAGTTGATGTAAGATTAACGAAGGCCACCTTTTCTATCTTTTATTTCGGAATATGGCGGCGTCGTCCGCTTCTATGCACAAGAGAACGTAAAATAAGAACCCCTGGAAAAGCTGTCGAGAAATAGCCATGGCGGCGCATATGTTCATATAGCACCAGCTTAGACAAACAAACGACTCATGTCGTGAGTCTCCCTACCTTTATGGAGTCTAGAGGGCTGAAAATAGAGAGAGTTCCCGTTTCTACGACCAACTCCATTGAGCATTGCGTAAGTCGGAGTCGGGAACCCGCTTTTATCTTAATGGTCTTTAATCCTTCTGGGAACCCTATGGGAGCACTATAGCCTTCGGAACATTCTTTACCCACGTGAAAGACAGCTAGGCATATCAATAACCGCTACGAGGACTTTAAAGTATTTTACTTGTGTTCATATTTCGTTCTTTGCCTTGGGAGCTTCTTTCGAAGATCCAACGCCCACCCTCCCCAAACTTTTTTTTTGTTATTCACAGCCAGTCAAATGAAAAAGACGTTTTTCTGTTTTATTTAACAGAGATGAAGATGTCTTTTGAAATTAATTTAATCATTAGAGAGTCTAATTTGAATGGTTTATAAATGGCACAGAATTCTCGTTTCAAAAGTCTTTGTTGTAAATCTCCCACTGGTGGCCGTTAGCAGACTTGCATTTTGAGCTGGATCGTGCCATTCGTTTCACCGACGTCATATTCGAAAACTATGGAACTGGTAACTGACGTCAAGGCAGTTTTTAAAAAAATTTGATACCCCTAATGCTACCTGAAAGTGCCATACACTTCCACCTCAATTTTTAACTCTTTTTCTTCTTACTTAACTTATTTTTACCCGTATATTTACTTATCTTTAATCTGTCCATTTCTTACTTGACATCATTACTGTTTTGCTACGCAGTTATTTTCTCCACTCTGGGCTCTGTGCAGAAGTTAATGGTCATTCTAGATTCTGGGGAAGGTTGCCAGGGCATTATTGGTCACTCTGGGAGCTTTGGGTTCCATTTAAAAGTGCCACGAAAGTTAAAAAAAACAGAATAGAATATAGAATTTTGGCCCAAGGCCAAGCAATGGCACCTATGAGGTCATTCAGCGCTGAAAGGGAATTTGAGAGCAGAAGGACTTGAAATCTGTAACAGGAGCAAGTGTTAGGAGTGGGTGGGTAGCAAGATGCAAGAGAGAGAATATGGATGGAGGTAGGGTAAAAGGAATGAAAGGGGCTGCACCTGGGGGCCGTAGGGACGCTGCAAAGAACCTTAAGTAATGCCTACAGTATACCGCATGAGGTACACTGACAGCACTATCCCCCTACGGGCCCACGAAAGTTAAATGAATTAGGACAGTTAATGCCATTTTCGAGTTTGTGGAAAGGCATGGTAATGGATAATAACATTTTGCTCTGTGGGGAATGTAGAGAGAAAGCTAATATCAGATTGGGAAAAGTCTGTGGCAAGTGTATCAGAGAAAGCTAATATCATTTTGGGAATCTGTGGAAGTTGGATGTCAGAGAGAAAAGCTAATATCTTTTGGGATCTGTGGGAAGTGTGTCAGAGAAAGCTTAATATATTTTGGATCTGTGGAAGTGTGTCAGAGAAGCTAATATCATTTTGGGATCGTGTGGAAGTGTGTCAGAGAAAAGCTAACTATCATTTTGGGATCTGTGGAAGTGTGTCAAGAGAAAAGCTAATATCATTTTTGGGGAATCTTGTGGAAGTGTGTCAGTGAAAGCTAATATCATATTGGGATCTTGTGGAAGTGGTGGGTCAAGAGGAAAGCTAATATCATATTTGGGATCTTTTGTGGAAGTGTCAGAGGGAAAAAAGGCTTAATTTATCATATTTTTGGGGGGAAAAAAATTCTGTTAAGTGTTGTCAAGGAGGAAAAAAGGCTAATAATTCATTTTTGGGGGGATTCTGTTTGGGGGAAGTTTGGTTTCAAGAAAGCTTTAATATTTCAATTTATTTTGGGATCTGTGGAAGTTTGGTGTCAGAGGAAAAAAAGCTTAATTAAATTCTATTTTGGGATCATTTTGGGAAAGGGTTTGTGTCCAAGGGAGAAAAGCAATTATCAATTTTGGGGATCTGTGGGGAAAAAGTTTGTGTCCAGGAAAGGGAAAGGCTATGTGGAAGTGTTTTTTGGGGATCTGTGGAAGGTTTTTTGTTTTTTTGGTTCGAGAAAGCTAATAATTTTTTTTTTTTCATTATTTTTGTTATCTGTGGGGGGAAGGGTGTTGTCAAGAAGGGAAAAAAAGCAATTATTTTTCATTAATGGGGTCTGTGGAAGTTGTGGCAGAGAAAGCTAATATCCATTTTTGGGATCTTTGGGGTGGAAGTGTCAGAGAAAGCTAATATCCTATTGGGATTTGGAAGTGTGGGTCAGAGAAGCTAATATCATATTGGGAGCATGTGGGACAGTGTGTCTAGAAAGGCTAATATCATAATGGATCTGTGGAAAGTGTGTCAGAGAAAGCTAATATCTATTGGGATTCTGTGGAAGTCGTGGCAGAGAAAGCTAATATCATATTGGGATCTGTGAAGTGTGTCAGATGAAAGCTAATATCATATTGGGATCTAGTGGGAAGTGTGGCAGAGAAAGCTCATATCTCTTGGGATCTGTGAAGTGTGTCATGGAAAGCTAATATTCATATTGGATCTGTGGAAGTGTTCAGAGAAAGCTAATATCATATGGATCTGGGAAGTGTGACAGAAAACTAATAATCATATTGGATCTGTGGAAGTGTGGTCAGAGAAACTAATACTTTGGGATCTGTGGAAGTTGTGTCCGAGAAAGCCTATATCATATTGGGTCTGTGAAGTGTGTCCAGAAAACGCCTAATAATCATATTGGGATCTGTGGAAGTGGTGGCGAGAAAAGCTAATATCATATTGGGATCTGTGGAGGTGTGTCAGAGAAAGCTCATATCATATTGGATCTGTGGAGTGTGGCAGAGAAAAGCTCATAAAATCATATTGGGGATCTGTGGAATTGTGTCCAGAGAAAAGCTAATAATCTATTGGGATCTGTGGAAGTGTGTCAGCGCAAGCTAATATCATAAATTGGGATCTGTGGAAGTATTGGCAGAGAAAAGGCTAATATCATATTGGGATTCTGTGAAGTGTGTTCAGAAAAAGCTAATATCATCAATTTTGGGATCTCGTGGGAAGGTGGCAGAGAAAGAACTGATATCAATTTTGTGGATCCTGTGGGAAGGTGTGTCAGGGAAAGGCTCAAGGAAATAGGCAAAGTTGTGTGGGAATCATGTTAATAGAATAAAGTGCAAGTGTGGTCAGAGAAAGCTAATATAATATTGGGGATCTGTGGAAGTGTTGGCAGAGGAAAACATCAATACATATCTATCACACATTGGGGAATCACCTAAACTCTATGGATAATGGTGTCTGGTCTCACATCTGGGATCGGAAGCTAATAGTCCCATATTACAGTTGGGACAATGGCTGGGTCCACAATGCATAGCCTAATCATAATGGAATTGGATTGGATTTTCGCTTTCCTCACTGTGGGAAGCCTAAAGTGTGGCCATAGAACTTCAACATCGCTAAATATGAATTTTTGGTGGGATTACTATTTAAATCGCTTTTTAATAACTTTTTCCCCTCCTGGCCTCTAACTTCTCCTGCTTTCTCGCGGATCTGCGTGGACTGTTTGGCGTGCTTCATGAAGACAATTCCCCCCCTACATCCTAGCTCATGGACTGCCTTCTCTGCTTGGGCCATCACTTATTGTTGGTTCAAGTGTGTCATAGAAACTAATAGCATATTGGGATCTGTGCAGTGTTGTCAGAGAAAGCTAATATCATATTGGGATCAGTGGAAGTGTGTCAGAGAAAGCTAATATCATATTGGGATCTGTGGGAATGTGTCAGAGAAAGCTTGGGATCTGTGGAAGTGTGTCAGAGAAAGCTTGGGATCTGTGAAGTGTGTCAGATGGAAAGCTAATATTCATATTGGGATCTGTGGAAGTGTGTCAGAGAAAGCTTGGGATCTGTGGAAGTGTGTCAGAGAAAGCCAAATATCATATTGGGATCTGTGGAAGTGTGGCAGAGAAAGCTCTATACATATTGGGATCTGTGGAAGTGTGGTCAGAGAAAGCTAATATCATATTGGGATCTGTGGAAGTGTGTCAGAGAAAGCTAATATCATATTGGGCTCTGTGGAAGTGTCAGAAAGAAAGGGGCTAAATATCATATTGGATCTGTGGAAGTGTGTCGAGAAAGCTAATATCATATTGGGATCTGTGGAAGTGTGGCAGAGAAAGCTAATATCATATTGGATCTGTGGAGGGATGTGTCAGAGAAAGAAAACTCAATAACATCATATTGGGATCTGTGGAAGTGTGGAGCAGAGAAAGCTAAGATCATTTTGGGATCTGTGGAAGTGTGTCAGGGAAAGCTAATATCATAATTGGGACTGTGGAAAGTGTGTCAGTGAAAGCTAATATCATGATTGTTTGGGATCTTGTGGGAAGTGTGTCAGAGAAAGCTAATTATCATATTGGGATCCTGGGGAATGCTCGGGTGTGGAAGTGTGCAGAGAAAGCTATAGTCATGGGAATGGGATCTGTGGAATTGTGGTCAGAGAAAAGCTAATATCATATCTTTTGGAAAGATCTGTGAGTGTGTCAGAGAGCTAAATATCATATTGGGATCTGTGGAAGTGTGTCAGAGAAAGCTAATATCATATTGGGATCTGTGGAAGTGTGGCAGGTTTAACAGAGGAAAGCTAATATCATATGGGATCGGTGGAAAGTGTGGCAGAGAAAGCCATTATATATTGGGAGCTGTGGAGTGTGTCAGAGAAAGCTAAGATCAATATTGGGTCTGTGGAATGGTGCAGAGAAGCTCCATATCATATATGGGATCTTGTGGAAGTGTGTCAGAGAAAGCTATAATACATATTGGGATCTGTGGAGTGTGTCCAAGAAAGCTAATATCATATTGGGATCGTGGAAGTATGGCCAGAGAACTAATCATAATTGGGATCTGTGGAAAAGATGTGTCAGGAACTAATATCATTTTGGGGGATCCTGTGAAGTGTGCATGAAAGCTGATATCTTTTGGGATCTGTGGAAGTGTGTCAAGGAAAGCTATATCATTTTTGGATCTGTGGAAGTGTGTCAGAGAAAGCTAATATCCATATTTCGGGATCTGTGGAAGTGTGGCAGAGAAAGCTACATATCATATTTGGATCTGTGGAGTGTGGCAGGAAGCTAATATCATATTGGATCTGTGGAAGTGTGCAGAGAAAGCTGTATGTTTTTTGGGATCTGTGGAATGTGTCAGAGAAGCTATATCATATTGGGATCCTGTGGAAGTGTGTCCAAGAGAAAGCTAATATCATTTTGGATCTGTGAAGTGTGGCAGAGAAAAGCTACTATGGTTGGGACTGTGAAGTGTGGCAGAGAAAGCTATATGAATTTTGGATCTGTGGAATGTAGTGTCAGAGAAGCTAATATCATATTGGGATCTGTGGAAGTGTGTCAAGAAAGCTAATCTCATTTTGGGCATCTGTGGAAGTGTGGCAGAGAAGCTAATAATCTATTGGGGATCTGTTGGAAGTGTGTCCAGAGAAAGCTAATATCATAGTTGGATCTGTGAAGTTGTGGCAGGAAGCTTATATCGATTGGGATCTGTGGAGTGTGGGCGAGACAAAGCATCATAATCTATTGGGTCTGTGAGTATGGCAGAGAAAGCTAACTATACATATTGGGTCTGTGAATGTGGCAGAGAAGCTAATTCATTTTGGGATCTGTTGAAGTTTGGTCAGAGAAGCTAATATGATTTTTTGGGATCTGGTGGAAGTGTGGTCATAGAAAGCTTAATATCCTATTTGGGTATCGTGGAAGTGTGGGCAAGAAGCTCATATCATATTGGGATCTGTGGAAGTGTGATACAGACAGAACAATACATACATATCAGATTGGGATCTGTGGAAGTGTGGCGAGAAGCTAATATCCTATTGGGATCTGTGGACTTGGTGGCAAGAAGCTATATCATTTTTTGATCTGTTGAGTGTGTCAGAGAAAGCTAATATGATTTTTGGGATCTGTGGAGTGTGTCCGATAAAAGCTAATATCATATTGGGATCTTGGAAGTGTGTCAAAGAAATCTACATACGAAACATAACTGTGGGATCTGCGAATTGTCAGAGAAAGCTAAATCTTATTTGGGATCTGTGGAAGTGTGTCACAGAGAAAGCTTATCATAATTGGGATCAGTGGAAGTGTTGTTAGAGAAAGGGCTAATATCATATTGTTCTGTGGACAGTGTGTCAGAGGAAGCTTAATATCATATTGGAGACTGTGGAAGTGTGTCGAGAAAGCTAATATCATATTGGGAAATCTGTTGGAAGTATTGGGCAGAGAAAGGCTAATATCATATTGGGATCTGTGGAAGTGTGTCAGAGAAAGCTATATCATTTTGGGAATCTGTGGAAGTGTGGCAAGAGAAAGCTTTTGGGAGTCCATTTTGGGATCTTGGAAGTGTGGTCAGGGAAAGCTTATCAAAATTTTTGGGATCTGTGAAAGTTGTCAGAGAAGCGAATTCATAAATTTGGGATCTGTGGGAAAGTGGTGGCAGAGAAAGCTCATATCATATGGGATCTGTGAAGTGTGGCGGGAAAGAAACTAATATCATATTTTGGGTCATCTTGAAGTGTTGGCAGAGGACACACATACTAAGTATATTTGTGATCTGTGGAAGTGTGTCCAGAAAGAAAATCTATTATCATATTGGGAATCTGTGGAAGTGTGTCAGAGAAAGACACCTTTTAAAATATCATTTTGGGAATCTGTGGGAAAGTGTGGCAGGAGAAAGCTAATATATTGGGATCTGTGGAAGTGGTGGCAGAGAAGCTAATATGATTTATTGGGATCTTGTGGAAGTGTGGTCCAGAGAAAGGCTAATATCAAATTTGGGGATCTGTGGAAGTTGTCCGAGAAGCTAAGATCATTTTTGGGATCTGTGGAAGTGTGCCAGAGAAAGCTATATCATTTGTAAAGCGTCTTTGGAAGTGTGTTTTCCAGAGAAAGCTAATTCATATTGGGATCTGTGGAAGTGTTGGCAGGACAAGCTAATAAAAGCATTGGGATCTGTTGGAAGTGTTGGCAGAGAAGCTAAATATCAATATTGGGATCTGTGGAGTATGGCGAGGAAGGCTAATATCTATTGGGAATCTGTGGAAAGTGGTGGCAAGAAAGCCCCCCCCCATAAATATCATTTTGGGAATCTGTGGAAGTGTGTCGAGAAAGCTATATGATTTTGGATCTTGTGGAAGTGTGTCAGAGAAAGCTAATATCATATTTGGATCTTTGGAAGTGTGGGCGAGAAAGCTCATAATCATATTGGGGCATCTGTGGAAGTGTGGCAGAGAAAGCTAATAATCCTATTGGGATCCTGTTTTGGGCAGTGTGGCAGTGAGAAAGCTAATATCATATTGGAATCTGTGGAAGTGTGGCAGAGAAGCTAATAAATCATTTGGATCTGTGGGAAGTGTGTCAGAGAAAGCTAATATGATTTTGGGAATCTGGTTTGGACGTGTGTCGAGAAAGCTAATATCATAAATTGGATCTTGTGGAGTGTGTCAAAGAAGCTAGCTACATTTTTGGGATCTGCGGAATTGTCCCGAGAAAACTAATTCATTTTGGGAATCTGTGGGTGTGTCAGAGAAAGCTAATATCATATTGGGATCTGTGGAAGTGTGGTAGAGCAAAGCTAATATCATATTGGGAGCTGTGGAAGTGTGTTCAAGAGCTATATCATAATTGGGATCTGTGAAGTATGGCAGAGTGAAAAGCTAATATCATATATGGGATCATGTGGAAATGTGTCAGAGAACAGCTAATATCTTTTGGGATTTTGAAAGTGTGGCAGAGAAGCTGATATGCATTTGGGGATCTGTGGAAGTGGTGTCAGAGAACGCTAATATCATTTTGGGATCTGGGTGGAAGTGTGTCAGAGAAGCTAATTCATATTGGGATCGGTGGAAGTGTGGCAGAGAAGCTCATTCATAGTGGGATCTGTGTCAAGTGGGCAGAGAAAGCTAATATCATATTGGGATCTGTGAAGTTTGGCAGAGAAGCTAATATGATTTTGGGATCTGTGGAAGTTTTTCAAGAAAGCTATTCTCATATTGGGGATCTGTGAAGTGGTCAGAGAAAGCTAATATATGTTTGGGATCTGTGGAAGTATGTGGCAGGAGAAGCTAATATTATTGGGATCTGTGGAAGTGTGGGCAGAGAAAGCTATATGGGATTTTGGGATCTGTGGAAGTGTGTCAAGAAGCTACTTAGCATATGGGATCTGTGGAAGGTTGTCAGAGAAAGCTAATATTATTTTGGATCTGTGAGATGTGTGGGCAGAGAAAGACTAATATCATATTTGCTCTGTGGAAGTGTGTCAGTATGAAAGCTAATATGCGATAGTGGATCTGTGGACCTTGGGCAGAGAAGCTAATATCATATTGGGATCTTTGCAGTTTGGGCAGAGGGAAGCTCTATCTATTTGAATCTGGGAATTATGCAGGAGAAGCTAATATCATAATTGTGATCGTTGAGTTTGGCGAGAGAAAGCTAATACATTTTGGGATCTGCGGAATTGTGTCAGAGAAAGCTATATGATTTTGGATCTGTGGAGAGTGTGTCAGAGAGCTCATATCAATATTTGGATCCTGTGAGTGTGCAGAGAACGGCGCCATATACATATTGGATCTGTGACGTGTGGCGAGAAAGCTAATAGTCATATTTGGATCTGTGAAGTGTGGGCAGAGAAAGCTAATATCATATTGGGCTCGTGTGGAAGTGTGGCAGAGAGAGGGCTAATATCATATTGGCATCTGATGGAAGTGTGTCAGAGAAAGCTAATATCCATTTTGGGATCTGTGGAAGTGTGTAAGCGAGCTATATCATATGGGGATCTGTTGGAAGTGTGTCAAAGAAGCTTAATCTCATATTGGGATCTGCAGAATTGTCAGAGAAAGCTAATAGCATTTTGGGATCTGTTGAAGTGTGTCGAGAAAGCTAATATCATCTTGGGATCGTGAGTGTGGCAGAGAAAGCTATATCATCTTGTGACTGTGAAGTGTTTCAGAGAAAAGCTAATATCATTTTTTGGGCTCTGTGGAAGTGTGTCAGAGAAGCTAACTATCTTTTGGGATCTTGGAAGTGTGTCTGAGAAAGCTAATATCTTTTGGTCTGTGGAAGTGTAGTCAGAGAAAGCTATATCATTTTGAGTTGTGGAAGTGTGTCAGAGAAAAGCTACTATCATATTGGATCTGTGGAAGTGTGTCATAGAAGCTACTATCATATTGTGATCTGTGGTGAATGTGTGTCGATGAAGCTAATATCAATATTGGTAATCTGTGGAGTGTGTCAGAGAAAGCTATTCATATTGGGGATCTGTGGAAGTAGGCAGAGAAAGCTAATTCATATGTGGGATCTGTGGAAGTTGTGTCAGAGGAACGCTAATATGAATTTCTGGGATGCTGTGAGTGTGGTAGAGAAAGCTGATAATCTTTTGTGATACTTTGAAGTGTGTTTTCAGAGAAAGCTAATATCATTTTTGGGATCTGTTGGAAGTGTGTCAGAGAAAGCTAATATCGGATTAGGATCTGTGGAGTGTGGCAGAGAAGCTCATAATCATCTTGGGATCTGTGGAAGTGTTGGCAAGAAAGGGCCTATATCATAGTGGGATCTTGTGGGATATGGGCAGGAGAAAGCTATAAATGAGTTTGGATCTGTTGGGTAAGTGTGTCATAGAAAGTGCTATTATTCATAGTTGGGATCTGTGGAAAGTGTTGTGTCAGGAAGAATATAATCCTTTGGGATCAATATTTTGAGGGAAGTGGTGCAGAGAAAGCTAATATATGGGATCGGTTGAAGTGTTGGCAGAGAGCTAGTGTGATTTTGGGATCTGTTGAAGTGGTGTCAAGAAGCTAATATCATATGTTTGGGATCTGTGGAAGGTGGTGTCAGAGAAAGCTAATATCATTTGGGGATCTGTGGATGTGTGGCAAGCGAAGGCTAATAATTCATATTGGGGATTGTGGAAGTGTGTCAGAGAAAGCTAATCTCATATGGGATCTGTGGAAGTGTGTCAGAGAAAGCTAATATCAATTGGGATCTGGTGGGTGTGGGCAAGAATGTGGGATCTGTGGCATGTTGTCAGAGAAAGCTAATATCATATGGGATCTGTGGAAGTGTGTCGAGAAAAGCCTAATATCATATTGGGATCTGCGAAGTGTGGCAGAGAAGCTAATATCATTTGGGATCTGTGGAGTGTGTCAGAGAAAGCTAATACATATTGGGATCTGTGGAAGTGTGGGTCAGAGAAAGCTAATATCATTTTGGGAATCTGTGGAATCATATTGGAGTGTCATAGAAAGCTTAATTCATATGGGAATCAGTGGAATGTGTCGAGAAAGCTAATATCAATATTGGGATCTGTGGAAGTGTGTCAGAGAAAGCTATATCATTGGGATCTTTGGGGAAGTGTGTCAGGAGGAAAGCTAATATCATATAGATCTGGAAGTGGTGTCAGAGAGCTGGGATCTGTGGGAAGTGTGTCATATTGGGATCTGTGGAAGTGTTGCAGGAAAATAATATCATATTGGGATCTGTGGAAGTGTGTCAGAGAAAAGAAAGCTAATATCATATTGGGATCTGTGGGAAGTTGTGTCAGAAAGAAAGCTAATATCTATTGGGAATCTGTGGAGTGTGTCAGAGAAAAAGCTAATATCATATGGGATCTGTGGAAGTGTGGCAGAGAGCTAATATCATTGAGATCTGTGGAATGTGTCAGAAAGCTAATATCATATTGGATCTGTGGAATGTGCCAGAAACTATATCTATTGGGGAATCTGGGAGTGTGGTCAAGAGCTAATATCATATTGGGATCTGTGAAGTGTGTCAGAGAAAGCTAATATCATATTGGATCTTGTGGAAAGTGTGGCAGAGAAAGCTAATCATGTGATCTTGGGGAAGTTTGTCCGAGAAAGCTAATATCTTTTGGGTCTGTGGAGTGTGTCAGAGAAACTATCTATGGATCTGTGGAAGTGTGTCAGGAGAAAGCTAATAAATCATATTGGGTCTGTGGAAGTGTCGAGAAAGCTAATATCATATTGGGGATCTGGGAAAGTGTGTCGGAAAGCTAATAGCATTGGGATCTGTGGAAGTGTGGCAGAGAAGCTCATATCATTATTGGGATCTGGGATGTGGTCAAGTAGAAGCTAATATCATATTGGGATCTGTGGAAGTGTGTCAGAGAAAGCTAATATATTTTGGGATCTGTGGAAGTGTGGCAGTAGAAAGCTAATATCCATAATTTTGGGATCTGTGGAAGTGTGTCAGAAGAAAAAGCTAATATCATTGTGGGATCTTGTGGAAGTGTCAGAGAAAGCTAATATTCATTGGGATCTTGTGGAAGTGTGGCGAGAAAGCTAATATATTTAATATTGTGGAAGTGTCAAGAAAGCTAATATCATATTGGGATCTGTGGAAGTGGTGTCAGAGAAAGCTAATATTTGATGGGATCTGTGGAAGTGTGGTCAGAGAAAGCTATCATATGGGGTCTGTGGAAGTGTGTCAAAAGCTAATATCATTTTGGGATCTGTGGAAGTGTGGCGAGAAATAATATCATATTGGATCTGTGGAAGTGTGGCAGAGAAGCTAATTAATTTGGGATCTGTGGAGTTTGTCAGGAAAGCTAATATCAATTGGGATCTTAGTGGTTGGTCAGAGAAACTGTGGAATTGGTGTCATATTTTGGGATCTGTGGAACGTGTGTCAGGAAGGGAAAGCAATATCATATTGTGGGATCTGTGGAAAGTGTGGCAGAGAAAGTAATATAATATTGGGATCCTGTGGAAGTGTGGCAGAAGAAGCTTATATCATATTGGGATCCTGGTGGAAGTGTGGGCCGAGAAAGCTATTCTAATTGGGATCTGTGGAATGTGGCAGAGAAAGCTAATATCATATTAGGGATCTGTGGAAAGTGTGGCAGAGAAGCTAATATCATATTGGATCTATGGAAGTGTGGCAGAGAAAGCTAATTCATATTGGGATCTGTGGGAAGTGTTGTAAAGAAACTAATATCATATTGGATCTGTGAAGTGTGTCAGAAAGCTAATATCATATTGGGATCTGTGAAGTGGCGAGGAAAGCCTAATATCCTGGGAATCTGTGGAAGGTGTCAAGAAAGCTAATATCATATTGATCTGTGGAAGTGTGTCAGAGAAAGCTAATATCATTTTGGGATCTGTGGAAGTAATGCAGAAAAGAGCATATCATTTGGGTTCAAGTGGAAGTGTGGCAGAGAAAGCTATAATCATTTGGGACTCGAATCTGATTTTGAATCTGTGGAATGTGTTCAGAGAAAGCTATACTATTGGGATCATGGAAGTGTGGCAAGAAAAGCTAATATCATATTTGGGTCCGGAGAAAAGAAAAATAAAAAAAAAAAAAAAAATACATTTGGATCTTAATGTGGCAGAGGAAACTAAATCAATTTGGTCTGTGGGAAGTGGGCAGAGAAAGCTAATATCTTTTAATGGAATTTTTGTGTCTTTTTTTTTTTTTTTATATTTTGGGATCTGTTGGAAGTGTGTCCAGAGAAAGCTTAATATCATATTGGATCTGTGGAAGTGTGTCAAGAAAGCAATAATCAATATTGGGATCTGTGGAATGGTGTCAGAGAAGTTAATATCAATATTGGGATCTGTGGAAAAGTGTGTCAGAGGAGCTATATCATTTTTGGGATCTGTTGGAAATGTTGTCATAGAAAGCTAATATCATATTGGAATCTGTGGAGTGTGTCGAATGAAACTAATATCATATTTGGATCTGTGGAAGTGTGTCAGAGAAAGCTATATCATATTGGGATCTGTGGAAGTTTGGCAGAGAAATCTAATATCAAAATTGGGATTCTGTGGAAGTGTGTCAGAGAAAGCTAATATCTATTGGGATATGTGGAAGTGGCAGAGAACGCCATATCATATTGGGATCTGTGGAAGTGTGTCAGAGAAGCTAATATCCTATTGGATCTGTGGAAAGTGTGGTCAGACGAAAGCTAATATTCATATTGGGATCTGTGGAGTGTGGCAGAGAAAGCTAATATCATATCGGGATCTGTGGAAGTGGTGTCAGAGAAGCTAATATCATTTGGGGATCTGTGGAAGTGTGTCAGAGAAGCTATATCACATATTTTGGGATCTGTGGAAGTGTGTCAGAGAAGCTAATATCATATTGGTATCTGTTTAGGTGGCAGAGAAAGCTATATCATATTGGGATCTGAGAAAGTGTGTCAGAGAAAGCTAATATCATATTGGGATCTGTGGAAGTGTGGCAGAGAAAGCTCATATCATATTGGGATCTGTGGAAGTGTGTCAGAGAAAGCTAATATCATATTGGGATCTGTGGAAGTGTGTCAGAGAAAGCTAATATCATTTTGGATCTGTGGAAGTGTGGCAGAGAAAGCTAATATCATATTGGGATCTGTGGAAGTGGTCAGAGAACAGCTAATATCGATTGGATCTGTGGAGTGTTCAGAGAAAGCTAATATCATATTGGGATCTGTGTAAGTGTGGGCAGAGAAAAAGCTCATATCATATTGGGATCTTATGGAAGTGTGGCAGAGAAAGCTAATATCATCTTGGGATCTGTGAAGTGTGGCAGAGAAAAAAAGCTAATATGCATTTTGGGATCTGTGGAAGTTGTCAGAGAAAGCTATATCATATTGGGATCTGTGGAAGTGTGTCAGTGAAAGCTAATATCATTTTGGGATCTGTGGAAGTGTGGCAGAGAAAGCTAATAACATATTGGGATCTGTGGAAGTGTGGCAGAGAAAGCTAATATGAATTTGGGATCTGTGGAAGTGTGTCAGAGAACTACTATCATAAGTGGGAATCTGTGAAGTGGTCAGAGAAGCTAATAGCATTTTGGGATCTGTGGAATTGTGGCAGAGAAAGCTATATCCAATTGGAACTGTGGAAGTGTGTCAGAGAAAGCTAATATCCATATGGGATCTGTGGAAGTGTGGCAGAGAAAGCTAATATCATATTGGGATCTGTGGAAGTGTGGCAGAGAAAGCTAATATCATATTGGGATCTGTGGAAGTGTGGCAGAGAAAGCTAATATCATATTGGGATCTGTGGAAGTGTGGCAGAGAAAGCTAATATCATTTTGAGATCTGTGGAAGTGTGTCAGAGAAAGCTATTATGTTTTGGGATCTGTGAAGTGTGCAGAGAACTAATGTCATATTGGGATCTGTGGAAGTGTGGCAGGAAGCTCATATCATATTGGGATCTGTGAGGTGGCGAGAAAGCTAAGTATCATATTTGGGATCTGTGGAAGTGTGGCTGAAGAGAGCTCAATATCATATTGGGACTCTTGTGGACGTGTGGGCAGAAAAGCTAATATCATATTGGGATCTGTGAAGTTGTGTCAGAGAAAGGCTATATCATAATTGGGATCTGTGGATTGTGGCAGAGAAAGGCTAATATCTATGGATCTGTGGAAGTGTGGCAGAGAAGCTATATCATTTGGGATCTGTGGAAGTTATGGCAGAAAAGGCTAATATCATAATTTGGGATCTGTGGAAGTGTGGCAAGAAAGCTAATATCATTTTGGGAATCTATGGAATGTGTCAGAGTAAGCTAATATGATTTTGGGAATCTGTGGAAGTGTTTGTCAGAGGAAAGCTAATATCCATAGTTTTAGGGATCTGTGGAAGTGTTGGCAGGAAAGCTCATATCATATTGGGATCTGTGGAATGTGGCAGAGAAAGCCTTAATATCATATTTTGGGTATCTTTGGAAGTGTGGCCAGAGAAGCAATATCATAAATATTAGGAATCTGTGAAGTTGTTGGCAGAGAAAGCTATTATCATTTTGGGATCTGTTGGAAGTGTGTCAGAAGAAAGCTAATATCATTTTGGGATCTGGGGATGTGTTCAGAGACAGCTAATATCCTTATTTGGGATCTTGTGGAAGTGTGTCAAGGAAAGCTATGGTCCTATTGGGATCTGCGGAATTGTCAGGAAAGCTAATATCATATTGGGATCTTGTGAATCGGTCAGGAAAAGCTAAAATCCATATGGGATCTGTGGACGGTGCATAGAAAGCAATATCTATTGGGATCCTTTGGAAGTGTGTCAGAGAAAGCTAATATCTTTTGGGATCTGTGAAGGTGTGTCAGAGAAAGCTAATATCATTTGGATCTGTGGAGTGTGTCAGAAGAAAGCTAATATCATTTTGGGTATCTGTGGAGTGTGGTTTTCGAGAAGCTATATCATTTAGGGATCTGTGGCAAGTGTGTAAGAGAAACTAATATCATATTGGGATCTGTGGAAGTGGGTGTCAGAGAAAGCATATCACTATTGGGATCTGTGCAGTGTGTCGAGAAAGCCTAATATATTTTGGGGATCTGTGGAGTGTGGGTCAGAGAAAGCTAATTCATTTTGATCTGTGGAAGTGTGTCAGAGAAAGCTACTAATTCATATTGGGATCTTGTGGAAGTGTGTCAGACCTTACCTTACAGACCTTACAGTTCGTTCGGGTTGCCCCAGGTCCCTCATTGTGAGGCGCCTCTAATGTCTACCAGAGAGTTGCTAGTAACATCTTCCGGTATATTTTGCATCTTCCAATCTTGGATGGTCTGGGAGGGATGCAGTTTAGATATTTTGTCGTCAGCTTATTCTTAAACACATCTACGCTCACTCCTGATATATTCCTCAGATGAGCTGGCAACGCATTGAATAGACGCTGCATTATCGATGCTGGTGCGTAGGTGGATTAATGTTCTGTGTGCTTTCCTTATTTTTTTCCTGGTATAGTTTTTGGGCACTATTAATCTACCTCTGCTTGCTCTTTCTGATATTTTTAGTTCCATGATATTTTCTGTTATTCCTTCTATCTGTTTCCATGCCTGAATTATCATGTAGCGTTCTCTTCTCCTTTCTAGACTATATAATTTTAAGGATTGTAGTCTTTCCCAGTAGTCTAGGTCCTTAACTTCTTCTATTCTAGCTGTAAAGGACCTTTGTACACTCTCTATTTGTGCAATATCCTTTTGATAGTGTGGGTACCATATCATATTGCAATAAATTCAAGTGGACTACGAACATATGTTTTATAAAGCATATCATTGTTCAGCTTTTCTTGTTTTGAAGTGCCGTAACAACATTCCCATTTTTGCTTTACATTTGCCAACAGAATGGCTTATTTGATCATTTGCATAACATGTTCCTATTCATCATCACACCAAGGTCTTTTAACTTCTTCCTTATTTGTGATTGTCTCATTATTAGGTCCCCTATATGCTTTCCTTCTCCTGCTCCATATTTATTGATTCAAATTTATCAGAGTTAATACCATCCTATTTACCTCTGCCCAATCATATACTTTGTTAAGGTTTCTTTGTAGAGACGCGTTCCTATCTTCATCACAAGTAATTTCTCTACTTATTCTTGTGTCATCAGCGAAACTACTCACACTACCGAATCCTTAACATTACTGTCTATGTCTTCAATCATAATAACAAACAATATTGCAGCTAGCACCGCACCTTGTGGCACACCGGATATTACCTTGGTTTCATCCGATTTCTCATCGTTTGCAATAACTATCTGTTTTTCTGTTGTGTAAAAATTCTTTTAACCATCTTCCTACTTTATCTACGATATTGTGTTTTTCTAATTTTCTTTGCTAATATATTATGGTCTACTTTGTCAAAAGCTTTTGCAAAGTCTAGAAAACCACATCTGTTTTTTCATTTCCGCTTTTCATATTTTTGAATATTTCTCACGGTGGACTAACAGTTTGGGTTTGTGTACTTTTTTTCCGGGGTACGAAACCGTGTTGTCCTATATTAAACAAATTATTTTTTATTAAATGTTTCATAATATTTTCTTCATTACCCTTTCATACACTTTCATAATATGTGATGTTAGACTCACAGGCCTATAATTACTTGCCTCTAGTCTTGATCCACTTTTGAAAGTAGGGGTGATATATGCTAATTTGTGCTCATCATAAATCTTGCCTGTATCTACACTTTGTCTTAATAATATTGCAAGTGGCTTTGCGATAGAATGAACTACTTTCTTTAACAAAATCATGCAGGGACTCCATCCGGCCCTGCAGCAGCTCCATTTTTAATTTCATTATGCCTGCTACAATATCAGCTTCATTAATTTCTATGTCAGCTAAATATTCACTATTTTCGTCCCTTAACTTCTATATCATATATTCATTATCTATTCTAAGGGTGAATTCTCTCTTATATCGTTTCTGCCAGTATGTTGCAAAATTTCTTTTTTTCATTCGTTAAATCTCCCTTTCAATTCTCAGGAGGGCCTATTTCTATTCTTCTTTTATTCATCTTCTTCGCATATGAGTATAATAGTTTTGGGTTTTGCTTGATATTTAATAGGGTTTTTTCTTCCAAGTCCCGTTTTTCATTTTCTTTTGATTGTATAATCTTTTGTCTGCATTTTCTATCTTACTTTTTAGTTCTATAACTTTCCATGCATTTTTTTCTTTTGCAAGACCTTTTTTCCACTTTCTGATTTTCTGGAACAAGATCCTTCTGTCTCTTGGTATGCATGAATGATGTTTACTTTTTCTTCTTCGTATATATTTATCCACTATTTTCTCCAATATTTTATATAATATCTCCGTATTTACCCTTATGTCATCACTTACGAAAATGTTATCCCAATCTTTGTTTAATTCTTCATTAATTTCTGACCATTTTATATTTTTACTGTAGAAGTTGTATTTTCCATATCCTTCCACTTTCATTTCTTGCTTATCTCTATTTTCACTTTGCTTTGGAATGAACTGTTTAACTTCTATGACATTATGATCTGAAATACTCGCATTAAAAACTATTATTTGCTTTAACATAATTCATCTCGTTCACAAATACTAGGTCTAATGTATTTTCCTTTCTTGTTGGCAGGTGATTTATTTGTTGAATGTTGTATTCTAGTAGCATATCTAATAGCTTTTCAAATTGCCTCTTATCTTCTGCACTACTAATACTCTCTTTTTTATATGTATAAGTACAACCACAGTCTCCTATTCGTTCTTTCCATTCTACGAAAGGAAAGTTGAAGTCACCAGATAGGAGAATAGTCCGTCCTTGTGATTTCTACTATATCATCCAATTTTTCATTATTAAGTCAAACTCTTTAGTATTAGGAGGTCTATATATTACTATGTTCATCAATTTTTCAGATTCAAATTCTACCGCTATTAGTTCACATTCTGAGTTATTATATTTCTCACATATTTTTCCTTGTTTTTTGTCTTTCACAGAGAAAGCTAATATCATACTGGGATCTGTGGAAGTGTGTCAGAGAAAGCTAATATCATTTTGGGACTGTGGAAGGGTGTCAGAAAAGCTAATTCATTTTGGGATCTTGGAAGTGTGTCAGAAAGCTAATATCATATTGGGATCTGTGGAAGTGTGTCAGAGAAAGCTAATATCATTTTGGGATCTATGGAAGTGTGTCAGAGAAAGCTAATATCATATTGGGATCTGTGGAAGTGTGTCAGATAAAGCAATTATTTTTAGGGGATCGGGGGAAGTGTGTCAGGAAAGTAATATCATTTTGATCTGTGGAAGTGTGTCGAGAAAGCTATATATTTTGGGATCTGTGGAAGTGTGTCAGAGAAAGCTAATATCATATTGGGATCTGTGGAAGTGTGTCAGAGAAAGCTAATATCATTTTGGGATCTGTGGAAGTGTGTCAGAGAAAGCTAATATCATATTGGGATCTGTGGAAGTGTGTCAGAGAAAGCTAATATCATTTTGGATCTGTGGAAGTGTGTCAGAGAAAGCTAATATCATATTGGGATCTGTGGAAGTTTGTTCAGAGAAAGCTAATATCATATTGGGGGATCTGTGGAAGTGTGTCAAGAGCTAAAGAATCATATTGGGATCTGTGGAAGGTGTGTTAGAGAAAGCTTTTGGGATCTGTGGAAGTGTGTCAGAGAAAGCTTAATATCATATTGGGATCTGATGGAAGTGTGTCAGAGAAAGCTTGGGAATCTGTGGAGTGGTCAGAGAAAAGCATATTGGGATCTGTGGAAGTGTGTCAGAGAAAGCTAAATATCATAATTTTGGGATCCTGTGGAAGTGTGTCAGAGAAAAGCTAATCATCATTTGGATCTGTGGAAGTGTGGTCAGAGAAATGCTCTAATATCATAGTGGGATCAGTGAAGTGTGTCAGAGAAAGCTAATATCATATTGGGATCTGTGGATTGTGTTAAGAGACAACTTGGACTGTGGAAGTGTGTCAGAGAAAGCTTGGGATCTGTGGAAGTGTGTCAGAGAAAGCTAATATCATATTGGGATCTGTGGAAGTGTGTCAGAGAAAGCTTGGGATCTGTGGAAGTGTGTCAGAGAAAGCCAATATCATATTGGGATCTGTGGAAGTGTGGCAGAGAAAGTTAATATCATATTTGGATCTGTGGAAGTGTGTCAGAGAAAGCTAATATCATTTTGGGATCTGTGGAAGTGTGTCAGAGAAAGCTAATATCATATTGGGATCTGTGGAAGTGTGTCAGAGAAAGCTAATATCATATTGGGATCTGTGGAAGTGTGTCAGAGAAAGCTAATATCATATTGGGATCTGTGGAAGTGTGGCAGAGAAAGCTAATATCATTTTGGGATCTGTGGAAGTGTGTCAGGAAAGATAATATCTATTGGAAATCTTTTTGGAAGTGTGGTGCAAGAACGCTCACATCATATTGGTAAATCTGTGGAAATGTGTCAGAGAAAGCGAATAATTCATAATTTTGGGAATCTGTGGAAAGTGTGGTCCAGAGAAAGCTAATATCATATTGGGATATTGGAGTGTGTCCAAGTGAATCTAATAGGCATTTTGGGATCTGTGGAAGTGTGTCAGAGACAAAGCTAATATCATTTTGGGATCTGTGGAGTGTTGTCAGAGAAAGCTAATACAATTGGGAGCTGTGGAAGTGTGTCATAAGAAAGACTAATATCATATTTGGATCGGTGGAAGTGTGGCAGAGAAGCTAATATCATATTTGGGATCTGTGGAAGTGTGTCAGTAGAAGCTAATATCATTATTGGGATCTGTGGAAGTTGGCAGAGAAAGCTAATATCATATTGGGATCTGTGGGAAGTGGTGTCAGAGGAAAGCTAATATCAGATTGGATCTGTTGGAGTGTGTCAAGAAAGCTAATATCATTTTGGATCTGTTGAAATGTGTGCAGAGAACAGCTAATATCATATTGGGATCTGTGGGAAAGTGTTGTCCAGAAGCTAATATCATATTGGGATCTTGTGGGAAGTGTTGTCCAGAGAAAGCTAATATCATATTGGGATCTGTGGAAGTGTGGCAGAGAAAGCTCATACTCATATTGTAACTGTGGAATGTGGGGGCAAAGAAAAGCTAATATCCCATATTGGTAATCTGTGAAAGGTGTGGCAGAGAAGCTAATATGATTTTGGGGATCCTGGTGGAAGTGCTGGTCAGAGATAAGGCTTAATATCATATTGGGAATCTGTGGGAAAGTGTGTCAGTGAAGTCTAATATCATTTGGGATCTGTGGGAAGTGTGGCCAGAGACAAAGCTACATACATTAATTGGGAATCTGTGGAAGTGTGGCAGAGACAAGCTATATTTTGGGATCTTTGGAATCTGTGAAGTGGTCAGAGAAAGCTAATATCATGATGGGAACTTGGAAGTGTGGCAGAGAAAGCTTAATAACCTATTTGGGATCTGTGGAAGTGTGGCAGAGAAAGCTAATATCATATTGGATAGTGAAGTGTGTCAGAGAAAGCTATATCATATTGGTCTGTTGAAGTGTGGCAGAGAGCTAAGATCATATTGGGATCTTGTGGGAATTGTGGCAGAGAAAGCTAATATCATATTGGGATCTGTGGACATAGTGTGGCAGAGAAAGCTAATATCATATTGGATCTGTGACAGTGTGGCAGAGAAAGCTAATATCACATTTTGGGATCTGTGGAAGTGTGTCCGAGAAGCTAATATTATTTTGGGATCTGTTAAGTGTGTCAGAGAAAGCTAATATCATATTGGGACTGTGGAAAGTGTGGCAGAGAAAGCTTATATCCATATTGGGATCTGTGGAAGTGTGGCAGAGAAAGCTAAATATCATATTGGATCTGTGGAAGTGTGGCAGAGACGCTAATGCAATATTGGGATCTGTTGGAACGTTTGGCAGCGAAACCTAATATCATTTTGGTATCTGTGGAAGTGTTTCAGAGAAGCTAATATCATTTTTGGGATCCTTGGAATTGTGTCAGAGAAGCAAGCTAATATCATATTGGGATCTGTGTAAGTGTGTCAAAGAAAGCTATATCATATTGGGATCTGTGGAATTGTCAGAGAAAGCTAATATCATTTTGGGATCTGTGAAGGGTGTCAGAGAAAGCTAATATCATATTGGGATCTGTGGAAGTGTCTCCAGAGAAAGCTAATATCCATATTGGATCGTGGAAGTGTGTCAGAGAAAGCTAATATCATGTTTGGATCTGTGAAAGTGTGTCAGAGAAAGCTAATATCATTTTGGGATTCTGTGGACGTTGTCCAGAAGAAAGCTATATGATTTTTTTGATCTGTGTAAGTTGTGTCAGAGAAGCTAATAGCATTTTGGGGATCTTGTGGAAGGTGTCAGAGAAAGCTCAATTCATTTGGGATTCTGTGGAAGTGTTTCGAGAAGCTAATATCATTTGGGATCTGTGGAAGTGGTTTCAGAGAAAGCTAAATATCTTTTGGGATTTGTGGAAGTGTGTCAAGAAAGGGCTAATATCATTTTGGGATCTGTGGAAGTGTGTCAGAGAAAGCTAATATCATATTGGGTATCTGTGCATATGTGTCCGAGAAAAGCTAATATTACTGGAATCTGTGATGTGTCAGAAGAAAAAAGCTAATATCATTTTGGGGATCTGTTGGTAAGTGTGTCAGAGAAAGCTAGATATATTTTGGATCTATGGAAGTGTGTCAGAGGAAAGGCTAATATCATATTGGGATCTGTGGAAGTGTGTCAGAGAAAGGCAAATATCTTTCGGGATCTGTGGAAGTGTGGTCATAGAAAGCTAATATTTATATTGGGGATCTGTGGGAAAGTGTGGTCAGAGAAATCTAATATCATATTGGGTCATTGGAAGTGTGTCAGAAAGCTACTATCAGAATTGGGATCCGTGGCGTGTGTTTTAAGAAGCTTTGGGATCTGTGGAAGGTGTGTCACAGAAAGCTTTGGATCTGTGGGAAGTGTTCAGCGAAAGCTATATCAATATTGGGAGCTGTGGAAGTGTGTTCGAGAAAGGCTAATATCATATTGGGTCTGTGGAAGTTGTGTCAGAGAAAGCTAATATCCATATTGGAATCTGTGGAATGTGTCAGTGAAAGCTAATATCATTTTGGGGATGGGCTGTGAAGTGTGGGCAGAGAAAGCTAATAAACTATGAGTCTGTGGAAGTGTGCAGAGAAAGCTTGAATATGAATTGGGATCTGTGGAAGTGTGTCAGAGAAGCATAATTTGAAATATATCATATTGGATCTGTGGAAGTGTGGCAGAGAAAGCTAATACATATGGGATCTGTGGAGTGGCAGAGAAAGCTAATATCATATTGGGATCAGTGGAATGTGTGTCAGAGAAAGCTAATATCATATGGGATCTGTGGAAGTGTGGCAGAAAGCTAATATCATATTGGGATCTGTGGAAGTGTGCAGAGAAAAGCTATTGATAATATTGGGATCTGTGGAATGTTTGGCAGAGAAAGCTAATATCATATTGGGATCTGTGGAAGTGTGTGGCAGAGAAAGCTAATATCATTATTTTGGGATCTGTGGAAGTGTGTCAGAGAAAGCATAATCATGATTTTGGGATCTGTGGAAGTGTGTCAGAGAGAAAGCTAATATCATATTGGGATCTGTGAAGTGTGGCAGAGAAAGCTCATATCATATTGGGATCTGTGAAGTGTGGCAGAGAAAGCTAATATCATATGAAAGCTGTGGAGTGTGGCTGAGAAGCTAATAGGCACATTGGGATCTGTGGAGTGGGAAGCACAAAGCTAATCATATTGGGATCTGTGGGAAAGTTGGCAGAGAAAGCTAATATCATTTTGGGATCTGTGGAAGTGTGTCAGAGAGCTCAATATCATTGGGATCTGGAAGTGTGTCATAGAAAGCTAATATGATGGGTCTGGGATGTGTCAGAGCAAGCTAATATCCTTAATTGTGGAATCTTTGTGGAAGTGTGTCAAAGAAGTTTTTTTGTTTTTTTAATATCTTTTGGATCTGGCGGAAAGTTGGTCATGAAAGAAAGGGCTAAAATAATCTTTTGGATCTGTGGAAGGGTGGTGTCAAAGAGAAAGGGCTAATAAAGCATATTGGGATCTGTGGAAGTGGTCAGAGAAAGCTTTTTAAATAATTTTTCAAATTTTTATTGGGCCTGTGGAAGTGTGTCATAGGAAAGCTAAATATCATAATTGAGGGATCTGTGGGAAGTGGTAGAGAAAGCAATTATCATATTGGGAATTCTTGGGTGGGTAAGTGTGTCGGGATAAGCCTAATAATGAATTTTGGGATCTGTGGAAGTGTGGCAGGAGAAAGCTAATATTCCATTTTGGGATCTGTGGAAAGTGTGTCAAAGAAGAAATCTAATATCAAATGGTTTTGGGATCTGTGGAAGTGTGTCATTAAGTAAAAGCTCATTATCTTTTGGGATCTATGGAAGTGGTTGGGCAAGAAAGAAAGCTAATTTATCAATTTGGCATCTTGTGGGAAGGTGTGGCAGGAGGAATTAAAGCTTTAATTTCTAATTTTGAGGAATCTTTGGGGGGGGAAGGGGGGGGGGGGGGGGAAGTGTGTCACTCAGGCAAGCTAATATCGGGCTTTGGGTAATCTGTTTGGGAGTGGTGGCAAGAGAAAAGCTAAATTCATAAGTGAAGATCTGTGGAAAGTGTGTCAGAGAAAGCTTTATAATCATATTTTGGGATCTGTGTGAGGTGTGGTCAGAGAAAGCTTTTAATAATCAAATTGGGAAAACTCTGTGGAAGTTTGTGTCCGGGAAGGAAGGGCTAATTTTATTCAATTTTTGGATCGTGGGGAAAGTGTGTCGAGAAAAAGCTAATGTCATTAATTTGGATCTTGTTGGAAGGTGGTTAGGTCAGAGAAAGCTAATATTCATTTTATTGGAATCAATTTTGGGATCTGGAAGTGTGTCAGAGCGAAATTCATATGGGATCTGTGGAAGTGTGTCAGAGGAAGCGCTAATAATCATATTGGGATCTGTGGAAGTGTGGCCAGAAAGGAAGCCTCATTATCATAAATGTGATCTGGTTGGAGTGTGGCAAAGAAAGCTAAATAATTCATATGGGATCGTGAAGTGTGGCAAAAAAGCTAAAATGATGGGATCTGTGGACGTTGTGTCGAGAGCTAATTCTCTATTGGGATCTTGTGGAAGTGGTCAGTGGAAATCTAATATCATTTTGGGATCTGTGAAGTGTGGCAGAGAGCTAATAAACATATTTTGATCGGGTGTAGTGTGTCAAAGAGATGCTAAATTTTAATGGGGGGATTTTTTTTTTTGGGATCTGTGGAAGTGTGTCAAAGGAGGGAAAGCTAATATCATATTGGGATCCTTTGGTGAAGGTGTCAAAGAAACTAATATCATTTTTGGGATCTGTGGAAGTGTGGCAGGGAGGAAAGCTACTTATCTAATGGGAACGGAGTGGAAGTGTGTCAGAGAAATCTAATATCTATTGGTATCTGTGGAAGTGTGTCGAGAAGCTAATATACATATTGGGATCTGTGAGTGTGGCAGAGAAAGCTAATTCATATTGGGGATCCTTGGGTGGGGGGGAAAAAGTGTGTCCAGAGAAAAGCTAATATCATTTTGGGATCTGTGGAAGTGTGTCAGAGAAAGCTAATATCATTTTGGGATCTGTGGAAGTGTGTCAGAGAAGCTAATATCATATTGGTATCTGTGGAAGTGTGTCGAGAATAAGCTAATATCTTTTGGAATCTGTGGAAATGTGTCAGAGAAAGCTTAATATCATACTGATCTGTGGAAGTGTGTGCAGAAGAAAGCTAATATCATTTTGGGATCTGTGGAAGTTGTGCAAGAAAGCTAATACATTTTGGGATCTATGGAAGTGTCAACAGAAAGCTAATATCATATGGGATCTGTGGAGTGTGTCAGAGAAAGCTAATATCATTTTGGGATCTTGGAGTGTTTCAAGAGCTAATATCATTATTGGGATCTGTTGAGTGTGTCATAGATGTTTAATATCATTTTGGGATCTGTGGAAGTGGTGCAAAAAGGTAATATCAGTTTGGGTATCTTGTGGAATGTTCGAGAAAGCTAATATCCTGTTGATCTGTGGAAGTCTGTCAGAGAATAGCAATATCATTTGGTTTTGTGGACGTGTGTCGAGAAAGCTATATCAATATTGGGATCTGTGAAGTGTGTCAGAGAAAGTAATATCATTTTGGGATCTGTGGAATTTGTCAAGAAGCTTATATCATATTTGGATCTATGGAAGTGTGTCAAGAAAGCTACTTCATATTGGGATCTGTGAAGTGTGTCAAGAGAGGCTAATAGCATTTTGTATCTGTGGACTGTGTCAGAGAAGCTAATATCATATTGGAGCTTGGAAGTGTGTCAAGAAAGCTAATATCATATTTGTATCAGTGTGTGTGTCAATAAAGCTAAATAGCCATTTTGGGATACTGTGTAAGTGTGTCGAGAAAGATTGGATCTTGAAAGTTGTCAGAGAAGATTGTGGATCTGGCAGAGAAAGCTCATATCGAATATTTGGATCTGTGGAAGTGTGTTCAGAGAAAGCTATATCAATCTTGGGACTGGTGGAAGTGTGTCCCAGAGAAGCTAATTAAATCTTTGGGTCTGTGGCAGTGTGTCAGAGAAAGCTAATATCATTTTGGGTCTGTGGAAGTTTGTTCAGAGAAAGGCTATATCATATTTGGGATCTATTGAAGTGTGTCAGAGAAAGCTAATACATATTGGGAATCTGTGGAAGTTTGTCAGAGCAAGCTAATCTCATATTGGGATCTGTGAAGTTTGCAAAGAAAAAGGCGTAATATCCTTTGGGGATCCTGTGGAAGTGTTCAGAGAAAGTTAATAATCATTTTGGGATCTGTGGAATTGTGTCAGAGAAAGCTAATATCATATTGGGATCTGTGGAACTGTGTACAAAAAGAAAGCCTAATATCATATTGGGTTTTCTGTGGAGTGTCAGAGAAATGCTAATATCCTTTTGGGATCTGTGGAAGTTGGTCAGAGAAAGCTAATATCATTTGGGATCTGGAAGTGTGCATAGAAAGCTATATCATTATTGGATCAGTGGAAGTGTGTCAAGAAAGCTACTATCAATTTTTGGGATCTGTGGAAGTGTGTCAGAGAAGCTATATCATTTTTGGGATCTTTGAAGTTGGTCAGAGAAGCTTAATATGATTTTTGGGATCTGTGGAAAGTGTTTCAGAGAAAGCTATATCATTTTTGGGATCTGTGTAAGTTGGTCAGGAAAGATAATATCATATTGGGATCTGTGGAAGTGTGTCGAAGAAAGCTAATATCATTTGGGATCTGTGGAAGTGTGTCAGAGACGCTAATATCTTTTGGGATTTGTTGGAAGTGGTGTCCAGAGAACTAATATCATTTTGGGATCTGTGGAGTGTGTCAGAGAAAAGCTAATATCATATTGGGATCTGTGAAGTGTGTTCAGAGAAAGGGCTATATCATACTGGGCTCTCTGGAAGTGTGTCAGAGAAAGGCTAATATCATTTTGGGAATCTGTGGAAGTTGTCCAGAGAAAGCTAATATAATTTTGGGATCTCATGGAAGTGTGGTCAGAGAAAGCTAATATCATTTGGGATGCTGTGGAATGTTCAGAGAAAGCAAATATCATTTTCGGTATATGTGGAAGGTTTGTCAGAAAGAGCTAATATTATATTGAGGCATCGGTTGGAAGGTGTCATAGAAGCTAATATCAATATTGGATCAAGTGAATGTGTCAGTGAAAGCTAATATCATAAAAATTGGGATCCCCCCCTGGGAGTGTGTTAGAGAAAAAAAAAATGCTGGGATCTGTGGAAAGTGTGTCCACGAAAGCTTGGGATCTGTGGAAGTGTGTCAGAGAAAGCTATATCATATTGGGAATCTGTGGAATGGTGGTCGGAGAAGCTAATATCATAAATTGGGATCTGTGGAAGTGTGGGTCAGAGAAAGTCTTGGGATTTTGTGGAAGTGTGTCAGACGAAAGCCGGAATACATATTGGGATCTATGGAAGTGTGAGGCACGAGAAAGCTACTATCATCTTGGGAATCTGTTGGAAATGTGGCGAGAAGCTGATAGTATATTGTTGGGATCTGTGGAAGTGTGTCAGAGAAAGGCTAATATTCAATTTTGGTATCTGTGGAATGTGTCATTGAAAGGCTACTATCATATGAAATCTATGGAAGTGTGTCAGAGAAAGCTAATATCATATTTGGGATTCTGTGGAAAGTGTGTCAGAAGGAACGCTACATATCATATTGGGAATCATGTGGAGGAAGTGTGGCAGAGGAAAAGATCATATCATAAATTGGGATCTGGGAAGGGGTGTTTTCAGAGAAAGGGCTACTATCATATTGGATCTGGTGGAAGTCGTGTCAGAGAAAGCTAATATCATTATTGGGAAATCTGTGGAAGTGTGGCAGAGGGAAAAGCTTAAAGCATATGGGATCTGTGGAAGTGGTGTCAGGAGAAAGCTAATATTCATTTTGGATCTGTTTGGAAGTGTTGTCAGAGAAAGTAATATCATATTGGAATTCTGTGGAAGGTGGTCAGAGAAAGCTAATATCAATATTGGGATCTGTGGAAAGTGTGGCAGAGAAAGTATATCATCTTGGGATTCTGCGGAAGTGTGGCAAAGAAAGCTAATATTCAGATGGGGATTGGGAAAGTGTTTGCAGAGGAAAGGCTCAATATTGATTTGGGATATGGGAAGTGTGTCCAGAGAAAGCTAATATCATAATTGGATCTGGTGGAAGTGTCGTCAGTGAAAGGCTAAATCAATTTGGATCTGTGGAAGGTCAGAGAAAAGGACTACTAACAATTGGGAATCTGTGGAAGTGTGGCAGAGAAAGCCATAATAGGAATTGGGGATCTGTTGGAACGTGTGTCAGAGAAACGCTAATATCATATTGGGGTATCTGTGGAAGTGTGTCAAAGAAAGGCTAATATCAATTTGGGATCTTGTGGAAGGGTTGGCAGAGAAAGCTAATATCATATTGGGAATTTCAGTGGAAGGAAGTGGGTCAAAGAAAGCTAATAGTCATAAATTGGGATCCTGTGGAAAGGTCAGAGAAACAATATCATTTTGGGATCTGTGGAAGTGTGTCGAGAAAGCTTATATCATTATTGGGATCTGTGGAATGTGTGGCAGAGAAAAGCTAATACGTCATATGGGAATCCAGGTGGAAGTGTGGTCAGAGGAAAGATAATATCAAATTTTGGGATCTGTGAAGTGTTGTCAGAGAAAGTAATATCATTTTGGGATCTGTGGAAGTGTGTCAAGAGAAAAGCTAATATGATTTTGGGAATCTGGGAAGTGTGTTTAGAGAAAGGGCTAATATCATTTTGGGGATTGTGGAAGGTGTGTCAGAGAAAGCTAATATCATATTGGGACTGTTGGAAGTGTGTCAGAGAAAGGCCTGTGGGATCTGAGGAAGTGTGTCAGAGAAAGCCATTCATATGGGAATTCTGTGGAAAAGTGTGGCAGAGAAAAGTAATATCAGATTTGGGGATCTGTGGAAGTGTGTCGAGAAAAGCTAATATTATTTTGGGATCTGTGAAATGTGGTCAGAGAAAGCTAATATCATATTGGGAATCTGTGGAAGTGGTGGCAAGAGAAAGCTTACTATCATATTGGGATCCTGTGGTAGTGTGTCAGATAAAGCTAATATGAATTTTGGGATCTGTGGAAGTGTGGCAAGCTGAAAGCTAATATCATTTTGGGATCTGGGGAAGTGTGTCAGAGAAAGGGCTAAATCATATGGGATTGGTGGAAGTGGGCAGAGGAAAGCTCAATATCATATTGGTATCTGTGGAAGTGTGTCAGAGAAAGCTAATATCATTTTGGATCTGCTGGAAGGTGGCAGAGAAAGCTCATATTCATATTGGGAATCGGTGGAAGTGTGCGAGAAAGCTTCAGATCATCATTGGGATATGTGGAAGTGTGTCAGAGATAGCTAATATCAATTGGGATATGTGGAAGTGTGTCAGAGAAAGATAATATCAATTTGGGATATAGGAAGTGTGCAGAGAAAGCTAATATATATTGGGATCTGTGGAGTGTGTCAGAGAAAGAGAATCTCATTTTGGGCATATGTGGAAGTGTGTCAGAGAAAGCTAATATCATATTGGGATCTGTGGAAGTGTTGGTCAGTAGAAAGTAATATATATTGGGATCTGTGGAAGTGTGTGCAGAGAAAGCTAATATCATATTGGGATCTGTGGAAAGTGTGTCAGAGGGAAAGATAAGCTAAATATCATATTGGGATCTGGGGAAGTGTGGCAGAGAAAGCTCATTTATAATATTGGGATTGTGGAAGGGTCAGAGAAAGCTAAATATCTATTGGGATCGTGGAAGTGTGGCAGAAGAAAGGCTAAATTCAAATAATCGGGTCTGTGGAAGTGTGGAGAGAAAGACTAATTACTCATATTTTGGGATCTGTGGAATGTGTTCAAAGAGGAAAGCTATCAAAGCATATTTTGGGGATCTGTGGAAAGTTGTCAGAGGAAAGCTAATTATCAACAAATTATCTTGGGGTGTGTGGGGGGCCGAGAAAGTAAAATCATTTTGGGATTCTGTGGAAGTTGTTGTCAGGAGAAAGTAAATTATCATATGGGAATCTGTGGAAGGGTGTCGAGAAAGCTAATATCATTTTGCGGATCTGTGGAAGTGTTGTGTCAGAGACAAAAGCTCCCATATCAACTTTTGTGAATCTGTGGAAGTGGGTGTCAGAGAAAGCCTATGCATATCATTTTGGAGGATCTGGGAAGTTGTGGCAGAGAAAGCGTAATAATCATTTTTGGGACTCTGTGGAAGTGTGGCCGAGGAAGGCTTAATATCATTTTGGGATCTTTGGAAGTTGTGTCAGAAGAAAGCTAAACTAATGCATTTTGGCGGAATCTGTGGAAGTGTGTCAGAGAAAAGCTAATATGATTTTGGGATCTGTTGGAAAGTGTGTCAAGAAAGAAACTCATATCAATTTTGGGATCCTGATGGAAGTGTGTCAGAGGAAAGCTAATATCATTTTGGGATCTGTGGAAGTGTGGCAGAGAAAGCTAATAATTCATTTTGGGGGATCTGTGGGAAGTGTGTCAGAGAAAGGTTTACAAAAAAATATCATTATTGGGAATCTTGGTGGAAGTGTGTCAGAGAACAAGCTAATATGCATATTGGGATCTGTGGTGGAATGTGTGGCAGAGGGAAAGCTCATAATCATATTGGGATTATGATGGAAGTGTGTCAGAGAAAGCTAATCATGATTTTGGGTTATGTGGAAGTGTGTCAGAGAAAGCCTTATATCATTTTGTTTTGGGATCTGTGGAAGTGTGTCAGAGAAAGCTAATATCATATTTGGGATCTGTTGGAAGTGTGTCACTTGAAAGCTAATAAAATCATTTTGGGATCTGTGGGAAGTGTGCGGCAGAGAAAGCTAATATCATATTGGATCTGTGGAAGGAAGTGGGCAGAGAAAGCTAATATGCAATTTGGGGATATGTGGAAGTGGTGTCAGGAAAGAAACTAATATCCATATTGGGATCTGTGGAAGTGTGTCAGAGGAAAGCTGAATATCATTTTGGGATCTATGGAAAGGTGTGGCAAGAGGAAAGCCTTATTAATTTCAATAATTGGATTGGCTGTTTGGAAAGTTGTGGTCAAGAGAAAGCTTTTAAATAAATGGCAATATTGGGAATCTGTGGAAGTTGGGTGGCAGAGAAAGCTAAATAATCAATAATTGGGATCTGGTGGAAGTTGTGGCAAGAGAAAAAAACTAATATCAATTATTGGGGATTGGGGCTGTGGAAAGTGTGGGGCAGAAGAAAACTTAATAATCAATATTTGGGATCTGTTGGGAAGGTGTGTCAGAAAGAAAGGCTCAATATCATTTTGGGATCTTTTTTTGTTGGGAAAGTGTTGTTCAGAAAGAAAAGCTTAAATAATGGATTTTTGGGGGATTCTGTTGGGAACTTGTTGGGTCAAGAGGAAAGCTATTTAATCTAAGTGTTTTGGGCAAGAGAAAGCTTAATAATCATTATTTGGGTCTGTGGAAGTGTGTCAGAGAAAGCTAATATTCATCTTGTCTTGGTGGGAAGTGGTGGGCAGAGAAAGCTTATATCATATTGGGATCTGTGGGAAGTGTGGCAGAAAGCTAATCTCATATTGGGATCGTGTGGAGGCGGGTGTGTCAGAGAACGCTAATTCATATTTGTATCACCTGTGGAAGGATGTGACAGAGCAAGCTTACTACATACATATTGGGATCTGTGGACGTGTGGCAGAGAAGCATCAATCATATTGGGATCGATGTTGACGTAGGTGGCAAAGAAAGCTCAATCTCATATTGGGAAATCTTTGGAAGTGTGGCAACGCAAAGAGCTAATAGTGATTTTTGGGCATCTTGGTGGAAGTGTGTCAGAGAAAGCTACTCTCACTATTGGGATCTGTGGACGTGTGGTCAGTGAAAAAGCTAATACTCTCATTTTGGATCTGTGGAAGGGTGGCAGAGACAGCTATACCATATTGGGATACTGTGGCAGTTTGGCCAACGAGAACGCTAATATTACTTTGGGGATCGTGGAAGTGTTCAAGAGAAAGCTACTATCATCTGGAATCTGTGGAAGTGTGTCAAAGAAATGCTAATATCATCTTGTGACTCCTGTGTAAGTGTTGCAGAGATAGCTAATCTCATATTGGGATCATTGGAATGTGTCAATCGCAATGCTAATATCATATTGGGAAATCATGTGACGTGTGGTCAGATGCAAGCTACATATCATATTTGTGCTCTGGTGGAAGTGTGGCACGAGAAAGCATCTAATCATATTTGGAAATCTGTGGAAGTGTGGCAGGAGTGAAAGCTAATATCATCTTGGGATTCTGTGGACGGTGTTGACGCCGACGAAAGCTCATCTTTTTTGGCTCTGTGGAAAGTGTAATCAAGAGAACAAGCTTAATATGATTTTGAGATCGTTTGTAAGGTGTTGTCAGAGGAAATCTTCACTATCCATCTTGGAACTGTGGAAGTTGTTGGACCGGCAGTAGCTCATATCATCTTGGGCATCGTGGAAGTGTGTTCAGAGAAAGCTAATATTCATTTGGAATCTGTGGAAGTGTGTCAGAGAAAGCCAATATCATATTGGGATCTGTGGAAGTGTGAGCAGAGAAAGCTAATATCATATTGGGATCTGTGGAAGTGTGGCAGAGAAAGCTAATATCATATTGGGATCTGTGGAAGTGTGTCAGAGAAAGCTAATATCATATTGGGATCTGTGGAAGTGTGGCAACGATGAAGAAACTAATATCACTATGGGGATCTGTGGAAGTGTGTCAGAGAAACTCATATCATTTTGGTATCTGTGGAATAATGTCAGAGAACAGCTCATATCATATTGGGATCTGTGGAATAAGTCAGAGAAAGCTAATATCATATTGGATCTGTGGAAGTGTGGCAGAGAAAGCTAATATCCAATTGTGATCTGTGGAAGTGGTGTCAGAGAAAGCTAATATCATATTGTTATCTGTGGAATGTGTCAGAGAAGCTCAATCATATTGGGATCTGTGGAAGTGTGTCAGAGAAAGCTAATATCATATTGGGATCTGTGGAAGTGTGGCAGAGAAAGCTCATATCATTTTGAGATCTGTGGAAGTGTGTCAGAGAAAGCTCATATCATATTGGGATCTCTGGAAGTGTGTCAGAGAAAGTTAAATATCTTTGGATCTGTGGAATTGTGGCAGAGAAAGCTAATCTTCATATTGGGATCTGTGAAGTGTGCAGAGAAAAGCTAATTCATATTGGGATCTGTGAGTGTGGGCAAGAGAAAGCTAATATTCCTTTGGGATCTGTGGAAGTGTTGTCAGAAACAGCTAATATGATTTTGATCTGTGAAGTGTGTCAGAGAAAGCTATATCTATTGGGATCTGTGGAAGTGTGTCACGAAATCTAATTATCATTTTGGGATCTGCGGAGTGTCAGAGAAAGCTATATCATCCTGTGGAAGTGTTCATAGGAAAGCTAATATCAATATTGGGTATCTGTGGAAGTGTGTCAGAGAAAGCTAATATCATATTGGGATCTCGGAAGTGTGTTAGAGAACGCTAATATCATACTGAGATCTGTGGAAGTGTGCAGAGAAAGAAATATCTATTGGGATCCTGTGGGAGTTGTGTCGATAAAGCTATATTGATTTTGGGGTCTGTTGGAAGTGTGGGCCAGAGAAAGCTAATATCATTTTGGGATCTGTGTATGTGTCAGAGAAAGCTAATATGATTTTGGGTTGTGGAGTGTGGCAGAGAAACTATATCATTTTGGGATCTGTGGAAGTTGTGTCCAGAGAAAGGCTATATCATAATTTGGGATTCTGTTGGAAGTCTGGCAGGAGAAAGCTCATATCATATTGGGATTCTGTGTAATGTGTCAGAGAAAGCTAATATCATATTTGGATCTGTGGACAGTGTGTCATAGAAGCGGAATTATCAATCTTGGGAAATCTGGTGGAAAGTTGGCAAGAAAGCTAATATCATATGGATCTGTGGAAGTGTGTTCAGAGGGAAACTATATCATTTTGGGCTCTGTGGAAGTGTTGGCCGAGAAGGGCTCATATCTAATTGGGTCTGTGGAAGTGTGTGGCAGAGAAAGCTCATATCATATAATGGGAATTCTGTGAAAGTGTGTCAGAGATTGGCTAATATCATATTGGGATCTGTGGTAAGTGTTGTCAAGAAAGCTAATATCAAAAATTTTGGGGATCTATGGAAGTTGGCAAAGAAGCTAAGATCATATTGGGATCCCTGTTGGGAAGTGTGGGTCAGAGAAAGCTAATATCATTTTGGAATCTGTCGAGTGTTCAGAGAAATCTAAATAATCATATTGGGATCTGTCGGAAGTGTGTCAGAGAAAGGGCTAATATCCATATTGGGATCTGTGGAGTGTGGCTAGAGGAAAGCTAATATCATTTGTTGATCTGTGGAAGTGTGTCAGCGAAAGCTAATATCAATGGGATCTTTGAAGTGTTGGCAGAGAAAGGGCTCATATCATATTGGGATCTTTGGAAGTTGTCAGAGAAATCTAATATCATATGGATCTGTGAAGTGTGTCTAGAAAGCTCAATATCCATATTGGGGATCTGTGGAAGTGTGGCAGAGAAAGGCTAATATCATAGATTGGGAGCTGTGGAAGTGTGTCAGAAAGGAAAGCTAATATTCATTTTGGGATCTGTGGAAGTTTTGGCGAGGATGAAAGCTAATTAATTTTGGGGATCTGGTGAAGTGTGGTCAGAGAAAAGCTAGATAGCAATCTTGGGATCTGTGGAAGTGTGTTTTCAGAGAAAAGGGCTCATACATATTTGCGGGATCTGTGGAAGTGTGCAGAGAAAGGCTCATATCAATATTGGGAATCTGTGGAAGTGGTCAGAGAAAGCTAATATGATTTTGGGTTCTGTGAAGTGTGTTCAGAGAAAGGGGCTTATATCATTTTGGGATCTTTGGAAGTGTGTCCAGAGAAAGCTAATATCATAAATTGGTATCTGTGTGAAAGTGTGTCGTGAAAGCTAATATCATTTTTTGGGATCTGTGGAAGTGTGGCAGAGAAAGCTATATCATAAATTGGGACTCTGTGGAAGTGTGGCAGAAAAAGCTAATATGAATTTGGAAATCTACTGTGGAAGGTGTGTTCAGAGAAAGGGCTAAATCATATTGGGATATGTGGAAAGTTGTCAGAGAAAGCTAATATCTATTTTGGGTCTATGGAAGTGTGGCGATAAAGCTAATTTATCATAATTTTTGGGATCTGTGGAAGTGTGTCATAGAAAGCATATCATAAATTGGGATCTGTGGAAGTTGTCAGGAGAACTAATATCATATTGGGGATCTGTGAAGTGTTTGGCAGGAAGGACAACTATATCCATATTGGGATCATTTTTGGGAAGTGTGGCAGAAGAAAACTAATATCATATTTTGGGATCTGTGGAAGTGTGTCAGAGAAAGGCTCATATCATTTTGGATTCTGTGGAAGTGGTGCAGAGAAAGCTAATATCATATTTGGCATCTGTTGGAAGTGGTGGCAGAGGATAAAGCTAATATTATATTGAGATCTGTTGAAGTGTGTCACATTTAGAAGGCTAATACATATAGTGGACTGTGAAGTGTGGCAGAGAAAAGCTAATATCTATTGAGAATCTTGTGGAAGTGTGTTCAGGAAGCTAATATCATATTGGGGATCTTTGTGGAAGTGTGGGTCAGAGAAAGCTAATTTCATAGTGGGATCTTGGGGAAGTGTTTTGGCAGAAGAAAGGGCTATATCATATGGGATCTGTGGAGAGTGTGTCAGAGAAAGCTAATATCAATATTGGGATCTGTGAATGTGGTGGTCAGAGAAAGCTAATATCATATTGGGATCTGTGGGAAGTGTGTTCAGAGAAAGCTAATATCATTTTTGGGATCTGTGGAGTGTGGTCAAGTAGAAAGCAATATCTTGGGAATCTGTGGAAGTGTGCAGAGAAAGCTAATATCATTTCGGGATCTGTGGCAAGTGTGTCAGAGAAAGCTAATATCATATTGGGAATCTGTGGAAGTGTGTCAGAGAAAAGCTAATATCATATTAAGTTTCTGTGGAAGTGTGTCAGAGAAAAGCCTAATAATCATTTTGGGATCTTTGGAAAGTGTGTCAGAGAAAGCTAATATCATAAATGGGAATCTGTGGAAGGGTGGTCAGAGAAAAGCTAATATCAATTTTGGGATCTATGGAATGTGTCAAGAAAGCTAATATCATATTTGGGGATCTGTGGAAGTTGTGGTCAGAGAAAGTCCTCAATATCATATTGGGATCTGTGGAAGTGTGGTCAGAAGAAAGCCTAATAATGAATTTTGGATCTGTGGAAGTGTGTTTTCAGAGAAAGGGCTAATATCCATTTTGGATTGTGGAAGTGTGTCGGAGAAAGCTAATCTGAATTTTAAAGGATCTGTGAAAGTGTTGTCAAAGAAAGCTACTTATTTTTCATTTTGGATCTGTGTAAGTGTGTCAGAGAAAGGCTAATATGATTTTGGATTCTATGGAAGTGGGTCCAGAGAAAGCTTAATATCATTTGGGATATGTGAAGTGTGTTCAGAAAAGCTAATACCATTTTGGGATCTTGTGGAAGTGTGTCCAAAGGAAAGCTAATATCATTTGGGATCTTTTGTGGAAGTGTGGTCAGAGAAAGCTACTATCATTTTGGGAATCTGTGGAAGGTCTGTCAAAGAAAGCTCATATCATTTTGGGAGTTTGGGGAATTTGGGAAGTGTGTCAGAGAAAGCTAATTCATAATTGGGATCTGTGGAAGTGTGTCAGAGAAAGCTATCTCATCATTTGGGATTCTGTGGAAAGTGTGTCAGAGGAAAGCTAATATCATATTGGGATCTATGGAAGTGTGGTCTGCGAAAGCTAATATCATATTTTGGGATCTGTGGAAGTGTGTCGAGAAAGGCTAATATCATTTGGGATCTGTGGAATTGTGTCCAGAGAAAGCTAATATCATAATTGGGATCTTGGGAATGTGTGTCGAGACAGCTAATATAATATTTGGATCAGTGGAAGTGTTGGGTCAGAGAAAGCTAATAATCATATTGGGAATCTGTCGAGTGTGTCAGAGAAAGCGTGGATCTGTTGGAAGTGTGTCAGAGAAAGCTGTGGGATCTGTTGAAGTGTGGTCAAGGAGAAAGCTAATAATATTGCGTTTGTGGAAAGTGTTTCAGAGAAAAGCTTGGGGATCTGTGGAAGTTGTGTTAAGAGAAAGCTAATATCATTTTGGGGATCTTGAAGGAAGGTTTTGTACAGAGAAAGCTCAATATCAATATTGGGATCTGTGGGAAGATGTGTCAGAGAAAGCTTAATATCATTTTGGGATCTGTGGAAGGGTGGCAGCGAAAGGGCTAATATAATTTTTGGGCTCGTGGGAAAGACTGTGTCAGAGAAAAGCTAATATCATATTGGGTATCTGCGGAAGTGTGTCAGAGAAACGCTAATATCATAATTTTGGAATCTGTGGGAAGTTGTGGTCCGAGAAAGCAATATCAAATTTTGGGCTCTGTGGAAGTGTGTCAGAGAAAGCTCATATATTCATTTGGATCTGTGGAAGTGTGGTCAGAAGAAAGCCTATATCATATTTGGGATCTGTGGAAGTGTTTGGCAGAGAAAGCTAATATCATTTTGGCTCTGGGAACGTGTGTCAAAGAAAGCTAATATCATTTTGGGGTATCTGTGGAAAAGTGTGGTCGAAGAAAGCTAATAATCATTTATTGGGATCTGTGGAAGTGTCAAAGAAATGTCGGAATATGAATTTGGGAAATCTGTGTTAAGTGTGTCGAGGGAAAGCTAACATTCATTTTGGGATCTGTGGAAGTGTGGTCAGAAGAAAGCTCATAATCATAATTTTGGGATCTGTGGGAAATTTGTCAGAGAAAGCTAATATAATTTTGGGATCTGTGGAGTGTGTCAAGAAAGCTAATAATCATATTGGGATCTGTGGAAGTGTGTCAGAGAAAGCTTATATCATTTTGGAATCTGTGGAAGTTGTGTCAGAGAAAGCTAATTTCATTTTGGGGATCTGTGGAAGTGTGGTCCAGAGAAAAGGCTCATATCATATTGGGATCTGTGGAAGTGTGTCAGAAGAAAGCTTAATATGATTTTTGGGATTCTGTGGAAGTGTGTCAGAAGAAACGCTTATATCATTTTGGGACTCTGTGGAAGTGTGTCAGAGAAGCTTAATATGATTTTGGATTTTGAAAGTTGTGTCAAGAAAGCTTAATATCATTTTATTGGGATCTGTGGTAATTGTCAGAGAAAGCTAATATTTCAGTTTGTGGAATCTGTGGAAGTGTTGTCAGAGAAAGCTAATTCATATTTTGGATCTGTTGGAAGTGTGGCAGAGAAAGCTAATAGCATAAAATTGGGATCTGTGGAAATGTGGCAGAGAAAGCTATATCATATTGGGATGCTGTGGAAGTATGGCAGAAGAAAGCTAAATATCAGATTTGGGGAATCTGTGGAAGTGTGGTCAGAGAAAAGCGAATATCATACTTGGGATCTGTGGAAGATGTGTCAGGAAGCTCATATTATTCATTTTGGATCTGTGGAGTGTGTCAGAGAAAAGCCTAATATCATTTTGGGATATGTGGAAGTTGTTGTCCAGAGAAAGCTCTAATCATAATTTTGGTAATCTGTGGAAGTGGTGTCAAGGAAAGCTATATCAAATTTTGTGATCTGTGAAGTGTGTCAAGAAAGCTAATATCATATTGGGAACTCTGTGGAAAGTGTTGTCAGAGAAGCTAATATCATTTTGAATCTGTGGAAGTGTGTCGAGAAGCTAATATCATTTTGGGATCTGTGGAGTGTGTCAGAGAAAGCTCTATCATATTGGGAATCTGTGGAAGTGTGGTCATAGGAAGAGTCTGAATATTATTTTGGGGATCAAATTGGAGTTTGTCAGAGAAGCTAATTCATATTGGGAATCTGTGGAAGTGTGTCAGAGAAAGCTAATATCATTTTGGGATCTGTGGAAAGTGTGTCAGTAAAGCTTATATCAATTTTGGGGCTCGTGGAAGTTGTGGCATATAAATCTCATATCATATTTTGGGATTCTGTGGAAGTTGTGTCAGAGGAAAGACTAATATTCATTTTGGGATTCTTTGTAATGTGTTTTTGGCAGAGAAAGGCTAATAAATCATTTGGGGGGGGGCTCTGGGAAGTGTGTTAGAGAAGGCTAATATCGATTTGGGATCTGGTGGAAGTGTGTAGAGAAAGCTAATAAATCTTTGGGATCTGGGAAGTGTGTCAGAGCAAGCGAATAGCATTTGGGATCTGTGGAGTGTGTTCAGGAGGAAAACTAATATCATTTTTGGCTCTGTGGAAGTGTGTCAGAGAAAGGCTCATATCATAAGTTGGGATTTCTGGTGGAAGTGTGTCAGAGAAAGCTAATATCATATTGGGATCTGTGGAAGTGTGTCAGAGAAAGCTAATATCATATTGGGATCTGTGGAAGTGTGGCAGAGAAAGCTAATATCATATTGGGATCTGTGGAAGTGTGGCAGAGAAAGCTAATAATCATATTGGGATCTGTGGAATTTGTCAGACTCAAAGCTAATATCATATTGGATCTGTGGAAGTGTCCTCAGAGAAAGCTCATATCATATTGGGGAATTGGGATCTTGTTGAATGTGTCAGAGAAGCTAATATCATATTGGGATCTGTGAAGTGTGGCAGGACAGCTCATATCATTCTGAGGATCTGTGGAATGTGTCAGAGAAAGCTCATATCATATTGGGATCTGTGGAAGTGTGTCGAGAAAGCATATCATATTGGGATCTGTGGAAGTGTGTTCAGAGACGAGCTATATCAGATTGGGATCTGTGAAGTGTGGCAGAGAAGCTAATATCCTATTGGGGTATCTGTGGGAAAGTGGTGTTCAGAGAAAGCTAATATCATTTTGGGATCTTGTGAATTTGCAAGAAAGCTAATATCATATTGGAATCTGTGGAAGTGTGTCAGAGAAAGCTTATATCATATTGGGATCTGTGGTAGTGTGTCAGATAAAGCTAATATGATTTTGGGATCTGTGGAAGTGTGGCAGAGAAAGCTAATATCATTTTGGGATCTGTGGAAGTGTGTCAGAGAAAGCTAATATCATATTGGGATCTGTGGAAGTGTTCAAAGCAAAGCTAATATCATTTTGGAATCTGTGGAAGTGTGGAGAGACAGCTAATATCATTTTGGGATCTGTTGAAGTTTTGTCAGAGAAAGCTAATATCATATTGGGAATTTGTGGAGTCTGGCATAGAAAGCTCATATCATATTGGGTCTGTGAAGTGGTGTCAGAAGAAGCTAATATCATATTGGTCTGTGGAAGTGTGTCAGAGAAAGCTAATATCATATTGGGATCTGTGGAAGTGTGGCAGAGAAAGCTAATATCATATTGGGATCTGTGGAAGTGTGTCAGAGAAAGCTAATATCATTTTGGGATCTGTGGAAGTGTGTCAGAGAAAGCTCATATCATATTGGGATCTGTGGAAGTGTGTCAGAGAAAGCTAATATCATTTTGGGATCTGTGGAAGTTGTCAGGGAAACCTAATATCATATTGGGATCTGTGGAAGTGTGTCAGAGAAAGCTAATATCATATTGGGATCTGTGGAAGTGTGGCAGAGAAAGCTAATATCATATTGGGATCTGTGGAAGTGTGTCAGAGAAAGCTAATATCATTTTTGGGATCTGTGGAAGTTTGTCAGAGAAAGCTAATATCATATTGGGAATCTGTGGGAAGTGTGTCCAGAGAAGCTAATACCAATCTTGGGATTCCTGTGGAAGTGTTGGCAGAGGAAAGCTAATATCCATATTGGGATCTGTGAAGTGTGGTCCAGAGAAAGCTAATTCATTTTGGGATCTGTGTAAGTGTGTCAGAGAACGCTAATATCATTTTGGTTGGGATCTGTGGAAGTGTGTTGTCAGAGAAAGCTAAATCATATTGGAATCTGTGAAGTGTGGCAAAGAAGCTAATATCATTTTTGGGGAATTCTGTGGGAAGTGTGTTCACAGAGAAAGCTAATATCATACTGGTATCTGTGGAATGGTGTTTTCAAGAAAGCTATATCTTTTGGGATCTGTGGAAGTGTGGTAGAGAAAGCTTATATCATTTTGGGATCTGTGGAAGTGTGGCCGAGAAAGCTAATATCATTTTGGGATCTTTGGAAGTGTGTCAGAGAAAGCTAATATGATTTTGGGATCTGTGGAAGTGTGTCAGAGAAAGCTAATATGATTTTGGGATCTGTGGAAGTGTGTCAGAGAAAGCTCATATCATTTTGGGATCTGTGGAAGTGTGTCAGAGAAAGTTAATATGATTTTGGGATCTGTGGAAGTGTGTCAGAGAAAGCTAATATGATTTTCGGCTCTGTGGAAGTGTGTCAGAGAAAGCTCATATCATATTGGGATCTGTGGAAGTGTGTCAGAGAAAGCTAATATCATTTTGGGATCTGTGGAAGTGTGTCAGAGAAAGTTAATATCATTTTGGGCTCTGTGGAAGGGTGTCAGAGAAAGTTAATATCATTTTGTGCTCTGTGGGTGTCAGAGAACGTTAATATCATTTTGGGCTCTGCGGAGTGGTGTATTTTTGGTTCATGGAAGAGGTTAGGTAATGGTCATTTTGGTTTCAGTGTATGAGTACACACGGGTGCCCGCACTTAGGGGCAAAGGCGGGCACTTTCCCCCCTGAAATTCTGTGACTACAGGGGGTTAGCTACAGTTCCTTTTCAAATGAAAACAGTGTCTAACTTGAAAAAAATGTTTTACATATAACTATCACTTTGTTTTCCTTCCATTCTACAGCTGTCCTTATTATATTGTAAAAGATACGTATATGCAGCATATAACGGCGTTATCCTTTCAAGAAATGTTTGATTTCAGTTGAACAGTACTCTATTAAAAAAAATGTCAGTGTAACTTTCTTTATGTATATATATATATTTGTCGCTCCCCCTCCACTTGGAAAATATGCTGGGCGCCCATGTGAGTACCAGAGAGTTAATGGTCATTTTTAGTTCCCAGGAAGGGAGTCAGCGAAAGACAATTTCCATTTTGAGTTGTGTGGAAGGTTGAAAAGACGCTTAATGGTCATTTTGGGTTCTGTGGAAGGGTTTCGAGATAGTTATTTGCCATTTTGTTTTCTGGGGAAGGGAATCAGGTAAGTTAATGGTCAATTTAGGTTCTGTGGAAAGGTTACAGAGAGTGAATGACCTTTTTTGGTTTTGTGGGAGTGTCAGGAAAGTGATTGTCCATTTTGTTTTCTGTGAGCATTGTAAGGAAAGCTGGAGGTCATTCTGGATTCCGTGGGAGGGTGTCGAGACTGCTAATGGTCATTTAGGGTCCTGTGAAAAGGGTAATTTAGGGTCCTGTGAAAAGGGTAATTTTGGGTCTTGTGAAAAGCGAAATTTAGGGTCCGTTCGTTCGAGCCCAATATATCTGATTGTATAAAAGCACCCGTACATTTGACGCAGACGCAATTACCCTTAAATATTTACAGAAATGAAGTGTTCTGGAAGTATTTATATTTGATAATTTTACTTAGAACTCACATGATACTCCACCTTGCAAAGACTGATTCTTTTGGTAAATAAATTTGACTCCTAATTTAATTTTAACTGTTCGATTCTGTTTCTGGAAGTTGTCGTGTGAAATACCCGACTCCTAGATTATGGTTTACTTGGCAAGATGTATAACAAATAGAAATCGTATTTGTCGTTGGCCGTCTGCCTGTTAACTTAGACGGGACAACTGGAGGCAGTAATGTGGCCCTTAGATTAGGAGTTGTAAAAAGGAGGCTGGTTAGAGCTTCGAAGGTAATTCTCACTAGAGCCGAGAAGGCCATTCAGCAAAGACCTTACCCGGCCAAGGCCACTCAGCATTTATAAACTGTTATTACTATTGTTATTATTAAAATTTGATGGAAGAAGACCTTCCTTAACGCAGGTGTTATTGAAAAAATGACTATTTCAGCCGCGTTTCTTTTGTATTGAAGTTTATCAATTCTTCTTATTTGTCACTTTTCTTCTGTACTCGAATTGGCTATTAAAACGCCAAATGGGGGATTCGTGTCAACAACGTGGTATTTGTATAGTATATCAGTTTGACAAATAGTACCACGTTCCCCATCTGGCGTTTTAGTAGCCAATTCGAGTACAGAAAAAAGTAATAATAAGAAGAATAGAGAAACTTCTATACAAAATAAACGCGGCTGAAATAGCCATTATTTTTAATAAAACCTGTATTATTATTATTATTATTATTATTATTATTATTATTATTATTATTATTATTATTATTATTATTATTATTATTATTATTATTATTATTATTATTATTATTATTAAATTTGGTTAGTGAATCTACGGTTCAGCCTTGCCATCTTTTTGAATCAATATTATACATGGCGGCTCGTTCTCAGACTTTCATCCATATTCACTGAAAGCTAAATATCGGGGTATAGTTAATCACTGTATAATTCCACTCGTGGCCATGAAGGTCCTTTCACTTATTACTGTGTCAGGATATCCTAACAAACAAGCAAACAAACACACGCGCGCGCGTGCGAGTGCATGCAGGCACTGGTGAGAAAATGACATCCCTAGGTGAGGCAACATAATTCCCACAGCATTAAAATAAGTTAGAGAGAAATGTAGGGTGGAATCACAGGTTTTCAGGAGATTTCTGAATGAATCGGAGCTTACCGAATGATGACTATACTCTGTTTTTTTCCATCTGTCCATCCGGCTGTGGTGTATGCGTCTGGTAACACTGCGTCCCGGGCTTTAGATAGTTACATTCAGCTTACATTCTACAATAATAATAATATCCTATTTCGAATATTAACGGTGTAATTACCATACAGTAATTTATTAAAACACTTTTCAGTTGCAAATGTACACCTAGATATCCTTTGATTTACCTAAAACTTACATATAGCGTAACTATTTAAAACCCGGGACGCAGTGTTACCATACGCAAGCACCACAGGCGGATGGACATGAAAAAAAAACATAGTATAGCTTGATATAGTAACGTGACGAGGATTGGTTGAGAAACTTCGCAGAATATAGAAATTGAATTTACACAACTGAATTTGAAATGGCATCGATTTTGCCGTGGTAAAAACCTTTAGACTGGATGTTTCTTATGCAAATGGTGTTGCCACGAAAGTTATATATTCATAACGAAATCGTCTATGGCGAAGTTGGTTCCATATTCGTCGGGGAATTGCTCGCTGATTTCACCTATTGGAGATGAAATGCTTAAGGTCGATTCGCAATATATGGTTCGTGTTTGAATGCCTTTCGTTGGGTAAATTATTGTCACATAGAAATAAAAAAAGGCTTTATTCATTTTTAGACCTTGCTTATATATTGAGCTTATCTTACTTTTCTTCCAAATTTATTCGAGACTTTCAAAGGGAAGACTCTCGAAAGATGAACAGTAAACTTAACGTATGGTGTAAACAATCTCTTTGATTTCTACTTAAAAATATTTAATGTACGAAAGACGAATGAAGAAACCTCTAACAGGTCGATTCTCAGCATACTTTACTCGATAGAGGAGTTCCATCGACGCACTCCAAGCTGAGAGTTATCTGACTCCTTTGCAATTTGTAACCATATGTGATTGTTGGGGGGGAGGGGTCACTTCCAGGTTGCTACTAGGGGGAAGGGGACAAAGGAATCACTATCAGGTCATTTCAAAGGTGAACGGGTCAAAGAGGTTGCTCTACCAGTTCGTTACAAAGGGTGAGGGTATCAGGTTGCAGAAAGTGGTAACAATCAGAAATCAACTTATCTTGTTAAAATACCCCAAGCACACAATAGAAAAAGCCATACATAAAGCAAAGAGCATTATTTACAAACCCACAGAAAAAAAAGGAAAAATGAACTAACAAAATCATAATCCCTCACGTGGATAATTTATGAGAGAAAACACAAACATTAGGCCACCCTAACCCTTTCGTTTTCACTTATCCAAATACATTGGGGAAATCCTTAATTAATGCTTAGCAGAAACCAGTTTCTAAAGACATAGGAGTTTATGAAATCCCCTGTAGGGATTGTGATAAGTCATAATATGGTTTCACTGGAGAATCTCTCTTGGAAAGATTAACTCAACATGAGCGCTCAGTTAAATATGGACAACATAATTTGGCAATTTTCCATCATATAAATAACACGAACCATACTATGGACTGGAAACCCTAATTTGACCCCATAGGTTCATGCAATTTACTTAAGATAGCACATTTCCTTATCTTTAGATTTATACAAAAATTAATTAAAACCAGACATATTTTTCCTTACTTAACTCTCAACTTCAGCAGATCTATGATCTATTAATTAGATTATTTAGTTAGAATGTTTCCACAAAACAGCAGAGTAAAAAACAATCCTAGAGTTGCTTTATCAACCATAGTATGACTTATCACAATCCTTACAGGGGAAATAATTCTGAAATTTTGTGATCGAATGAAAATCATTAAGTAAAAAATTCACGATTTCCTAAAAAAAAAAAGCAGGGAAATTAAATGTTATACATTTTCCATATATATATATATATATATATATATATATATATATATATATATATATATATATATATATATATATATATATATTCAATATTATTCTGAAAGTTACAATGGGCCCTTACTCCACTGGGAATCCCTTTACAGCAGAGAGGCTTTGCTTTATTCGGGGTTATCATTTGTAATATTTCAAAAACTTCAAAACTGTGCGTTTACTTCGCAAAAAAAAAAAAAAAAAGTCATAAAAAGTTTGCTAAAGTATCTATAATACCAAGCCTCAGACAGAGGGTACATAGATATCTTGGTAGATGATGACCCTCAGCAAAGTTCGGGGTCGTCATTTAGGACTAATATTTCTTTGGGGTCAGTCATAGTTTTGTTTATGTTTTAACGGTCATCCCCACCAGGCATGTATTAAACACGTCGCAAAGGTGGATACAGATCCGGTTAAAACCCGTGGAGGTCACTATCTAGGAAAGATCCGACATCTTAGGACCACTCCTGTCCTGTCAAACGAATCACAATGTCTGTGTTACTCTCTTTTTCTGTCCTCACAATTCAGACAGGACGCCGAACTTTGTCCGATGTGACGTCAGAAGCGGAGAAACAGCGAGAAAAGTCAGAACTTTCCCGCGGTTTCTCCGCTTCTGACGTCACATCGAACAAAGTTAGTCGAGCAAAGCTCGGCCGTGTGGACGGGGCCTTAGGTATAATCACGCTTCTGAATGGCTATTTCACAGAGACATATGATAAAAATGTCTCTGAAACACTGAGTCTCACAGTACTTCGACCACCTTTGGTTGAAATACAGTCTTGACAACTGTTTGACTGTGACGTCAAGGTAAGTTACATATAGATTTTCATAACATGAAGCACTTGGAAATTCTGCAGGTGGGTACAACCATTATTCAGCTACAGCGCTTATTGGAACTGGAATACAATATTTAGGCCAAGGGTCAGGCGCTGGAACCTATGAGGTCATTCAGCAATGATAAGGAAATTGAGGGTGAAAAGGTTTTAAAAGTGTAAAATGAGGAAAGCCTGAAAGCAGTTGGACTATGGATCATTTGTTAGGAGAGGGTATACAATGTAAGGTGGAAGAAAGGTAATATGAACGGAGGCACAGTCAAAGGAACGCTGCAACGAACCTTAGGTAATGCCTACAGTGCAGGTGGGTGAGGTGCGATGAACGGCAGTAGGCCCTTACAGCATTGATGACATTCTACCTGATGATGACTAATACAAATAGCATGGTGAATTAATATTACCTTTAGGGAAACTATAGTCAAAGCAACCCGTCATGACGGCGCAGAGAGGGTTAAGGGTTGAAAAGTAAAACTGAAATAGGTTCACAACTACCGGATAGTTCATGCTATATAAAAGTATATAATGACATCTGAAAGGTGGTCGTAAAATAATGGAATTGATATATACATACATACATACATACATACACACACACACACACACACACACACACATATATATATATATATATATATATATATATATATATATATATATATATATATATATATATATATATATATAAAGGTTTTTGCCACGAAGGAAAAAATGAAAAAGCGAGGGTAGCGAGTACTTTCGGTCCTGTTCAGACCCTTTACTAAGGCAAACTTAGTAAAGGGTCTGAACAGGACCGAAAGTACTCGGCTATCTCGCTTTTTCATTTTTTCCTTCGTGGCAAAAAACCTTTATTTATACATAGCATCACGTTTTATATACTTCGTGATCAAGTTATTCCTATATATATATATAATATATATATATATATATATATATATATATATATATATATATATATATATATATATATATACATATTATTTAGCTTCACAAGTAAGTGATGAAGTAAATTATTACTGGGGAAGATTATGGCACAAACGTTTCCATATCCCTGGAAAACAAAGCGAGGTCAGCATGGGTGGGTACTCCTAATTAGTTA
>NC_087209.1:77952871-78040371 GCF_015104395.2 Macrobrachium nipponense
ATCCTCTCTGCTGGAATTGTTCATTCATTTATTCACTGTTAAGTCTTATAGTTTCCAATACAGTTCTCTGTTGATCCTTGATGTAATTATCGATCCATTTCTCATACAGATCCGTCTTGTTCTTGACTTGGAACATCTCCATTTCTTTGTTGATCTATTTTGTCTATATTGACGATCTATTTCCGAGCTGATCCGTCTTGTAACTGTCGATCCACGTCTTTGCTGATCCATCTTGTAACTCAATTCACGTCTTCTCTGACCCGTTTTGTAACTGCTGATCCGCATCTTTGCTGATCCGTTTTGTAACTTGATCCGCGCCTTCGCTGATCCGTCATGTAACTGCCGATCCACGTCGTTGCTGATCCATCTTGTAACTCAATCCTTGCCTTCACTGATCCATCCTGTAACTTGATCAGCATCTTTGCTGATCTGTCTTGTAACTGTCAAGCTATACCTTCGTTGATCCGTCTTGTAACTCGATCCACGTCTTTGCTGATCCATCTAGTAACTGTCGATCCATGACTTTGCTGATCCGTCTTGTAACTGTCGATCCATGCTTTTGCTGATTCATCTTGTAACTCATTCTGCATCTTCGCTGATCCGTCTTGTAACTATCGATCCATACCTTTGCTGATCCATCTTGTAACTCACTCCGAGTCTTCGCTGATCCATCTAGTAGTTGTCGATCCATAACTTTGCTGATCCATCTTGTAACCCACTCCGCGTCTTTACTGATCAGTCTTATAACTGTCGGTCGATTTATACTGCTCTCTGTAGGGAGTAATCTGCCACCTTCTCGATCGCCTTTCAGGGCAGCATGTCGGGATCCACGTCACGATTAGCTGGATTTTTATACTGGCATTAAGTCGAAGATGAAGGTTTCCAGGAAAGTAATTCTCCCAGCCACGCAATTTTCACACGCGCTCTCCCCCAATCAAGCTTATTTCCCTCCCATTTCTCGATGGCCATTCTCCCTCGGGTCCAAAATGACTTGGAATTCTCGGGAAAGTGATCAGAGCACGTAGGAGGTGGGCGGAGAACACGGATATATACTTGATTACTATTATGAGAAGACTTGGATGGAGAACTAAGATTCCTACCTACATAGAGCGAGTGTGTTATGGATATACCTTAAAACTACTGGCATTGCTTAGCCTTGAAAGATTGGCAGTACTTCGTAAAGAGGCAATTCCAGTTTTCATTTCTTAAATTTTAGTCCCAACAGAATCTTGTTATTTTTTTCTTCTAGTTTTCTTTTAAGATATAGTCTTGGGAGATTCTGTATCCTGTAATTTCTATCTCAGAGTTGGTTTTTATCAAACTGATATAATTTTTTTTTAAGGTTCTCATGGTCGCATCAGTTCTCTGTATATAATTCAATAATCCTCATATGCTACGTTCCAAAGAATCTTCCTTTGTCATATATGGTATTGAGTTTTGGAATTTTGTTTATTCTTCTGTTTTTCCTGAATCGTATATAACCTTCCATCTTTCAAGTGGCAGGCTTGTCGCTTCCTACGTGAATGAGACTTACTCTATCTTCTGTTATCTTCGGGTTTGGGCTAGAAAACTAACACTTGGCTGCTATACCTTTAGCCCTTTCATCCAGGTAACTTAACATTATAATAAAGCTTATTAGCCGGAGGCTTCTTTGAAGCTTGAAGGGTCTCGTAAGGAAATTTCGATTAAAAATGGCGAACGGACAAATCAAGGAAAGTTTTCTAGAAGTTTAACCAGACCACTGAGCTGATTAACAGCTCTCCTAGGGCTAGCCCGAAGGATTAGATTTTTATTGACGTGGCTAGGAATCAATTAGTTACTTAATAACGGGACCTACAGCTTACTGTGGGATCGAAACCACATTATATCGAGAAATTAATTTCTAATCGCCAGAATCAGAGCTGACTGGGTATTTTGTCTTAATATAATGTGATTATATGTATATAAACCTTAAGGTACAAAAGTCCTCTAATATCTAATTCCCTCTACTCCGGAATTAGTATATTTTCATATATGTTAACCGAAGGTTCTAGTCCTTGAATCAACGAATATCTTATCAACTAAATAATTCCCCTTCGGTTAACATGTATGAAAAGATATTAATTCCGAGGCAGAACGAATTAGATATTTAAGGACATTAGCTTGATGCTTGTATATGAATCACGGTGATGTGATATATTAATTTCTTATATATTATATATATATATATATATATATATATAATATATATAGTATATATATGTAAGGACTAGGGTTTTTGATTGATAATGTATTGTCCATGTGTTCCCCTTGACCTATGGAATGTGGAGAACAGTGTAGAGGTAACGACCCGAGAGTAGCTGACAATGAGTTTCCAGGGGTGGCGTGAGATAAAATGCTTAGTTCAACAAGTCAATGCATGACAGTTTATGAACTCTTCTCAAAGTGCCTTTGTGAAACTGGATGCAACTAGTGTTGCGAGGCGCTAACGAACTGTGTGTTCGTATGTGCGTGTGTGCCTCTTCCCTTTAAGAGTGTCATACCCAAGCCTATGGGAGGATTTTGACAGAGGGCTTCAAGTCACAGGCAAAGATGCCTTGGCGTTCGCCGGGGAGTTTTTTGTGACCTAGTGTTTAGTGTCCGGTTGTTTGGGTAAGTGTTGAAGTGCTTTAGCCAAAGAGTGGCTTATTATCTGTTTGACATTTTTGTGATGATATCCAATATTTAACCTCTGTCAATCTTGTGTGTGTACTTACCGGGATGTGTTCTGTATCTTTGAAACAGACGACTCTGGTACTCCTGGAGGAGAGGGGTGTAGACTTTTTTGGTGACTAGACAATGTACTGTTTCAGGGGTTTTTGAGTTAGTCTGTAAGACTGGATTACTTGATTGATTGATTTATTTATTCGTTGTTAATAAACGTTAATGTTATGACGCAACTCTCTCATTTTCATTACCTGTTAGAGTGGAGAGAAAGAGGTGGAGAGAGAGAGAGAGAGATTCCTTGGAGAGAGAGAGAGAGCGAGAGAGAGGGATTGCCGAGAGAGAGAGAGAGAGAGAGAGGCTGTGTGAGTAATGCTGTGTGTGGGTTTGCCTTCCGCTCGTGTCTCACGCTTACCTTATGAATAATGGGGGGAGAATCCCCCATTAACATATATATATATATATATATATATATATATATATATATATATATATATATATATATATATGTGTGTGTGTGTGTGTGTGTGTGTGTGTGTGTGTATGTATGTATGTATGTATGAATGTCTATAACCTTTGCATAATTGATTTTTCTTTATATAGCGTTTTAAGCTGGACAAAATTGTAACGAACTGCATAACACACTACTTCTATCAAATTTCTTTGCAATATGTTCTCGAGTACAGTCAAATTCGAAATTCTGCCGACGCTCTGACAAAGTAAAGATCATTGACTATCAAGCGTTATTTTTTAATTAGACTGTACATTGCTGTAAGTCAAAGAAATGTTTTAAAACTTAGAATTTAATAATGGACATTCATCTTTACCGAAGGGTTAGGTGGACTATATGATGTCTTTAGCAAAATGTACAGCGAGACTTAATTGCGATTCAGGTCATGGGGTCGTTCTCCTAACACCAGTCATTTCCTTAGCTGGATCATTCTACACACGAACACACGTCCAAAAATGGACGTACACATTAATGTACTGAATCATTGCGCATGTGTAACAATTGATTAGCTACCGTCATTGCTGGCTATAATGCACATAGGCACTAAGTAAAATCACAGACACACTAAAACTTATTCACTAAATTACACAATAAGAAATAAGTGAATAACAAAAACCAACAAGTTAAATAACATACACACTTGCGGGACAAACACCAACTTTACAAAGCAAGAAATAAGATAAAATAGAAGAAGAAGAACTCACTAAAATTCATACAAACCTACAGACCAGAGAACCGAAAGTATTAAGAACCAAACTAGGCAATAAACAGTGGAACAGCCGTAGTTTGAAGATTAAGAAAAAGTACTTTCAATTTGATATTGAGGCTCTTAGGTATAAGCAATTCTGATGTTTCTTTTGTTTGCCCTATAATTTTGAAATAACCGTACTTAAAGGGCTCCATACACTGAACGATTGTATGAACGATTGTGTGAACGATTGTCGTTATCTACACACACACACACACACACACACACTATTCAGGCAGTATGAACGATCTCCGCACCGATTTCATTCTGAACAAAGATTTTGTCTCGGGAAGACATGGCATCATTTCTAGAGGAGGCGCGCGCAGTAGAGAAACATACATTGAACGACCTGTGTATGACAGACATAAGTCGCAAGCCAGCAACCTGGTCGTGACAGATTCCCGCCGAGATCGTTCAGACCCGAAACTCCGCCCAATTTTGCATTTAGACAAGCCCATACACAATGTTTTTACGAACGATACAGACAACCGTTCAGACAATCGTTCATACAATCGTTCAGTGTATGGGGCCCTTAATAGGCGTTTTACAGTTGTATAAGCATGGTTTCTGACGTTCGACAATTCCGGGCTGGACACTCTGCAGCCAGTACGATGACTTATTCCAATATGGGAATCGGCTCTCATACCTTGAGTATATGTCGGGTCGAACACACATAATACCTGAATTACATCCTGGACACTTATATACTAATAAACTACGCCCGACGTCATGAAGGTATATACGTAGAGCCGATCTTTCACAGAAAACAATGAGCCAATAGTTCTTCTATGAATCTATGATCTTTTGGAGTAAGTTTCAGGTCGAGGGCTCTAATGCGATTGTGGATTATCTTGATAACTTGGTTCTGAAAAATGTGGTTATTTGGTAAATATGGAAAGCTGGCAAGCATGAGAAGTTTAGGAACATTGTAAGTAAGAATGGTAAGGAAAATTTGTTATCAAGGACTCCGTGGATGATTTTGTAAATCAGTTGATTGGTAAGCAATTATTGTTAAATTAAAATACTGGATGAAAAACAATTTCACTGTGAAAAGCGACCCAATTGGATGTCAAAGTAAGAGTTCTATGTACAAGTGTATAAATGACATTGACTTTGAGATTAAAATATAACAAGCTATAAAAATTGGTTTTTGTTTTTGATAATAATTATACAAACAGGTGGATGGGATGGCAATGAGGTTGCCTCTGGGCCCTACTTTTGCTAATATCTTTGTGTACTCCCCTATCTAATTCATAGTATATAGACGACACCTTTGTCCTGTTTAAAAATGATTATGATGCAGAGAGGTTTTTACACTTTACCAATCAATTTCTCAGCAACATCAAGTTTACCCTGGAAAAGGAATATGAAAGTAAGCTAGCTTTTTTGGATTTTTAGTCTCAAAAGAGCACGATCGTTTTAATACTATCATTTACAGGAAAAAGACATTTACGGTTCTTGGCTCCAATTTCTATAGCCTTTGCTCTTTTAATTTCAAAGTCAATGCCATTTATTACACGTGTACATGGAGCTTTTACTTTAATGAATTTTAATGCGTTTTTGGAAGGCTGGTGTTTGTCCGCAAGTATATCTGTTATTTTTCTTATTGGTTTTGTTATTACTTTTTTTTGTATTGTGCAATTTTAAGTTCTCTTCTTTTATATGTAATTTATTGCATAAGTTCAAGAATGTCTGTGATTTTACATAGTACCTAATTCATTTTTATATAACCTTCATTCCGTGTTTTTTCTGTATAATTTGTAAGGGTTATTTAGTACAAATATTTTCATATATTTGCTTAATGTTTTGAAAGCACTTTAATGTTTGATAATTTAGTTTATAGATGTCCCTGATGATGTGACAAAGGGTCACGAAACGTAGGATTAATCTACTGTTCTTGGAATCTACTTGTTTTCCTGCACTCACTCCTTTTTATATATAGTCCTTTTAATATATATATATATATATATATATATATATATATATATATATATATATATATATATATATATATATATAGACTGGTAAAAATGTTCTGTAACAACAGAGTTTCATCTAATAAAAGGAGCCCATAAAAACACCAAAATAGAGAAAAAGTATTATATTCAGAGACTGCTGTCTCCCTCTTCAGGTAGATGAATGAGAAAAGTTCACAGAAAAGGTGGTATTTATACCAAGAGGTCCATCCACAAACAAGCCATTTTAAGTCACCCCGCTGATAATCTTCCTCTAATCTTCTTAAGGGTTGGTTGAATGAAGACGTTGTCGATCGTGTCCGAAATCCATCCTCCTTTTGAGATGTTCATTACCTGCCTCTCTTTTATTAAGGCCGATTCCATCATTTGACTCTTGTACCGGCAGTTGCTGCTATAAATTACACGTGACAAATTCCAGTTTATTCTATGGTTATGTTCATTTATATGGTTGAAAATAGCCGAGTTCTGTTGTCCAGAGATTAATACAACACAAACGGTCAGTTAGGTATGGACAACAGAACTCGGCTATTTTCAACCATATAAATGAACATAACCATAGAATAAACTGGAATTTGTCACGAGTAATTTATAGCAGCAACTGCCGGTACAAGAGTCAAATGATGGAATCGGCCTTAATAAAAGAGAGGCAGGTAATGAACATCTCAAAAGGAGGATGGATTTCGGACACGATCGACAACGTCTTCATTCAACCAACCCTTAAGAAGATTAGAGGAAGATTATCAGCGGGGGTGACTTAAAATGGCTTGTTTGTGGATGGACCTCTTGGTATAAATACCACCTTTTCTGTGAACTTTTCTCATTCATCTACCTGAAGAGGGAGACAGCAGTCTCTGAAATATAGTACTTTTTCTCTATTTTGGTGTTTTTATGGCTCCTTTTATTAGATAGATATATATATATAATATATATATATATATCTATATATATATATATATATGTGTGTGTGTGTGTGTGTGATATATATATATATATATATATATATATATATAATATATATATATATATATATATATATATATATAATAATATTGGCGTAGTCTAACGGGCGACTAAAATGACGATTTAGTTTAAAGTAAAATCTTTGAGCGATTAACTATATGTATAGCTAAATGCGTTATTCTTTTAACTTAAAATGGTATGGTTTTCGGCGGGTAAGAATACTTATTCCATTATTATTAATTTGAAAGGTAAAGAATTAGGTTTTAAAACTATAACATATATAGATATATATATATATATATATATATATATATATATATATATATATATTATATATATATATATATACATCCGGATGTATATATAATATATATACGGATGTATGTATATATATATATATACATCCGTAGGGCATGAAGTAATTTAGCTCTGTAGAAAAAAACAAGAAAAATTGGAAAATATGTTAGTTAATAGTTTCTTAGATAGAGGTAGGTATATATATATATATATATATATATATATATATATATATATATATATATATATATATAATATATATATATATATATATATATAGGTATATATATATATATATATATATATATATATATATATATATATACCTACCTCTATCTAAGAAACTATTAACTAACATATTTTCCCATTTTTCTTGTTTTTTTCTACAGAGCTAAATTACTTCATGCCCTACGGATTTTTGTAAAATGCTCGGAGATATGAATCATGCACACATGAACACAAATTAAATCGCTAACATCGTCTCCAGTGCTGTATGATCCAAAACACGCCCCCTCTAAGAGTTGGTCCTGTCTTTCACTCCCCCCCTTGCATCTATGAGTGAAATTCCCTCCCAGATTTGAAAGAAAAAATAAAATAAAAGAGAAAGAGAAGGGGTTTCGAGGGATAGGAAGGGAGGTCAATAATTACAAAACATGGTCAGCCCAACGAGCCTAACTAGAGTAGTAGACTCTAGGAAAGTAACGTTACAGGGCGAGACTTTTGCATTTTTTCATAAACTAAATATTAGTTCCTCGCTCTTGTTAAGAGAATAACGAATATAGTTAAAGGAATTTTTGTCCGTTTTACCTTAGGGCGCGCGCCTCCCCTGGAAATTGCTGACGCCCCCAGGTTAAGAACCACCGCGCTAAAAGTTTTCTGCGAAATTCCATGAGTCGTGTCTTCCCTGCTCTTAGTCTTCCATAAGTCTCCACTAACCTCCAGTCTCCTTTCTCATGTTTCTCATCCAAGTAGGTCTGGGTCTTTCAACTCTTCTGGTGCCTAAAGACAGCGGCGGAACTATAGATCATTATGGGCCCTGGTGCAAATTATTTGAGTGGGCCTATATCATGAAAAGCAAGATGAATTGCCATTTAATGATACTATAGTATAGATAAGAATAAAAACTACTACTATTACCTAAATATATTGACAAATATATTACCAAATCAATCTACTAAGACATTATGATGGGGCCAGATGGGCCCCTTAATCACAGTGGGTCCTGGTGCATTGCACCTTCTGCACCCCTAGTAGTTCGGCCACTGCCTGCAGAAGCCCTTCTGACTTACCGTTTACTCATGGGCCCTACAAAGGACCTATCTTCCTTTCATGATTAAGGCTATGTGTAAGACATAGGGATTTTGATTAATAATATATTGTTCGTACGTTCTCTGTGACCTATGGAATGTGGAGGACAGTGCAGGAGTAACGACCTGAGAGTAGCTGATCAATGAGATTCTAGGGGGTGGCGTGAGATAAAAGTGCTTAATTCAGGAAGTCAATGTACGACAGTTTATGAACTCTTCTCAAAGTGCATTTGTGAAACTAGATGCAGCTAGAACCGCGAGGTGCTAGCGAACTGTGTGTTCGTACGTGCGTGTGCGCCTCTTCTATTCATAATGTATCACTAGCCAAGTCTATGGGAAGAATTGCACAGACATTCGGGGGAGGAAGGCGAAGCCATGATGGCAGATGCCAAAGTGTTTTTATTTATCAGTGAGTGATATTCCGGTTGGGAATGGGTAAGTGTTACCTTTACTTTAGCCAAAGGGATGGCTTGTTTGATATCTTGTAAGATGTTCCATTTTATTAACTTTGTCTTTAAACTTGTGTGTGTACTTACCGGGATGTGTTCTGTATCTTTGAACAGACGGATCTGGAATACCAGGGGACAGAGTTCCCAGGGAGGGGTGTGGACTTTTGGGTGACTTGACAATGAGTTGTTTTTAAGCTAGTCTGTAAGACTGGATTACTTAGTTAATTGATTTAGTTATTCTGTAAATAAACGTTATGTTATGATGCAACTCTCTCATTTTCATTACCTGTTAGAATGGAGAGAAAGAGGTTGGAGAGGAGGAGAGAGAAGAGAGAGAAAGAGGGGTGGATTCCTGGGAGGGCGAGAGAGAGAGGAGAGGGTGATTCCTTGAGAGAGAGAGAGAGAGATAGGGGTCTGCCTTCCGTTTCGTGTCCACGCTTACCTTATGAATACTGGGGGTTCTTCCCCCCATGTTATAGTGGTGGCAGACGGTTAAAGAGGGGATATAAAAGTTTTCTTGCTTTTCTATGCCTGGGAACGCCAATGAAGAGATGGTTGGCCAGTTAGAAAATAAAAAGGGTAGAGAAAATATCCGTCCGTGGGATGGGGGGACGAGGAAAGAAAATTTCTATTAGGGTCATCAAATTTGCCCGTACCGAGATTCTTTTTTTTCTTGAGCTTGTTACGATTTTTTTTTTTTTTTTTTGAGCACATTCGAGTTCGAAATGTGAGTGCAGAATTCCGTGGAGTTGCTGTGATTTCTGAGTTGTGTGTGTGCTGATGTGCGAGTTTGGAGAATTGAGTTGGAGAACTTGATGTTTTTTTTCTTAGAAAGTTACGATAATGACTTATCATTTTAGTAGTCATATTTAAGGGAGTTAATTGGGAGACGTTCAGTTAGTATTTCTGACCTTTTGAGATCATTGTTTGATAGAGGTAGTATGTTTGGGTTAATTTTCTTAGATTGACCAAAGACTTGACTGACATACTAACACACACCCAAAAAGTCGTTCCCCGACGCCAGCAAGACGTCCACCAGCCGTGAAGAGAGGTTGCTGCCATGTTGCCCAGGGTGATTACAAGTATTTCCATGATGGGTGTTCGAGAGAATTCTACAGCGTGTTTTTTGGGGATCTGCAGAAGCCGTGATAGTCTTCTATGATGAGGGAGGCATTCCGTCTTCCTACAGTTGCTACAGCCTGCTATAGCCTGTTGCTGTCTGTTCAGCTACTTGCAGACAAACGAAGAGGGATATTCAAGAATCCTAATGCAGAAAATATGAGAGAAAATGCGTCTTGTGTTATTGGGAGATAAAGCGTGATAAGACTTTATTTTATAATGCCAGAGACGTGCAGTTTTACTTATTTTGTTTTAAGCCGGCCAGTGTTTTGTGTTTTAAGCAATTTTGCTAGGCGGGGGCTAGCAATTATAGGTGGCCGAGCTATCTGTAAGACATAGGGATTTTGATTAATAATATATTGTTCGTACGTTCTCTGTGACCTATGGAATGTGGAGGACAGTGCAGGAGTAACGACCTGAGAGTAGCTGATCAATGAGATTCTAGGGGGTGGCGTGAGATAAAAGTGCTTAATTCAGGAAGTCAATGTACGACAGTTTATGAACTCTTCTCAAAGTGCATTTGTGAAACTAGATGCAGCTAGAACCGCGAGGTGCTAGCGAACTGTGTGTTCGTACGTGCGTGTGCGCCTCTTCTATTCATAATGTATCACTAGCCAAGTCTATGGGAAGACTTGCACAGACATTCGGGGGAGGAAGGCGAAGCCATGATGGCAGATGCCAAAGTGTTTTTATTTATCAGTGAGTGATATTCCGGTTGGGAATGGGTAAGTGTTACCTTTACTTTAGCCAAAGGGATGGCTTGTTTGATATCTTGTAAGATGTTCCATTTTATTAACTTTGTCTTTAAACTTGTGTGTGTACTTACCGGGATGTGTTCTGTATCTTTGAACAGACGGATCTGGAATACCAGGGGACAGAGTTCCCAGGGAGGGGTGTGGACTTTTGGGTGACTTGACAATGAGTTGTTTTTAAGTTAGTCTGTAAGACTGGATTACTTAGTTAATTGATTTAGTTATTCTTGTAAATAAACGTTATGTTATGATGCAACTCTCTCATTTTCATTACCTGTTAGAATGGAGAGAAAGAGGATAGAGAGAGAGGAGAGAGAGAGAGAGAGAGAGAGAGAGAGGGTGATTCCTTGGAGAGAGAGAGAGAGAGAGATAGGGGTCTGCCTTCCGTTTCGTGTCCACGCTTACCTTATGAATACTGGGGGTTCTTCCCCCCATGTTATATATGCATATGGAACTTCTGCAATTTCTCTCTTAATATCCTTCTTGAAGTTTTATTTTCAGGTCTACGACATCTTTTAGATGCAGTTTCATTCTCACACCATGATTCATTTCCGCAAAGAAATACTAGTACAGATCCCACTAGACTAACATATAATTCTACTTCAGTCTGCAGTTTCAGTCTATGAGATTTCCACCAATATATGAGTAACCTTGCATCTTAGATAAAAATATACGGAGACAAAACAACTGCTCCTATTAGCAAATTTCTTGAAGGAGTGGTAGACACACAAAACCAACGGATACATCATAGGTCGTGAAAATAAGGTCCACGCCAAGGAAATAACATGATTAAATTCAAGATTTTTTTGGGTAAAACTTTACCTTAGTTGCGCGACCTGATTCCCGCCAGTTGCCGACCGGGACAGGTCACCGCCTTTTTGGGTGGCCAAGAGGGGCCGAAGCACCCCATGCCAGAATTTTGTTGTTGTAGGCTACCTAGTAATTTTGGAAAAGTTAAGGTCTAAATAACCATATGCTTGGGTATTTTGATTACAAATACTCTTTTATAGGCTTATAAAAAGTTTTATTTTTATTATTATTTTTTTTTACGTATTTCATCATCCTTTCAATAACGGAATCATTACTCACCATCGAGATAAGAGAGAGAGAGGGCCCTCAGGATGTCATCTGCCATTATATACGAGTTACCCAATCAATAGTGAATTTTTCTTTAAAGTAACTTTGACGAGATAATAGAAAACGTGAAAACTTCGTATAATTGAGGCCTTTCTCTCGTAAAATCGCGCTTCTTCTTGCACAAACTATATTCCGTATACTGCATAAATTGTAGTGTTTTGAAGCTTATTAAATGTTTCCGAAGTTCACTGTTACTTTGGTGAGGTGTATTGAGGGCGAATGCCCCTCGGCCAGATCAGGTTAGGAGGGTAAGGTTTGAATAGGTCGGGCATGGCATTCTTGTAAAGGTTATTTCATTTGATTTATTTGGTCGGTAGAACGTTTGTCCGTCGTCCTCAACTGGCTCCCACAAATTATTTAAGAAATTTATATAATAGTTGTTTATACGACTTTTGTATAATGAATAATAATAATATACGTATATATACTATATTATTATATATATATATATATATATATATATTATATATATGATATATATATATATATATATATATATATATATATAATATATAATTGCTACTTTTAATGGCTTTACTAATAACCTAATCCAAAGATCTTTTTTCAAGATAATGTTTATTTGATAACTACAAAACTTTCAGAATAATTTCACAATGTGAGGGAGTACTTGAATAAAAAAATCTACTTCTTACCTACCATAGCTCTGTAGTATTTACCAATCAATGATTGAAAAACATTATTAAAAACTCGAAAAAAGAGAAAGAATCCCTTCAGCGTTAAGTTCTGAACATATTTTAAAGTGATCAATGGGCCTTCTGCCATCAGCCATCCCCGGTTGTTAAATGCGATAATTAAGCATTTCTCTAAGTGTGGTTTTAGACTGTGAAAGAACTTGGAAATTATTGGTTTAACTAACCACTATTCCAAAGAGCGTTACTTTCCTTTACGTCTTGCATTAAACGTTATTTATGAAAATATATACTTAGTTTCACGAGAGAAGTCTGGAAGAACATGCAAAACGAAAAAAAAAAGAGGGACGCCGTGAAAAAAGTAAATAAGACGGAAAGAAATTCCAATCATTGGGAACGACCTCGTACCCTCAACAATGATATGTTGCACACAACGCTGATATCGGATTCCCAGCTTTCCTTTCAATTTATGTCCTCCTGTGTCTACGAATGAATCAACGAATGCAAAGCTAAGGCGAAAAATGATGAGGATTTCCACTTTCGACGAAGAATGCCGTTCGTGGGTGTATTATATATATATATATATATATATATATATATATATATATATATATATATATGTGTATGTGTATATATATATATATATACTATATATATATATATATATATATATATACACTATATATATTTATGTATATATACATATATATATATATATATATATATACTATATATATATATATATATATATATATATATATATATATATATAAATTTTTATCACATCACCGTAATTCATACATATGCCTTATAAACTACAAATGTCCTTTAATATCCAATTCGCTCTAGCTCGGAATTAATATATTTTCTTATATGTTTACCGAAGGGGAACTTTTTTTTTTAGTTGATAATAACTTCGTCCTCTCGTGGATTCGAATCAGCGGACAGAGGAGAAATCAGGAATTTAGTGACATTACCGACTCGGCCAACAAGTGAGGTATAAGTTGATACCGAATCCGACCTTACAAATCACTGTCGAACTCAGGTAATTTGTAATTAGAATAGATATCCAACCCCATCTGCCATGTTAACCAAGTCAAACGTTTGCCGAACATAGCCATATTATGCATGCGTATACACACACATTATATATATATATACATATATATATATTATATATATATATATATAATATATATATATATATATATATATATATATATATATATATATAATATAGTACTGGTAATCTACTTAGGCACGAAGATATGGTAATTCAATTGTAGTCCACATAGGAAAATGAAAATGGTTTATCTCAGATAATGCCCAACAGTTTCGTCCTCCAATGGACCTCTTCTTGGAGCGTTTATTGAAGTTTACAGTGTATGTAGCCAAGGAAAGGGCCTAAAATTTTTAAACCATACAGTTACCAAAAACTAGCAGTTTGAGCTATTTTAGTGCTGAATAGTTTGTAGCTCAAACTGCTAGTTTTCGGTAACTGTATGCTTTAAAATTTTAGGCCTATGAATTGGCTACATACACTGAAACTTTACTTTTCTTTACCTAATATATATATATATATATATATATATATATATATACATATATATATATATATATATATATATATATATATATAATATATATATATCTATATATATATATATATATATACATATATATACATGAATTTTCATCACATCACAGTGATTTTATATACACAAACATTAAGCTACAAATATCGTTTAACACCCAATGCGCTCTACCTCGAAAATAATACCCATGTGTATATGTGCGTGAGTTGCGTGTCTGTGCACGAGCATAAATACACAAACAAGCAAATACACATAAGAGCATCCGTAGCCCATCAAGATAACTCTTCTTTCTTCTTGGAAAGAGAATGGAGAGACTTGAGATAACATGGTTCTTTTGATTAGATTCCCGAAATCACAGTGTCTTCCACTTTTCACTTCCCGTTCTTAACTCTCTCTCTCTCTCTCTCTCTCTCTCTCTCTCTCTCTACAATATAAGAATTTATTTCTGGAAAATGAGTAATGATTTCAAGAATTAACTTCCATTTCCAGGTTCGTAATGATTGTTGCTTTGGTCACTACTGGTTTAATTTCTTTGATGCCACTTTGAACCCTTACTTCGCAGAATCACCATTGCTTTCTGAGCATTTTTTTATGATATCCTCGTATAAGTAAGAGAACACGACTATAACGCAATCATAACTTAACAACACAAGCTTTAATTATTCATTTTTGCATCCTTTATCCTAACGAATTCCGTTTCCTTAACTCCTTGTACTACTGAACTAACTTTTCATTATACTTGTGCCAACCCTTCATGCAATATCACAGATGAAAGTTATATGTAACAGTCACCACTGTAGGCTACCCGGATTCCACACATCGTATCACAGATGAAAGTTAGAGCAGTCACCTCTAGAGATACCCGGAATCCAGACATCGTCCACTGAATATCATAAGTGACTTCACAACAACATGTAAATAATGGAAATTAGGAAAATGTTAGACCAGCTCGTCCAATATCTCTAAAAAAGAAGAAAAAAAAGAAAAAAAATCACAAGACTCCTTCGTTAACATTAAATGTGCGGTGCTTCAGTCGTGTAGCTTAGTTTTGGTTTAATGTTTTACTGATTACAGTTTTTTTGCTCGACTTATTAGAATTCATCTAGCAAATGTGGGCGAATCATTCAAGTACTTTGGCATATCTAAAAAATATTTTTTACATAATAATAATGATAATAATAATAATAATAATAATAATAATGATACTAACAATATTGTTAAAAAGAATGGCAGAATTAAGCGAGTTGATTTTATATATTATTTTTTCCATTTTCTTTACAATTCGCTTCTCAGGCTCAGCGATGTTTCTCAGAAACATCGCTGAGCCTGAGAAGCGAATTGTAAGGAAAATAGATAAAACAATATATAAAATCAACTCGCTTAATTCTGCCATTCTTCTTAACAGCATTTGCCTAAAAGAGGGTCTTCTACAAAATATCCCAAAATAAAATAATAATAATAATAATAATAATAATAATAATAATAATAATAATAATAATAATAATAATAATAATAATAATAATAATAATAATAATAATAATAATAATAATAAAAGGTAAAGTGACAAGGACTAAAGGGATAAAGTTACCAGATGGGAATAGCATCAAACACAGATGAGACAGGATACAAATACCTGGGAATAATAGAAGGAGAGGATATAAAACACCAAGAGATGAAGGACACGATCAGGAAAGAATATATGCAGAGACTTGAGGCGATACCCAAATCAAAACTCAAAGCCGGAAATACGATGAAAGCCACTCCAAGATCTTGAAGTTTACAAATGAGTGCCTTGTGATTGACTAAATCGAAAGCTGCACTGAAATCTGGTTGAATTACTCTACATTCAAAACGCTTATCAATAATAATAATAATAATAATAATAATAATAATAATAATAATAAAAATTTATTATCTTATTATCAAAAAATAATAAATTATAATAATATGGCGCAGTGGCAGAGTGGGTTAGGTCGTCGATCAACTGGTTAAGCAACATTGGGGCTGGTCAGTCGTTGGATGGGTGACCGTTCTCCTCGGCGTTGATTCCTTGGGAAAGGATCTTTACCATAATTTCCTCAGTCTACTCAGCTGTAAATGAGTACCTATCCCTGATGGGGTAGGGTCCAGCTATGGGTTAAATAGCAAAACTCAGCAATGATGGAAAGAAATGAAGGAATAAATGACAACGACGTAAATGGAACCTCTGGCAACAGAGGAGCTTCGTCCGGCAGCCAGGTATTCAACCCAATTGAAGGGGAAGACGGTCAGGTACTTGGAGGTCGTCATCCAGCAACTGACCACCACAATGACAGTAACCAACAGCCTGAGATTGGAGCTACAGAAGCAAACCAAAGGAAGAAATGGACAAGAGAAGAAAATAAGGAAATATGGAGATGCTTCATCAGAAGCAACCCGACAGAGAGAGGATATAGAAGAAGGTTGTTCAACATCTGGAATGAGAGGAATAACACCCCGCAAACAGAGCAGAGGCTGGCAGACCAAGTAAGGAACATAAAGAAAAAGAAGTGGCTCTCCCCAACAGAAAGAGAAGAACTGGAAAGGGAAATGTCACACGACAACGAATTACATGAAGACGATACCACAGAAGACGACAGGGATGATGAGGTATCAAACAACGACACACGAAGAAACACCGACGAAGTAACAGAGAGGACGGAATGGGTAGAAAAGATTAGACAATGGATGAAGCCAGATACAGAGAGAACAAAGATCATCCTCCATGAAAGCCTACAACGCCAAGAAATTAAGGGAGAAAACAAGTGAGGTCAATGAAATAATGGGCATAATACACACCACCAGTATCACAGAAACAAATAACTTGGCATATGCAGGAGCAAGATTAGTAGCAGAACTGATGGGGATACGAACACCAACACCACCAGCACAACCAACCCAACAGAAACGAAAACAGGAACCTCCTTGGAAAAGGCGCCTGGAAAAGCAAATCATGGTGATGAGATCTGACTTGAGTAAACTGAAAGAGATGGCAGAAAAAAGGCTAAGAAGCAAGAGAACAAGGGAGGAACTCAACGAGAAATACAAAGTACAAGAGAGGGGGACTAAACAACACAATAGAAGATGTAAAACAGAGGCTTAAGGCCAAAGCACATAAGATCCAACGGTACATGAACAGGAATAAGGGATACCAACAGAACAAACTATTCAGAACTAAGAAGGGAAGACAACCACCAATAAATTCCTGAAGTTGAACCAAGTAAGAGACTCTGGGAAAACATATATAGCAATCCGGTATCACACAGCAAACATGCAACATGGCTCCAGGAAGTCAAGGAAGAAGAAACAGGGAGAATAAAACAAAGATTCACACACATCACGACAGACACAGTCAGACACCAACTAAAGAAAATGTCAAACTGGAAAGCCCCAGGTCCCGATGAAGTCCATGGATACTGGCTCAGAAACTTCAAGGCCCTACACCCACGAATAGCAGAACAACTCCAGCATTGTATCTCAAATCACCTGGCTACCAATAATGTGGAAGTTACTAACAGGTATCATCAGTGACAGGCTATACAACTACCTAGAGGAGACAAACACCATCCTCCACCAACAGAAAGGCTGCAGAAGGAAGTGTAGGGGCACAAAAGACCAGCTCCTGATAGACAAAATGGTAATGGAGAACAGTAGGAGAAGGAAAACCAACCTAAGCATGGCATGGATAGACTATAAGAAAGCCTTCGACATGATACCACACACATGGCTAATAGAATGCCTGAAAATATATGGGGCAGAGGAAAACACCATCAGCTTCCTCAAAAATACAATGCGCAACTGGAATACAATACTTACAAGCTCTGGAATAAGACTAGCAGGGGTTAATATCAGGAGAGGGATCTTCCAGGGAGACTCACTGTCCCCACTACTCTTCGTAGTAGCCATGATTCCCATGACAAAAGTACTACAGAAGATGGATGCCGGGTACCAACTCAAGAAAAGAGGCAACAGAATTAACCATCTGATGTTCATGGACGACATCAAGCTGTATGGTAAGAGCATCAAGGAAATAGATACCCTAATCCAGTCTGTAAGGATTGTATCTGGGGACATCAGGATGGAGTTTGGAATAGAAAAATGCGCCTTAGTCAACATACAAAAGGGCAAAGTAACAAGAACTGAAGGGATAAAACTACCAGATGGGAGCAACATCAAACACATAGATGAGACTGGATACAAATACCTGGGAATAATGGAAGGAGGGGATATAAAATACCAAGAGATGAAGGACACGATCAGGAAAGAATATCTGCAGATACTCAAGGCGATACTCAAGTCAAAACTCAATGGCGGAAATATGATAAAAGCCATAAACACACGGGCAGTGCCAGTAATCAGATACAGCGCAGGAATAGTAGAATGGACGAAGGCAGAACTCCGCAGCATAGATCAGAAAACCAGGAAACATATAACAATACACAAAGCACTACACCCAAGAGCAAATACGGACAGACTATACATAACACGAAAGGAAGGAGGGAGAGGACTACTAAGTATAGAGGACTGCGTCAACATCGAGAACAGAGCACTGTGGCAATATCTGAAAACCAGTGAAGACGAGTGGCTAAAGAGTGCATGGGAAGAAGGACTAATAAAAGTAGACGAAGACCCAGAAATATACAGAGACAGGAGAATGACAAACATAACAGACGACTGGCACAACAAACCAATGCACGGACAATACATGAGACAGACTAAAGATCTAGCCAGCGATGACACATGGCAATGGCTACAGAGGGGAGAGCTAAAGAAGGAAACTGAAGGAATGATAACAGCGGCAAAAGATCAGGCCCTAAGAACCAGATATGTTCAAAGAACGATAGACGGAAATAACATCTCTCGTATGTAGGAAGTGCAATACGAAAAATGAAACCATAAACCACATTGCAAGCGAATGTCCGGCACTTGCACAGAACCAGTACAAAAAGAGGCATGATTCAGTGGCAAAAGCCCTCCACTGGAGCCTGTGCAAGAAACATCAGCTATCTTGCAGTAATAAGTGGTACGAGCACCAACCTGAAGGAGTGATAGAAAACGATCAGGCAAAGATCCTCTGGGGCTATGGTATCAGAACAGATAGGGTGATACGTGCAAATAGACTAGACGTGACGTTGATTGACAAAATCAAGAAGAAAGTATCACTCATTGATGTCGCAATACCATGGGAGGACACCAGAGTTGAAGAGAAAGAGAGGGAAAAAATGGATAAGTGTCAAGATCTGAAAATACAAATAAGAGGGATATGGGATATGCCAGTGGAAATTGTACCCATAATCATAGGAACACTAGGCACGATCCCAAGATCCCTGAAAAGGAATCTAGAAAAACTAGACGCAGAAGTAGCTCCAGGACTCATGCAGAAGAGTGTGATCCTAGAAACGGCGCACATAGTAAGAAAAGTGATGGACTCCTAAGGAGGCAAGATGCAACCCGGACCCCCACACTATAAATACCACCAAGTCGAATTGGAGGACTGTGATAGAGCAAAAAAAGAAAAGAAAAAAAAAAATACTAATAATATAATAATGCAAAGTGCATGGTATTTTAGAAAAGACATTGTGCAAGACGTATTCACTTTCGAATGCCCTTTAGAAAATCCATAGTATCGAAGCGTTCATTTGAACAACACTTAAAAGGCCATAAAATTGCATAGTTTATTTCCACCAAAGAAAATGCGCATATATTATCTGTAAAGCAACACCAGGACAAGAAGAAGACTACGAATTTGTAAATTCATAAAGTCTTTTTCTATGAATTCCATGAATTCCATGAATTCGTAGATTCCAAACCTGTTCCGGACATTCGAGAATAGAATAGAATAGAGTGGAAAATGGAATTTAGGCCAAGGGCCAAGTGTTGGGGCCTATGAGGTCATTCATTGCTGAAACAGACATTGGCAGTTAAAGGATCCGGAACGTGTAACAGGAGGATAACCTCGCAGTCGCGCTATGAATCAATTGTTAAGAGAGCGTGGAGAGTAAGATGGAAGAAAAAGGATGTGAACGGAGGTCCAGTAAAAGAAATGAGAAAAGTTGCGCAGCTAGGGGCCGAAGGGACACTGCAAAGAACCTTCAGAAATGCACTACCCCCTACGACAGATAAATAAAACGGAAAATACCAAGTGTGGTTTAGTAATGAGACGTATCGTGGTGAGATGATGTCGCATTATGCTCTGATAAAGAGGCTGAGTTAATCACTTCACACAAAGAGATAAGCTCCTTGAGGGAATAAGGGCAGTATGGGCCGAAAGATAACAAGGCGGAAGCAGGTGAGATATCAGGGGGTTCCTGGTACTAAGATTGCAGAAACGCTTATCTAACGTGTTGGGAACAAGGTATGATAGGCCGCCCATAACCAAGGGGAAGGTTACAGAAAATAAGAAGAAGACGAAACAAGCAGATAAAAACTTCTCATATCCTCTCTCCTACTGTATCACCTCTGACCTACTATACTATTACAGATAAGATGAGCGTATTGCCTAGATTTCATATAAATAAAAATTGATGACCTAATTTAGAAATTTCTAGAAATTCTAAGTATTCATATGCAATGATTTCTCGTATGTCGGAATGTTCGGCAAGAATGAATTATCATTTAACTAATAGCAAATATTCCTCGCATTTGATACCTTACTTGCAAAGTATTATATGTTTTCATATACTCCAGACTTCAGAGCATCATTATTGTGTTTTACATGCTCATTTAGGGGAGCATTGCCAAACTGAAATAAATGCTTCAAAGTTCAACTGATTTTTGTATTATAATATCAGAAATATCTAGGTCAACGAACGCGCAAAAGTCGCCAGCAGATACGGTCACTAAACCATGAGATTTCATCACAACTGACAAAAACCAGCTCTTATTACGAAGCTGTCATAAAATTTCGTCTTTTATCAGCACACTGGTATGAAAAAATCCAGAGATAAGATAAACTATAAATAGGCATGATGGTCACAGATTATTGTTATTGTTGGGCATCATTTTTAGATCGACATAAGTAGAAATCTCTTGACTTTGGTGTCACTGTCATTGTTCGTTTCCGAGAAATGCATTCACATCGTCCAGCAGGATCTGACAAGTTTGTTCAGGTGTGCTAAGCGCCTTCCTGAGATCATCGAGAATGCTATAGTTACTCATCACTGTTAACGAATGCAAAGACGAATATTTAGAAATACCCTTAGATGACGTTAGTTGAAGATTACAGGAATATTCTGAGTATTCTGATATCACTAGCGTGCCACAAAAAAAGAAAAGAAAAAAAAAAAAAAGTGGCCGGTAAGCATATTTCCGAACTGTTACCGAGATCCGGAACCATCCCTGAAAAAAGCGGGACGCCTTATCTTAAAAACTAACCATAGAATCTTCTAGGAAATAATCTCATTACGGTTCCCACACCCAAATTATGAGCATTGAGTAGAATGTACCCATCGTAATTCAACCTAACCTAACCTAGGGGAATAGCAAAAAAACCGGAGCTGGTGCAATATTAGTATACACCTCGGGAATTTGCGGACGGTAACAAAGTTAAAGGGAAAAAGGTCACAGAAAAAAAAAGGCCACAATTTTGACGAGGAAAAAAGTCACGGGGAAAATATATTAATTTACAGTGTTTTGTTTATTTTTTTACGGTAATTCCCCAACGGGTTTGTACTAAACACGCCTTTGCAAAGGTTGATACCTACCGAATTTGAACCATCGGGGGTCTCTGTCTAGGAAAGATTAATGTGACTTTTTTACTGACTTTTTTTTCTGTGACTTTTTTCTTACCTGGATAGAAGAAGAAGATGAAGAAGAAAAAAAGGCTTAGACCCCACGTTGAGGCCAAGAGGTGATACTCGCCATTACGAACAAAGGATGTTCTAAAGTATAATTTTAGCAAGACGCGATATTCCATTTATTTCTGCCATAATAACTTCAAGGTCGGTAACCTGTGGTCCGCAGGCCTCATCCAGCCCGCGAAGGATGTTATTTAGGCCACCAAATGAACACCCGGACACTAATTATCCAATTGTTGTTACCTATACTCTTTTTTTTCTTTTTCATCTGTCCATCCGCCTGTGGTCTTTTTGTATGGTAACACTGCGTCCCGGGCTTTAAATAGTTACGCTATATGTGTAAGTTTTAGGTAAATAAAAGGATATCTGGGTGTATATTTGCAACTGAAAAGTGTTTTAATAATTTACTGTATGCGAATTACACCGTAAATATTCGAAATAGGACATTATTATAATCGTTGAATGTAAGCTGAATGTAACTATCTAAAGCCCGGGACGCAGTGTTACCATACAAAAACACCACAGGCGGATGGACAGATGGAAAAAAACAGAGTATAGTTCAAGGCGTTGAGCGATCCTTCTAGTGAATTTGATATCATGACCCTCCTCCATGGCACTGCACAGATTCTGATTGATTGATTGATTGGATTTAACTTAGCCAAAGGCCAAGTACTGGGACCTATGAGGTCATTCAGCGCTGAAACGGAAACTGACAGTCAAAGGGTTGATAGGTGTAACAGGAGGATTACCTCAAAGCAGTTGCACTACGAATCAATTATTAAGGAGACGGTGGAAAGGAAGATAGAAGGATTATGAAAAGAGGTACAGTAAAAGGAACGAAAGGGGTTGCAACTAGGGGCCGAAGGCACGCTGCAAAGAACCTTAAGTAATGCTTACAGTGCACCGCATGATGTTCTGGCCCGCACTCTCAAAAAGGTTGCCGACCCCTGGTCAGTCTTTAGGCTGAATGAAACATTCTGTATCGGATCTGCTTTTGGTTTACGCCCACAGATCTCCCGTTTAAAGAGTGGTCAGGTTGTAACATGGAATAATAATAATAATAATAATAATAATAATAATAATAAAAAGAAGAAGAAGAATAAGAAGAAGAACAGGAACAAGAATAAGAGGAAGTAGAAGAAGTAGAAGACAAATAATAATAATAATAATAATAATAATAATAATAATAATAATAATAATAATAAGAAGAAGAATACCTTTTGGATAATATTAAATCATTGTTCTATATTTTCCCCGAACGACGGAATTCTTATGCAAGCGGATAGTGATTTGGATATTTTTGGAAGTTATATGATCAAGAATATTCTAGTTCAAACAAAAATATCTCGTTTGTCTTATCGGAAATATAAACCTGCTTATATTTTCCTTCCTTCGCTCGCAATTTTTTTTTCAGTAATAAAAGCCTATAGAACAAAATTTGAATAATTCATATGAATGCCTCATACTGCCATCGAATCCAAGAAATTCCTCTTGCTTAATTCGGATTTATGTCTCTTTGGGAGTGCATTTCGGCTGACGGTTATCTATGGGGCCTTTATCTAAATAAGAAAACATCGAATGGTTCGGTACCGGAATTTCAGACCATTACATAATTTAAGAACTGACACCTGGTAACGGTAGACTGATAAAAATGATCACCGTAAGCATGACTCCACATGTTTCCACCTGCTCTGGTAGGAGTACAAGATTCGTGTGATCACTTTTAACCTATTTTTGCCCGTTTTGATTACAGCTTTTCTGTTAAGTATGAATGGATCGGATGAAAGTTCCTTGCAAGAAATAAATAAAAGATTTATTTTCGCCGTCGACGACCTTTACTAAGCTTAGCTGTTAAAACGCCAGGGCATGTCAGCGAAAAAAAAAATACTGAAAGACGTTGAGGTATCAGTTTTATTTTACATTTATTGCAGTGATGAAAGCATTCACTTTTATCATAAGTTATTTGGCCGCCTTTGAATAGCTCCGTATTTTTTTTGACACTCTCTGATCCCAGTGACGTGGAAGTGTGTGGCTTCTCTCTCCCATATATCTTAAAAGAGTCCCTTTCGCTTCCGTGGGTCGCTTACATGTGTTCCCCAACTATGGCCAGGGGGAGGCCTATCAAATAACCAGTCCTCACATAGTTTGGCACAGTGAGAATACTTATCTGACCAAGAAAGAGGGAGGGACCTTTGAAATGAGAATATATGCATTTGTAATCTGATTATATTTCAAATACAATTTAGATGCTCTGTAAAATCGTTCTAAAGAACAAATTCTGATAATTGTTTTTTATGTAACTGCACTCTCTGCGATTGCAAGGCATATCCTACCGTTGAATGAACACGTAATATACTAACTTTCCACTGGGAGAATACGAAAATATCAGTTTGACAAAAAAAACGAGAAAATGAAAGTCGTGAGTAGAAGGTGAAATATCTGGATCATCCCGTCTGCCTTCTCCATGACTCAACAAAATGCTTATTCTGCGTCCATTTAGGATGAACGAGTTTAAGAAGAAATCGTAATGAATGACTAATTACGCAATTACCCCCAGCAGAGCCTCCAAATACCGATTTCTAAAATTCCTAGGCGGGAAATCGTTGAAGGTGGCACCACGCGGTCACTTTTAACGTGACGAAATCTCTTATCATCATTTAATCATCTCTTTAGTCCCGTTCTTTTTTTTCTCTCTCTCTATCGCAGGGACATTCCGGGGATTTGTTTTCGTGCCGGATAGCTGTCTCTCTCGTCATCAAAAGGAGCCCTAGTCAATCTTCTTGTCGCGCCGCCAGAAGGATCTTGACGTCACTGTGACACATGCCATGGTACGGGTTGTTACCAATATCTCTGCGATAAGATAGGAAGGAATTCGATTCATTAACTCCTTCTTCTTCTAGTTCTCCTGCTTCTTCTTCTTCTTCTTCTTTGTATTTTGTGTGTGTGTGTGTCTGTGTGTGTGTGGTTGCTTTTGTAAGGTACAGCAAAATGTTGAGTTGAATATAGAATTTAGGCCAAAGGCTGAAATGGAAATTGACAGTAAGAGGTTTGAAAAGAGCAAGAGGATGAAAACCTCAACGCAGTTGCACTATGAATCAAGTCTTAGAAAGGGTGGAAAGTAATATGAAGAAAGAGAATATGAAAGGAGGTACAGTAAAAGAAACGAAAGTGGTTGCAGCTACGACCTTCAAAGGCACGCTGCAAAAACCGTAAGTATTTGCCTACGGTGCACCGCATGATGTCCACTGACGGCACTAACCTCCTACGGGGAAGAAAGTGTTGAACTAATCATCAACACTGCGTATGGGGTTAGAGTTTATCAAATAAAAGTTTCTACTAATAAACGCGATCGTTTCTAATTAACATTGTGGATATGATCAAACACGGAATGTATTTATGATGCCGACTTTCAAAACACGATAATAAGCCTCAATACAACATCTGACGATTCTAAATCCTGCCACACCATCGACAAAAAATAAACTGAAGATGATATACGGAACTCTTATAAGCAGTGGCGGATTTAAGGTTAAGGTGGGGGCACCTGGTCATGTGCCATCCCCCCATAGATATGAATAATAGAACATTGTTTTCTTTCAATGAATAATTATCAGCTATATGTACGTATATGTGCATACTTACACACACACACACACACACACACACACACACACACACACATATATATATATATATATAATCCTAAGGGGCGAATACTGAGGGTAAGAGTTAGCAAGAGCAAGGTTATGAGTAAGAAGAGCAAGGCGCAGTAGCGGATTTTAGACGAATCGAAGTTGTTGACCGGCAAGTGTATTCAGGCGAAAGAGCTGACTGGAATCTAACAGCAAAACAAAACCGGAACAAATATTATGGATGATTGGCAGAATGAAACATGATGCAAATTATTCGGTAGGAGAAAGTCTAACAAAAATTGTGGAGTAAGAGAAATTCTAAGAGTCAAAAATAAAGATAAGCCAACTCTTGTTTTAAGTGGAAGCGTAAGGAAGTTGTTGAATGGGAATGAGAGAAAGAGGCTGTTGTGATTAATTTTGAAGTCTACAGTCTAAATTAATAAGGGATGAAAAAATAAAATGTAATAAATAAATGTTATTCAGATTCCAGTTAAGCCCCGTCACTCGGCCGAACTTTGTTTGATGTGACGTCATAAGCGGGAGAAGTCAGATCCTTAACCAGTGTTTCTCCGCTTCTGACGTCACATCGAACAGAGTTCGTCGAGCAAAGCTCGACCGTGTGGACGGCCCTTTACAAACATAAGAGTTTTCAGGTGGTTGGAACATGTTGAGAGACTGGAAAACAGGTTGGCCAAAATTGTGTATCTTTTAAGGGATGTTAGTAAGGTAGAGGAACTGGATGCTTCAAAGATGATAACTTATTATTATTATTATTATTATTATTATTATGAAACAAGCCCATAGCGGCTATTGACTTGAAATTCAAGCTTCCAAAAGAATATGGTGTTTATTAGGAAGAAGTAAAAGGAGGTAAAGGGAAATACTATAGAAAGAAGAGATACCACTCATTAAAAAATTAGATCAATAAATTAACATATAGATAAAAATATACTGAAATGCAAGAAGAATAGTACTAGGGTTGCTAGCAATGTATTGCACCTTCTCTTAAATTCCTGAAGTTTCAATTGCACGACTTCCTCTGGTGTGAGCAGGAATAGAGGACCTCTGGAAGTGGGAAGTTCGACAGAGAGGCACATTTATGCCATATTGGTGCTGCAGTTCAGCGAATCTGGTTGCTCTCTCTCTCGGAAGAAAAAGCAAAGAGTGCGTTCATAAGAAAGGTGATCGTCACGAATTCTGATTGTGGTGAGGTATAGACGTACTGCTTGTGAAGAGCGCTTGTGAAAGTTTACGGGGAGGCAGGGAGGTTTTGGAATCACATTACGATGAGGCAGAATGTGGCAGTGAGTTTTTTTTATGCAATTTTACTTTATTCACTTTCTCCTGCATATCAGTCGTTAAAAAAACAATGAAACGTGACTGTATACTAAAGAATTGATCAGGAGTAAAACTGTTTTACAGAAGAATCGGCAATAGCTCATTTTAGACTGTGGGTAAGCCACAGGGCAGTTAATCGGCCGAGGATAATGTTCCAACGAATTATCTTCATTTCGTTAAGGAACCTCACCCTTTAAAGATATGTCAGAAAATGTCTCAGACAGGCTTAATCCAGTATTGAAAACTTTAAAAGTCCGTAATCTAGTACAGGTTAGTTTCAATGGCTTTTAGATACACCTATACTCTGTTTTTTTCATCTGTCCATCGGCCTGTGGTGTTTTTGTATGGTAACACTGCGTCCCGGGCTTTAGATAGTTCCATTCAGCTTACATTCAACAATAATAACAATATCCTATTTCGAATATCAACGGCGTACAATTTCGCATACATGGTACAATTTATTAAAACACTTTTCAGGTGGCAAATGCACAAACCACCAGGATAGTTCCTAGTTATTTACCTAAAACTTACACATAGCGTAACTATCTAAAGCCTGGGACGCAGTGTTACCATACGCAAACACCACAGGCGGCTGGACAGATGGAAAAAAACAGAGTATAGGCTTTAAAAGAATGTGGGACAAACATTTCTCATGCAGCGCATATGCAAATCTAAGTAAGATACTAGATACTTTTTCGTTTAGGAGGTAGCTCAGGGGGAATTCTCATTTGAAGAAAAGTAGACTAAAATGCTACGCCATCTGATCGGGAAATTAGGGTTTTCCGGGGAATGCGATTTCCTTCCCTGGTCAGATTTGCTGTTAGAGGACACAGCGATGTACGAACACTGAAATCGTAGGATCTCTTTAGTGAAACCGCCCACAAAACCAACGAAGGAGAACAAATGGACGAAGAGAGAGAGAGAGAGAGAGAGAGAGAGAGAGAGAGAGAGAGAGAGAGAGAGAGAACCACTCAGGAAGAAAAATGGACTTACTGATTAATAGTTGAACAAAAATGAGTCGAGAGAAAACTCCAAGACAGTCTCTTGGTACTGATCATGTCAATATGGTTTCTAAAGACTATTTAGTATTTGATGATATTTTTAGTTTTATAAGGATGCTCTTGACTGGAACCTTGAAAGTTAGGAATTGAAGAAAGGCAACAATGAGATTTGTATAGAACTTCAGCAATGTCCAAAAATTGGTTTAACAACGAAGGTACTGAAAAGTAGACCGTCTGAATCTTCCTTTTGTAAGTTCCAGTGTTTTACCGTTATTTTGCTGTTATTTTGAAAGAACTTAAACTTTTATTAATATTTTAAACATCAAACAATTAACTGACTATGCAAGTCCACAAACTGTTCTCTTACGCCAGTGAAATACGAGCATAATAAGAATTAAAACTTTTCCCGTGTATTTTTAGGTAAATGATATCTAACACACATTTCTATCTTATATTTTATATAATATTGGAGGGAAAACTATATTTCGCAAATTCCAAAAAGGCAACCTAAAAAAAATCTCTCTGCATCACGGTATCTATAACATTTGTTTTCTGCATTCAGGAGAATAGATAGAAAATTGGGTTTTTAAATTGCACTTTTATAGCTATAGGACGGAAGTGTTTATTCTTTATCAGTATTTGGATGTTTCTAAAATAAAGGAATGTATATTTTATTGGGGGGAACTAAAATACTAAAAAGAAAAAAGAATTAAGGGCATTACATCACGGTGTGCCATAAAAATTTTTATCCATAACGAATGACGAGTACAAAATGCCCAGAAGTTTCTTCGACGTAATTGAGTTTTTAGTATGAAAACTCTCAGTCGCGGCCCATGAAACTTTCAGCCACGGCCCGATGGTGACCCGTGTTGTTGGCGACTATAGCGGGGCCAGACGGGCGACTGTGGCTTAGTTTAACCTTTAATAGAATAAAAACTTCCGAGGCTAGAGGGCTGCAATTTGGTATGTCTGATGGCTGGAGGGTGGGTGATCAACTTACCAATTTGCAGCCCTCTAGCCTCAGTAGTTTTTAAGATGTGAGGGCGGACAGAAAAAGTGCGGACAAAGCCATCTCCATAGTTTTCTTTTACAGAAACTGAAAAGCTTAATAGCCTGATTGCAGAAAAATTATATTAAGATACAATCTAGAAATTGTTAATAGGATGATAGGAATTCTTAAGTCGTTCATGGAGGAATAAAAGTGAGATTGTGAGATTGTCATTAAAATCAACATCAGCCTAATCCAGCTTCATCGCAAAAGGGTTTAACACGGATATGAATATTCCCAAACAAAGGATAGATCATGGATGCCTGCCTGAGTGAATTTTTCCTTAACTTTAATTATACTTTGTTTTTTTCCATCTGTCCATCCGCCTGTGGTGTTTTTGTATGGTAACACTGCGTCCCGGGCTTTAAATAGTTACGGTATGTGTAAGTTTTAGGTAAATAAAAGGATATCTGGGTGTACATTTGCAACTGAAAAGTGTTTTAATAATTTACTGTATGCGAATTACACCCTTAATATTCGAAATAGGATATTGTTATTATTGTTGAATGTAAGATGAATGTAACTATCTAAAGCCCGGGACGCAGTGTTACCATACGCAAACACCACAGGCGGATGGACAGATGGAAAAAAACCGAGTATAAGTTATCTTGAAACTGAATCAGGACCTACTGGTATTTGCTCGTTTTTAGTTTTCTGTAAAAGACAACTATTGCGCCGGCTTTGTCTACCCGTCCGCACTTCTTCTGTTCGCCCTCACATCTTAAAAACTACTGAGGCTAGAGGGCTGCATATTGGTATGTTGATCATCCACCCTTCAATCATCAAACATACCAAATTGCAGCTCTCTAGCCTCAGTAGTTTTTATTTTATTCAAAGTTAAAGTTAGCCAAAATTGTGTATATGTGCCAACAACAATCACCGGGACGTGGCTAAAAGTTTCATGAGCCGCAGCTGAGAGTTTCATGGGTCGTGGCTCAGTTTCACACCGCATTATACGCTATACAGATAACTCGGTTGCGCCGAAGAAACTTCAGCGCATTTTTTACTTTGTGTGTGTGTGTGTTATCTCTCACAGACAGTATTTCAGGCCCCTTTTTAAAAATCGAGGCCGATGGGGTGGGAAACCTGATCTTACCAAAGAGGAGCTTTATGGAAATAAATAAGATAGAGAGAGAGAGAGAGAGAGAGAGAGAGAGAGAGAGAGAGAGAGAGGGTTAAATACCGGAGAAGAGACGGAACTGTAGTGACCGAGATTGACATCTGACTGACAGCTGCCTCTTCTCTCCGATAAGCCTACTCATGGAATGTTATGGCATTCGTTTGTTGTCGTTTGAGATTAAGCTGGCCTTATGCCAGCACGGGCTCTTGCTCATAGAGCAGCCCGTAGTGGCATCAGCTGTGCTAGAAATATGGATAACCTGAATAGGCGGGTAACTGTTATATATGTTAAATCAGTGGTTTCCAACCTTTTTTTAATTCTCGCCCCCCCTTCATTCAAAGGCATATTCTCTGTGGCGGCCGCCCCGCCCCCTTCCTTAAACACTGTAATTTACTGGCATAGTCGGCTTATTTCAATAATTCACAATATTATATATATATAATTCCTTAATATACAATTTGAAATCGTTTATATATTTAGACAACTAAATTTCATATCTGAAATATTTTCTCAGTATATTGAAAGCCTGAATTCCATCATAATTAATAGTTTTCAGATATAATTATCCCCTTCATCAAGCACTGGCGCCCCCCCCCCCCCCCCCCCCCGCCCCCCCCCCCCGCCCTGGGAGCCCTTCGAGGCAGTGAAAATAATTATGACGCATTAAGTGTTGTTAACTACAATTAAAAAAAAAAAAATCTGATGCTTCAAGACTACTCGCAGGAAAACTTCGATATCCAGATTTTACACTGCATTATCAACGTTTTTTTTTTTTATTCATTCGTGAGAGAGAGAGAGAGAGAGAGAGAGAGAGAGAGAGAGAGAGAGAGAGAGAGCTTTCTCTGGAGGCCTATTCACGCCCCATCAAAATGTCGGCGGGAACTCGCTAGTCTCTCGTCGTTCCGCAGGAGAGGCGCTGTCCTCATTAGGGCGCCATCTTCAGGGGAATTGTAAAGGTGGTCCTAATTATAACGGCCAAATTAGAACCGTTATCTCGAGAGGTGAATGTCACTCGTGAAACCTCTGTTATCTTTTCAGACACCTACCTACGTGTACGCCATGTGTGAGTCTCGACCCGTGAGTTATTAGTTACCAGTAACGGTCGCTTCTGAATTCCCGACAAAAGTTGGGGAAGATGGCGACTTTCTTTCTGCTAAAATTAGCGGGCGAAAAGAATGTTTCTGTGTTCTGCGGTTGTTCGGCCATTCTGAGAACTAGCGCCTCATTGCAAATAGAAGCTACTTAAAATCTATGGGTCTATTTCAGTGAAGAGGTATTTTTGGCACTGCTGAAAGAAGCAAGCCAGTCATGACAGGAAACTGTTCACTTCTGAACTTCATATAAAGAAAATGTCTTTTTGAAATCGTTGGATTCGAACACATCCAAAGGTTTGGGATTCGCAGACTTCATGAACACGCTCTTTGGTGTTAATCACGTTATCACCCAAGAAAAAATCTTGAAATTTATGTAGCAATCTCGCAAACAAGATTGTTATTTGAGCTGGTAAATTACTCAAGGGAATTCAAGAACACGTTTCACAATACAGATACAATCACGGCAAACATTTCAAGTTGTGACTGGAAACCGAAACACTGAGGTAAAGAAAACAAGTAAAAAATGAGTTTAACTGTACAGCGTATAATGTTGTATGGAACTCTCAGCCAAGGCTCATGAAGATATCAGCCGCGGCCCATGGAAATTTCAGCCACAGCCCGGTGGCGACCTGTTGTTGGTACCTCTAGTGATGCCAGACGCACGATCATAGCTAACGTTAACCTTAAATAAAATAAAAACTGCTGAGGCTAGAGGGCTGCAATTTGGTATGTTCGATGATTGGAGGGTGGATGATCAACATAACAATTTGCAGCCCTCTAGCCTCAGTGGATTTTAAGGTTTGAGGGCGGAGATAAAAAGTGCGGACGGAGAGGCAAATAGCCATCTCAATCGTTATCTTTTGCAGAAAACTAGAAAAAAGGCTTCAAAACTCCATGACAATTACTATAAAAATTTCGTGACCTTGTGCACATTAAAAGTAGAATCTCCGGTTAGAGCATAAAAGTGCTTGTATCCGATCAATTCAAAATCTATTTCCAGTTTGGTTAGAGAAACAGATTTTTTAGAAAAGAGTCTATATTGTTCTTATTACATGCACAATTATGGCGGAACTTCATACATACATATACATATATATATGTATATATATATATATATATGTATATATATATATATATATATATATATATATTTATGTGTGTGTGTGTGTGTGTATGTGTGTGTGTATGTATGATACATCATAGAGATGGTATTCATAAAACTATTCATAAAAAAAACTATGCATGTGAAAAGCATAAAGACGCGTGAACTTGTAGAAAGTGACCGAGAGAGAGAGAGAGAGAGAGAGGATTTTCGTTGTTGGTCGGCAACAAGAAAAGTCACCATTTTAGACCATTAGGCAAAGGCGATGAAAGTGATCAGTTACCAAAACATTTGCGTCGCTGCTCAGAAGCTGTGAAGTGAATAATGAAAACATTGAATGAAGAAGACTGTGAATGAAGAAAATGGTGAAATGAACAATATAATAAAGCAGGTGAGAGAGGGTGAACATGGTACCTACACAGCGCGAATCATGACGTCACGGCTGACACCAGAAGCAAACGACATGTAAGAGAGAGAGAGAGAGAGAGAAAGGGATAGATAGAGACAGACAGAGTTGCAAGAGTAGTGGGAGTCACTTCTGCAACTAAAACTAATTGTAATTTGAGTCACTTTTGTGTCTATAACAAATTGTAATTTGAGTCACTTTTGCGACTAAAACGGATTGTAACTTGAGAGTCACTTCTGCGACTAAAACAAACTGTTACTTAAGAGTCGCTTCTGTGACTAAAGCGAACAGTAATTTGAGTCATTTCTGCGACTAAAACGAATTATAAGTTGAGTCACTTCTGCGACTAAAACGAACTGTAACTTGAGAGTCATTTCTGTGACTAAAACGAACTGTAATTTGGGTCATTTCCGCGACTAAAACGAATTATAAGTTGAGTCACTAAAGCGACTAAAACGAACTGTAACTTGAATCACATCAGCGACTAAAACAAACTGTATCTTGAACCTTTTTCTTCTTTCTCTGGAAGCTTGTCCCTATTTTGGGTCGCTGTAATGGTTCTTCAATACACTCCTCCATCTTCCTCGGTCCAGTGCATCCTCCTCCTCGCTCAATCCCAACTCCCTCATATATCTCTCTTCACACAGTCAATCCATCGCAATTTTGGTCTACCTAACCTTCTCCCACCTGGTAGTCCCATCTCCGTCATCTTCTTTATCGTGTGGTCTTCTTCTCGTCTCTTTATATGTCCATACCATCTCAGTCTACTTTCCCTCACCTTGTTTGAAGCTGGTGCTATTTTGAGAACTGTATCTTGAACCATACGCTCTTTTCTTGCAAGGAAAAAAGAACAAAGCAAATCAAGACAGTGCGCGCGGAGTGGGAAGGTGTTACCAGCGTGGCTGTGACTGAACACAGACTTTTTTTTTTTTTTTTTTTACAAGCTCTCTCTAGAACTTAGTTTTTCCCAAGTCCAAGTTTGGACTTAGCCTTCGTATATCTGTCTCGAGTCTCTAGCCGATTTCCAAAGAAGCAGCAGTTAATCCAAGTGGAACATTTATATTTGCAAAAGGGATGAGAAAGGAAAACCCTAAGATATTTTTGTATCAATAACCCAAAGACTATTCATGTTCAATTGTTCCTAAGAAAATAGATGCCAGACACCTCCTCCGATCCACGGTATCTTAGTTCTAGGACGAGAAGATGACCAATATATATATATATATATATATATATATACATATATATATATATATATAAGAGCAACAAATACCGTTTAATATGTATATTGATATATACATTTATGTATATACGTATATACATACTTAAATGAATACTATATACGTATGTATACATGTAGCCTACTATTTACTTATGCATATTTATGTATATATAGGCTATACATACTTGAATGAATACTATATACATATATACAGGTAGACATCTATATACTTATACATATATATGTATACATACTTAAATGAATACCATATACATATATACATGAAGCCTAGCCTATTATATACAAAAGTTTAGTAACTTACGGAAGGTTATCGTCATTCCAGTAAAATCAGGCTTAATGAAAAAATAATTGAGCAAATAATTTTGCCTTTTGAGAAAAGGGAGAATAAAATTGACATCTGAAAATATTGATCTCTCTCCCTCTCTCTCTCTCTCTTTTTTACAAATTAGAACGAAATCTAACCTGAAGCATTGATTTACAAGATCTGATTATCGAAGGAATTGCGGAAATTCACTGCTGGCTTTTCTCTCCTTAATAAAGAAATCTCTGCTTTGGTTGCTCCTGATGTGATATATATACATACGTATACGTATGTATGTACTATACTATATTTGTATATAATCATACATATACGTATGTACCTGTATATATATGTAGGTAGCTGTATATATATATATATATATATATATATATATATATATATATATATATATATGTATATATATATATACATATATGCACGATATATGTTTATGTAGGTAGCTATAATATATATGTATATATAATATATATATATCTATATATATATATATAGATATATACATATATATATGATATTACTTCAATAGGGGATCCGTATTAAAGATCCTTGTAATATTGTTATAACAAGCTTTGTATAAACATATTATTACAAGGATATTACTGTGGATCCCTCTATTGATTTCTTAGAAGCACGATACAGCGTGTTTTTTTTATATTATATATACATATAGCACGTATATATGTTTATGTAGGTAGCTATATAATATGTATATATATTATACATGCATATATATATGACTCATATCACATTACAGCGATTCATATACATACATCGAGCTACAAATGTTCTTTAATATCTAATTCGCTCTACCTCGGAATTAATGTATTTTCATATATGTTTAACCGAAGGAGAATTTTTTAGTCGATAAGAGATTTGTCGGCTCACGGGCGCGAACCATCGAAACCAACAAATCCAGGACGACAGTGAAGCTTTAACCCACGCTGTGAGGTGTTCGTTGTTATTGGAGTCGGCATTACCCACCTCGACCTCGGTAACGTTGTAGTGCCTTTGTCAGCATATAGCCATTGTTTGAGTCATATCACATTACCGTGATTCATGTACATACATCGAGCTACAAATGTCCTTTAATATCTAATTCGCTCTACCTCGGAATTAATATATTTTCATATATATATGTATATATATATGTATACACTATGTATATATATATATATATGTATACACTATGTAGATATATATGTATATGTATATGTATATATGTATATATATATATATATATATATATATATATATATATATATGAATAATTATCACATCGAACCGTGATCCATTTATATATCAATTCAAGCTACAATGTCCTTTAAAGGCTACGTGCTGTCAAACGCTCGAATTGGCCAACATGGTAGACGGGGTTTCATATCGATTCTAATTACGAAAGCACCCAGGTCGAGGGTGATTTGTAAGGTCAGAATCGATATGAACTTATAGTGTCTCTGTTGGCTGATTGGATAGCGTCACTGACTGTCCTGATTTCGTCCCCGTCCACTTGGACGGTGGTTCGATCCCATGGGGGGACGAAATTATTATCAATTAAATAATTCCCCTTCGGTACATATATGAAAATATATCATTTGGAGGTAAAGTGAATTTAGATATTAAAGGACATTGTAGCTTGAATTCATTATATATATATATATATATATATATATATATATATATATATACATATATGGTAGTAGTAGATAAAATGATTTTTAGAGATTGCAGTCTATGAAAAGGAAACTTGGTTAAAAATGCTCTCACATCGGACCAAACTCAAGCAGAAAGAAATAACAAAAAGCAATCCTCTCTGATGGTCCAAAGTTGAGAGCAAAACGAGTCGAAAGTTATTCGTTTCATCCCTCACTACTTAAAAAGTTCCGCGGATATTGTAAATTAAACTGCTCAGCGTCGTAAAGAACCATATAATACATATATATATATATATATATATATATATATATATATATATAATATATATATATATATATATATATATATATATATATATATATTTAATCTGGTGAAAATACACCTATAAGTGGGAGGTACCTAGACTATCATCATCGGTTGAGTATAACATGTCCGAATAACATCGTTATATTTCATGTAAGTACTTGTTGATCCGGAAGAAAGCTTACTAACTAAATTTCTCTTTTGGATATATGTTATGTTTGACAAAAATACTGTTGAGTTGAGAGACTATGAAAAAATATGTTCATTAGTCCAAAAGTAAATGGCATGTTGCCGAAGTCAATGTCTGGACATGTGTTTCGGATACATAGTTTTTCGTGCAGAACCATTTATGTGATTGCCATATATTTTAGCGCAGTGCTTCTTAACCTTTTTATTGCCGCGCCCCTCTAAGAGTTGGTTCTTTCTTTCACGCCCCCATGGCATCTATGAGTAAAATTCTCTGACAGACTTATAGAAAAAAAAAAATGAGAAAGAGATGGGGTTTCTAGGGATAGGAGGGGGTGGTCAATGATTACAAAACACGGTCAGCTCAACGAGCCTAACTAGAGTAGTATACTCTTGGAAAGTAACGTTATAAGGCGATGCTTTTGCATTTTTTTTTTATCGACTTCTGAATATTAGTTCCTCACTCTTGTTATCAAGAGAATAACGAGTTAGAATTTATTTTTTATTTTTCCCTAGGGCTCGCGCCTCCCCTAGAAATTGCTGGCGCCCCCCTAGCGGGACACGACCCCCATGTTAAGAACCATTGTTTTAACTTAAACTGGAACAAATGACACCAAATAGAAGAAACGCGTAATTACTATAATTTTCTAACAACTGGATTCTACTTAGGACGTGGATTTGATAAAAATTACTCTATGGGACACTTTCAGGGGAGGTAAAACGAACAGCCTCCTGTATCATGCCAGTAGTTTACCGGGTTTGATGGCAGCGTCAGTGGCGGCTTTAACCAACGCCATCTTGAATTCAAGATGGCGATGGTTTAACCAGACCACCGATTTAAAATCACCTTGGGGTGGGACGGAGCGGGTTGCACCTGAATAAGAAAACAATGATTTTTATCAATAAATCATTATTAGTAACAAAAGATTGCAGAATTAATGATTATTTCAACAAAACCAACTGTACAACATTAAAAAGCAATAACTACAGCTGTATGTAATATATACTAGATATATGTATGTGTGTGTACACATATATAAGCATTGATATGTATGTACCGTATATGTGTGCTTGTTATAATATTTGATAATCCAAAGCGCTCCCGTATGAAAGATTTCTAGATCCGCCACTGAGCAGCGTTATATTACTTTGGTTGGTGTTGTGAGGTTATATCGGCAATTCAGTAGTTTTGCGGCTCTTTCAAAGGTGCTTAAACTAAGACTAGTGTAAAGGTTCACCGACATTAGGAACCGAGACACTCGCTATCATCACAGCAGACCACACAAGCTGTTCCGTTGAATGAGCTAACCGAAAGGTCTACAATGAAATATTCGTCAAAATTACGTTTTGAATGAGACTTAGTCTTCAGAAAATGTTGCTAATTAATATATTAATTCTAATCTTTAGTGTGATTTGTTCCAAACTGCATTAGAATGCATGAAAGCGCGTAAGAAGTTCGGCATGAAAAACTGTGAATTCGAAATTTGTTGCAAGACGTTGACTTCAGCAACCGTGCAACTTATTTTTGGAGTAATGAACATATTTTTTCATAAATTCTCCACTTATTAGCGTTATTCATAGACATAACATATATTTGAAGGAAAAATTTATTATTAAAATAAGCTTTCATCCAGACCTGCAAGTACTTACACGAAATATAATGATGGTATTCGGACATGTTACATTCAGCCAATCATCGTCAAGATATCGCTCACTTTCCATGGCTTTTACAGCATGATAAAACAAATAAATAAATAAAAAATAGATACAGGACTATTTATACAATTCTAAGTAGGGTAAGCTGGTCTTCGGTAGACAAATTACCCTCATCTACAGTTATCATCAGAATCGACGAATTCTATTACTTATAATACCGGATTTTGACTGATTTCTTATCCAATACTATAAAACAGCAATGGCATCTTTGTTACAAATGAGCAAGCTAAGAAGGTGAAGCTCTTGCCTTTTTTGAAGACTAATGAGATTTTCCGAGTTTCCATGTCAAGCGTTGAGAGAGAGAGAGAGAGAGAGAGAGAGAGAGAGAGAGAGAGAGAGAGAGATTGTTTTAATCAATTTATTGGGCCCACTGGCGTCAGACATTTGAGTACATGGTAATACAGTAATATTGTTTACATCTATATTGTAATTAAGTTATGCCTAAAGAATAAAAAAAAGTATATACAGACATTTAAGTACATATTAAAACAGTATTGTTTACATCTACAGCACCTAATGAAGGTTATTCAAAGGAATACAAAATAAAGTATAGACACATTTAGTACATATTAAAAATAATATTGCTCATTTCTACATATTAAAGGTTATACAAATGAATTCATATGGAATACAAATTAAATTTAGTTTGATTTCGTAGGTAGGTTGTACCTATCTTTAATTAGGATTACAAAACAGCTGATTATTCAGTATCCACCAAAGTGAGGATGGCGCATAAGGATCTCATCGAGCAAATTATTATCTGTCAATAATTTTTTACATATATCAACTACTGTGAGTCTTTGGGGTAATATGTCACTAACAAGTGGACATTCCAGGCAATAGTGTTCTAGGGTGTTGGCGTTGGGTGCGTCACATAACCTACAGGAGGAGAGGTGAGGAACTCCATCTTGCTCAGCCACCTGCCAACTGGTCGCCAACCCAGCCGAAGACGCCCACAAACCACGTTATTTTGACCAACCATGAGTCCACTGCGGCGATACTTGTGTTGGTGAGGAAAGAAGTGATCATAATGCTGTATTGATACACTGGTGTGTGTGTGTGTGTGAGAGAGAGAGAGAGAGAGAGAGAGAGAGAGAGAGTAATATAACAGAACATACTTTAGAAAAGAATGTCTATTTGGCCAACACCTCCACGTCTCGAAACGTCCCGTATTTAGAGAGAGCAGCAGAGAACCACTTCAATAAAGCAACTTGCTTGAGCGAGGGGTAAGCCATTTTAAAAGACGGAGGAAAGCCGCTGTCGTTAAAATATTGAAGAAAGAGAGCAGATAAGCTACATACCAGTGTGGTTATCTCAAGTGTGGTCAATCACATTCGCAGTGAGGTGAAAGTAATCACAGCACTTCGAGGACCCTCCGCCATACTTTAATTACTACAACTACGTGAGTACTTATATGTGTCTGAGAGTTTGTTAAGGCATTCAGTCTTGCCGAACATACCTAAAGAGAGAGAGAGAGAGAGAGAGAGAGAGAGAGAGAGAGAGAGAGAGAGAGATGAAGCTAACAAATAACCGCTTTAGGTGTAATAGAGCCGAGAGAAGTCTCTTTAGGGAGACACGGGAGAACGAGAAAAAGAATCTATCGAAAGAAATCCGGTGCTACACATGGGTTTGTTATCTACGCATCCCTACTCCGAGGTGCTAGTACTAAACATAGCGGAAGCTCCTAGGGACGCCGTGTTTAGTCCTAACCCCTCGGGATCAAAGTATTATATACACCCATTTCTATATTGTGGTCGACAAATTAAATTAATAAACGATATCTAGTACTAAACACGGTGCTCAAAGGAGCTTCCGCCATGTATAGTACTAGCACGGTCCAGATAGAAGCATCTCTGAGTAGGTGACGCGTAGATGACGCATAGATAACAAACCTCAGAGCTGAAATATGACGCAACAAAGTCAAAGCATTAAAAAATCTACGAAAGAGAGATTGAGACATTATCAAAAGAACTTGGAATTTTAAATTAAAATTTAGGCCAAAGGTCAAGCGCTGGGACCTCTGAGGTTCTTCGGCGCTGAAACGGAAATTGAGGGTAAAGGAGGTTTGAAAGGTGGAACAGGAGGAAAACCTCAAAGCAGTTGCACGATGAAACAATTATGGTTACAGAGGGTGGAAAGTAAGATGGAAGAGAGAAAATATCAACGGAGATATACAGTAAAAAGAACGAAAAGGGTTGCAGCTAGGGGCCAAAGGTACGCTGCAAAGACCCTAGAGTAATGATTAAAGTGCACCGCGTGAGGTACACTGATGGCACGACCCCACTTCGGTAAGTTTTATATGTTGCCAATTTGCACTTCTCCACAAAGCACTCACTCGTTTCAAACATGCAAAGTGAAAACAACGTTTAAACAACCCGGAGTGGACATTCCCGCGCTCAAAAGCGCTCTAGTGGTGAATATTAAAAGCACATTTTAAGCCTCAACATCTCAATCATTTACTTTATTTCATGAAGCTAAAACAGAGACAACGCAGAAGATTTACAATGGAACCCTACGAGCTTTGTTAGAAACGAATTCGCTAACCACAACATCAAAGTCCAACGGATTAGTAATTTCATGCTTTCTTGACATTACCGCGTTTTGGCAGTCTGAGCTGACTCATAGTTGACCTTTGATAAGTTTTGATTAGTTTTAACTTGGAGAAGATTCTCTCATATGCTAGAAAATCCTGAATCGTGACAGAATAGATAGACCTGCTCAAAAGGAGCTCGAGTGTCGTCCTCCCGGATGCATATTCCCGAACAGTAGTAACCACCGAACCTTCCCTGAAAAAGCGGGACGCCATATCTCAAAAACTAACCATAGAATCTCCTTAAAAATAATCTCATTGTGTTTCCCACCCCCGAATGAAATACCACATTGAACGGCTTGCCTAATAGACAGACGATGAAATTTCAGAACAGGTTCCATGAAAGCAAAGTATTTTGTGTACACATTGTCTTTGCTATGTGTTCGATGGTATATACTGTCGGAAACAGTGAGATGAAAGTGATACAATCTTAACTATCTCGGCGGCAGATACGGATTTCATCTTTACGTCAGCTCACAAAGTAGTACAGAATTTCAAAGGGGCTTTGGAAAGATTATGCCCACATTCTACTTGGGACTCCCTTGAAGCTCTTTTGGATGCCTCGAAAATGCTTCGAGTCCTCCCTGGAGCATTACAAATCGATCGTTGCTATGAAGGCTTCAATTAAGGAGTGCTTTATCTATAATTTTTTTTTAAACTTCATACGAGATTTCCTGCTACGAGATCAGCCATATCAAAATTGAACTCTCTGTACATTTATTTTAGTCTCTCCTATTGACCTGACGGTTATGAACTTTAAAAAACACTTGTTATAGATAAAACATTCCTTAACTGAAGCCTTCATAGCAACGATCGATTAATAATGCTCCAGGGAGCACTCGAATAATTTCCAAGGCATATGAAGGAGCTTGAAGGAAGTCCCAAGTCGAATGTAGGTGTAATCATGCCAAAGGTCCATTCAAAATTTGTGCAAGTTTCTCTTCTTCTGTATGATGAAAACCAGAGTTTTAAATGAAAGAATGACAATCCCCACTTTCATCTTTCCAGTGGAAGGTAACTGGAAAAAGCAACAAATGAACTGGCTCTTATGAAGCCAAAAACCTCTTTCCAGTTGACTAAGAGCGACGCGTCCGCAGCTCTTTTCTAATTGGATCCCGAGCTAAAGTGAACCAGTAAATTTCTCATTCAGTCTGTTTTTTTCTTCGTCATTTCGGTTATCTAAGATTTCTCTTCGTTCTTGTTACAGTCATCTCAAGGGAAAAAGACTACTGATAAAAATGAGTTTTTTTTCTCTAGTTTAAGAAAGGTACTCTTTATTTTTGGCTGATAAAACATAATATTATATGTAGTTCGGGAATCAGTTCTTCGTTTCGTTATCTTAGATCGAGGCGTAAAGGTCTTCCTTCCTTCCTTCCTTCCTTTTGCTATGACGGAGCCAAATTCAATTAACACTAGTCATTTTAGATAAGTTATATTTCGCAACATTCATAAATATATATATGTATATATATGGAGTAGTTAGGTAGCATATTATCTTTAAGGCATATGGTGTTAAATTCCCTCGACCATTTGTTACGCACAGTTTTCTTGTAAATGCTTTCATAGCATCTATATAGTTTCAGAAAACCGTGCGTAGCAAATGGTTGAGGGAATTTAACGTATATATATATATATATATATATATATATATATATATATATATATAGATATATATATATATAACAGAGATCAAGTGAAAATGTAAGGAGGAGATACCAAGACTTTCAACTTTTATTCTAAAGTCATCTTCAGGTAATAAATAATTAAAAAAGAACTGACACAATAAAGCAACATGAGGTCACAAATAAGAATAAAACAAGTCAACAACCTACTTAGGTATGTAAATAAACGCTGTTCAAAACAAAAGAAACGTACTTAGCGGAAATATGCAGTTACTACAAATTGCAGTACAAAACTGTAAAATATCAAACAACTCGTTAATCATTAAGAATAAAGCTTTTCAACAATTCGTCCATCTTAAAAAGACCATCGCTCATATTCATGTTGCTAAAAGAACTAATGAGGCATTCTTCATCTAACAATCTGTCAAGCATAGATGAACTGAAAACTACTATGGCTGAATTCCAGACACTGTTACCAATTATGTGAGTGAATAGCGGTTACGAGTGTGATCTAAGTCACAGGTTCGCCTGCCTGTAACTACTGCCTCCCTTGGACTGTTTGATCTGGTAACACTGTTGAAAAGCGAGAGAATTACGGGGAAATCCGAGTTCCCGTCGCGTCTTTGCCCCTCGTGTGGAAGGGGCTTCAGTTCCTTACAAGATTGTTCAATATAAGATATATTACAAGTTGAGCAAATAATTTTGTACACCCCTCCTGTTGGCATTACTGGTTTATTACAAAACAATGAATTCTTAACAGACGTATTATTGCTAAAAACAACATTTATTTTCAGACGCTTAAGGCTATACGCACAATTGATAAAAAATCACAACTGTATGGCAAAACTAAAATATTTTCGATTTCAAAATGACTTGATCTTTCGTGACTATAAAATGCTTTTTTGGCACTTTGGAGGCTACCATCAATAAAATACACTGGGTAACATCATTTTCTCCTGCAATTTCATTGATGTTCTGAATTTCCTCTGCTAAAAATTCAGGATCACAAATTCTATATGCTCGTCAAAACATCCCTGGACAGACTGATCGTTTTATCTTGGGGCGATGGCTGGAAAAATGATGAATGAAAGGATTCACTAATGTTGGTTTCCGGTTCTCATGACGCCTGTGTCAAGAAAGTTTAGGGTTTTATTCTGGTCTGCTTCCAATTTGAACTTTATGGATGGAACCAGACCATTCAAAAGTTCTAAAAACTCCAAGGAATGACGGTCTCGTGGCCCACAGGCATATTATGGCGTCGACGTATCCATACCATGTCAAAGTAAACGTAATGGTATTTGTTAGGTATCTGCTTTCGTAAAATTCCATATAGATATTTGAGAGAGTTGCAGATAAACAGCTTCCCATTGCCGAACCAATAATGACGGATGGTGAGTTTAATTCAAACTATGCGCAATTTTATCAACTTAATAAAAACATGATGGGAAATAGGAATATTTAAACCAATGTCAAATAACTACACCAATTAAAAGGCCATCCTGTACTTTTTGTCAACACAAATGGTACGGTTTAGAAACAACTATAGACAACTACTTTGACTACATGGCTAAATATTTGTGAATGTATTGTGTGTGAACTTTTGCTTATCCAGTGACATTTTTACTCTAGTAATATGTATTGTAACTTTGTCCCATCAATATTCACTCATACCACAAAATTCTCTTACTCCCTGAAATTCTTAAGTTCGTCACAGACATTTAATTAGCAATTGCCTATTGCGCCCAGTGTTCTTAGACTTCAAGCTCACTCCTTGCAGTAACCTTTGCCACAATCCTCATTTCACTATTGAGTCTCTACCCTCGAAGACCGGCTGGTGATCCGCTTCCCATTCTTGAATTAAACTCTCCATCCGTCATTATCACTTCGGTACGTTATTCTAATCCTTGGTCTTTCCATCCTCTGTTTCCGCATACACTAATATAGTCATCTCCTTATTGTCAGCTTCTTTTGTTAATTATATTTACAGTTATATAGTGAACTGTTTTTCGCCAGTCAAAAATACTCTCAGTTTTCACATTTGCCTCAATCAGGTTATGAGCAGGTGTACCTTGACATCCGACAATTTCCTTGTTATTCTACTCTGGATTGGCACCTAACCTAAAAAAACATAAATAGGCAACATTTTCTTTTTCCCTGAACACTTATAAACAGTCTTCATATGATAGCATAGATTTCAATAAAAAAAAATCCAGTTTTTTGGTGAAAAATATTACCACATGGTTAAGATTTTCTCTCTCCTTATTCACGTCGAGCATTCAAGTGTTATTAACTCTCTGATCTCGTTCTGTACCACCTAAACATTGAATTCAAATTGCAGAACCTGGTTTTTCTAGACGCGTTCTCTTATTACAATGCATTTCTATTTACAGGTACTCTCAGTTTCAATCACTAAAGCCTTCGAGTAACCCAATGTTCCCGACACATAATGACTCCACCTCTCCCTTGCTCACGGTCCGCAGAAATCACGGCACTATCATTATCAATCTTTTTCTTTTACAGTTTTGCACGTTAAAGGCGCTGTCACACTAGCAAAAATTCCGTCGACTTTTGAATTTGACGTCGACTTTTCATGTTTTGACGACGACTTTCTGGTGTCGTCGTCACGAATTTTGAAAACGGTACCGATCGAATTCAACACATCGCTACCGTCGACTTCATTGTTTGTTTATATCTCGGAGAGCGCGCATCTCAAGTCATCAGAAGCAAGATGTAGAGCTTGGTACAGTAGACAAGATTGTCAGAACAGTTTTTGGTCGAAGATATGAGGGAGAGACGATGCTTATGGGACCATAAGCACGATAACTTCATGAAAAAGGGTCCTCTAAAGGAAAAATTATGAAGAAATCACCATGCGACTTAGGGAAAACTTTCCAGAACTTGCTGATCTTCATACAGGTAAGCATGCTAGTATAGGCTTTCTTGAATATCAGATTGTTATATACCATACGTCTGCTCTCATTATGTTTTTTGTTTGCATTATCATATTATATAAACACAAATCTTTATAATTTTTGCAGTTTTTCTCTAGCTTAATTTTTTATAATACAGTCTGACTCTCACTTTGGTTTTACTAATGGCCATGTGAAGCAAAATTCCTTCCTTAAGTACACATAATTCAACCCATTTGAAGGACACTATCTGTGCAATACACTAGCAACTTTGGTACTGATATGTCAAGCTTTTATTGCTTAAACAAGCATTTCATAGACAAAATGTCAGCCAACAAAGGAGAGAAATGCAGCCAAGAAATGAATGAAATAACAGGGGAATTTTTTCCCGCTTTATATATTAAATATTTCCAGGTTTTTAAGTCTGAGAAAACAGCGAACGCTTTTGAATATTTAGCCGAGTCAAAAATGTCTGGGCATTCGAAGAAAAGAATGCAATAACTGCTTAAACCATCCAAAGAGATGAGAGAATGAATCCAGCTAAAATTAAAACCTTTTTCCAGACTTTGGCTCGATGTTATGAAGACGAAGCATGATAGAGATAATCCAGAAAGAATGGCAGGTGCATTTCTCAGAAAGGTCAAGGAGTCATACTTTCTTAATGTTTAATTTCAAGAAGTCGGCTGAAGGGACCATTTTTATACGACTTCACTGCTGACGTCTCAGAAGAGATATTTTGTTAAATCTATCTCTAGTTCACCGCTGGGGAAATTTGATCAGCATCTGCAACATTTTTAACTGTACTAATTTTAACATTCATGAGGAACTGTAAATTAACTGGAAAAGAATGAAAAGTAATATATGAAAATACAGAAGGACACGGGGCAATGAAAAAAAAAACCGATTTAAAAAAAATCTTAAATTATTCTGGTTTTTAGTTTTATTCATACATATTTTTTTTTCTGCAGTTGGAAACTGGAGTAAATATACATGAATGTGCGTGTGTGTTCTAGTGTGGAAGCACATGCCTTTCTGCATAATTATTTTTAAAAAATTCACGTTTCATTCATCATTTAGTCCCAATATTTGGCCTGTGGCCTAGACCTGTTACTCTATTTCATTTTGATCCTTCGGGCAAGCCCTGTGCGAGAGCCGTTAATCGCCTTAGTGGTCTGGTTATAGTATTTTAATAATAATAATAATAATAATAATAATAATAATAATAATAATAATAATAATAACAATGAGCGTATCAACGAAACCACATTATAATAATGACAAATGAAGACAGGGCTAGACGGCATGACACTAAATTTTTTCAGGTGATTTAAGTATGCGCCCAAATTCCTAGAAGCTCAGGTTCTACAACGATTATAAGACAGAAAATAAGAAACTCAGAAGTCCTCCAGCACGTATGACCAAACACCAGTCATGCTGACAAGATAGTGAGCGACGTGCTTTTTCTTATGAGTTTAATTTCCTTTTTCTTTCTTAGTTATTTGGTAGTATTCCTTTTAGGACTCGAATCACTTGCAAAACTGTAAATAGGGTTATATATATATACATATATGTGTGTATGTGTCTATATATATATATCTATATATGTAAATATACATACACACAAACACACACACACATATATATATATAATATATATATATATATATATATATATATATATATATATATATATATATAAATACTTTTATCACATCACCTTGATTCATATACATTCAGTATCCAATTCGCTCTACCTCGGAATTAATATATTTTCATGTATGTTTAAAGGAAAGGGAATTTTTTAGTTTATAATAATTTGTCCTCTTGTGGGTTCGAACCAGCGCCCAGGTAAAAATGACCAATAGTTTCTACATGTATACTGGTTGACCAACCCGGCGCTGCCCGGGATAACTCTGAATGACAATTGATAAAGTTTCTCTCTCTCTCTCTACCTCACTCTCCCTCATTTTTTCCCTCTTTCTCCCCCCTAACACCCACCTACTCTGTCTCTATCTCCCTCTTTCTCCTCCCTAACAATCCCTCTACACTCTCTCTCATTTCCCCAACCCTCCCTGTTTCTTTCCCTTTCTCAACTCCCAAACACCCACCTCTACTGTCTCTCTCTCTCTCTCTCTCTCTCTAAGTGCTAGTGATGTCTTACCCCAACGGTATTCTTTTTCAGATAGCAAGTCATATGTTTACCAAGTCTGGTTGATATTACTCACTGCATTTCAGTGTGTGTGGAACATACATCATTTATATATATATATATATATATATATATATATATATATAATATATGTGTATATATATGTGTGTGTGTATTATTCCTCTATCTCTTTCGATTTTCTGCCATCCCTATGTCCCTCTCCAAACAGCCTGCGACCAGCAATAGTCAAATAACATTTAAGTTAACAAAGACGCAGTAGTGTTTTATAGAACGGGTATAAATTACTCCTCCTCTTCCGTAAATCGAACTCTTGTTCTCTAGCTATGAAGGCGAGAATCATATCTAATAGTAACGTGCAATGGAAGGACATTTCAGCGAATGTATAGTATCCTTAATAACATCAATGATGCTTTGCTCTTGCAACTTATATAATATGAACAAAGTTACATCCACGAAGGCAAATGGAAACAATTGAGATGCTAAGTACTTTCGTCTTATTACCAAGACATGGTCACAGCAACTAAACATATGTAGAGACAAGGGTGTTTATATATAGTGGGTATAAGTCCTAAGGGAATACAAAACATGGTTGGGAGGATACAGAACGGTCAACGGATTAACATCTAAATCTACCTATTGCATCTGGATTGTTTCAATTATCCTTCGTGGCTGGAAATTTGTTCGTGTAATCATCACGTTTTTACATTGTTCGTCATTAAAAAAAGTATATATATTCGAGTTTAGCGTTGCAGGTACTGGTCTCTGACGAAATGCATCATAATCACGCAGTTACTTATGTTCTTTGTATACGAAATTATGTTCGATATGCGCCCTTTTCCTACCATGACCCCCAAAGCATTCAATGACTATTTTTAACCTAAAGTAAATGTATCAGCTTGGAAACGAAACAGAATAAATGTGAATATTACTGGCTTTTCAAACACATGCATAAGCACGCACACTTATGCATGAAAGAATAACGCACACGCCATGATACACACCGACACTTACACTTCACAAAAACGTACGTGGCCACAATGAGTGTGACACAGCCTCCCGCTGTGAAGATGCTCATTTTCGCGGGAGGTTTAAAAAAGCGCGGGAAAACCCGGGTGAATTTGGTGTCAACGACAGAGGGAGTTTCTCAATAGGTGTGACCTTTTCCACGCCTACCAATATACCAAAAATACCTTCCAGGGTTGCATCATTATACCGAGAGTATATATATTTAGTTTAGAGTCAATGCCATTAAAATGCTCAGTTCGTATACGGCAAACCATAAAGCAAGTAATGACTTTTTATGACCGCATTCATTAGTTACATGCATAAAAAGGTGAAAACTATGCTTTTATATGCTTTTTATTTGTGCAGTTTAGTGAGATAACATGTTTTTCAGTGCACCAGTATTATATTAGTTTAACTTTTCAAATAAACAGAAACCCCTTGTATTGTCTGTCTTTTATCATTTACGATAGTATCGGGGTTATACGTAAGCAAGTAAATAATACGCCGGCTTGGGCACAATCGAATTTTCTGTCCAGTGGTGGCCTCAGCCACGGCCCAATAGTGGCCTATGTTGTTGGCACCTATAGCGCTGCCAGAAGTACGATTATTGCTAACTTAATTAAAATAAAAACTACTGAAGCCAGAGGGCTGCAATTTGGTATGTTTGACGATTGGAGGCTGGATGATCAAAGTACCAATTTGCAACCCTCCAGCCTCAGTGTGGTTTTTAAGATCTGGGGGCGGACGGACGGACGGACAAAGCCGGCAAAGCAGTTTTCTTTTACGGAAAGCTAAAATCTGCAGTCACCGTCAACGCCCAATTTCAAACTGACGGGTTGTTGTCTTACCAAAACAAAAACGCAACTGGAGTTAAGAGCTGACTTCAGAAGCAGCCTCATTTCCCTTTTTTATATCCGTTTTCTATGTTGTTGATTGTCTCTACGTTGGCCTTGTGACAGGAGGGTGTCTCCGGCTCCGGAGCTGCTGCCCGTAATGAATTTTCGAAATTCTGAACAAATTGTTGTAGAGCAAAGAAAATGCTAGAAGTGATTAGACTTCATCTCTGATGGACTAAACTGAAGTCTTCGGGTTTAATTCATCTATTTTCTCTGTTATTTAAATATAGATAACAATAAATACATCTATATATATATATATATATATATATATATATAGATATATATATATATATTCAAACATATATGTATACCAGTATATACACATTTATAGGGACATAGAATTGAATACATAAATATACATATATGAATATATACATGTATGTAAATACACACACACACACACACACACACACACACACATATATATATATATATATATAATATATATATATATATATATATTATATATATATATATATATATATGGATATTATATATATACACACATCAAAACAGGGTGACAAAAAGATGGCCGGTTATCCAAGGTGACATTTATTAGCCGACGCGTTTCGTAACAACATCGTTACATCTTCAAGGCTTTAAAAGAGAAAACAAACAAATTAAAGATACATGGAATAAAAATAATGACAAACTAAAATTATACAATAAGACAAGACAATTCCAACTAAGCACCTGCTATACTCAAATTTGAAAACTGAATGACGTGAGAGGAAAGGAAAGCAGCGAAGAAAACATTTCCAGACAGGTACATTTGATGTCTAGACCAGTCCCTTACGACGCTCCTGATTGGCTGTTGATAAGCTAATCACATGACTGGCAACTGTCAGTCTCTCTCGAGAGTTCACATGGTTAGGATCTATGTTCCACTTCTCCTGAGGGATACGTCTTTCAGCAGAGGTGGAACATACATCCTACTTAGTGAACTCTCCAGAGAGACGGGGATTTTCCAGGCCTGTAATTGCCTTATCAACAGCCAATCAGGAGAGTCATAAGAGACTGGCCTAGACATCAAATGCACGGTTGATGTGAATCTACTATAACCGCTTGATAAATAATGATTCTGAAGTAGGTAGTTCATGTAAACAGCTAGTTTGGCCCAAAACAGAGAAGTCAGTAAAATTAATATTCGTATTACAAATTTTTGAGTGATTTCTAATATTAGAAAATTCTGGGTTGGACAATCTGCAACCTGTACGATGACTAACACCTTTATGAGAATCGGCTCTGACCATAAGCAATTGTTTTGTTGATGCGACGTAAGTCCCTAAATTACATTAAGGGCCAATATATTTATAAACAACTGAGGATTGCATAAATGGGTAGATTCTCTCTGTGAATTTAAATTATGACCCTATTGTGAAGTTTTTTTTGGGATTAAAATAACTTGTAGCATGTTAAAATGTCTTTCTATTGCTAACTTAAAAAAAATTACGTGTAAATTTGTCATCCTGAATCTAAGGAAAACTGGCATACATTTTCTGCAGAAATAGTCGGAGGGTTGGATAGTTTCTTATTAAGGAAATTCCTACAATGTTTAAAGAAAACATGGGAAGGAAACCAGTTATCAGAAAAAAATATTTATGCAAGAACATTAACTCGTTATGATAATAGTCTCAGGAGGAGGTTAAAGCATAAGCTCTATTAAGAAGAGTAAAAATTGAATCAAGTTTAAAATTTAAAAAAACACGCACTATAAAAATTTGAACCCAGAGCAGTAAAAGTCTTTTTCCTAAAAACTGAAGTGCTAAAACTATTACTGTGTCGAGACACTAAAACATCCAAGAATGGTATTTGGCCATTTTCTTCTCTCTCTAATGCGAACTTGATGTTAAGATGTATTTCATTAATGTATGAGAGGAATTGATAGGCATGGAAAGCTGATTTAAAAAGAACAAGTGTCGTCAACAAAACGTTTGTATGCAAGAGGATGAAAATTAAGGAGGCTATTCACCAACATGTTCTCCTCCAGGGAGCATATAAAAATGTTGGAGAACGTGGGACTAAGAGGTGATGCCATTGCCATCCCATCAACCTGTTTTTATAAACAATCATTAAAAATAAAAGCAGTGTCCAGCACTGCTAACTTCAACTCTTTCTTAAATTGGTAACGATCGTAATTAAAATAGGTATCAGCAATAGTTTTAGCAATTGGGACGTTAAAGTGAATAAAGACTCAACATCAAAACTAGTTATATGCAGATCAGAGTCCTGACACAAAATATAAGATTTAAACTCTTCAGAATTTTTTATAATGTGTTGGTTAGAGGTAAACTGTTCTAATAATGGTACCAGAAATATAGCTAGTTTATAATTAGGGGCGTGGATAGATGACAGAATTGGTCTTAATGGAATTCCCTCTTTATGAATTTTAGGTAGACCATATAGAACTCCAAAAGACGTACCAGAACGATACAAATATTCCTAAGTATCACTATTAATAGTATTTTTGGCAATCAAAAGCCACAGTAGTGTTAAAATATATTATTGTACAATGGTAGAATTCTTTAATAATTGGCCACTTTATCAACGATTTTAAGATTCATATGTCTGGTGATTGTGAGACCCCTGATGTTGCTCCCACCTCTCTTTTATCCCAGATGACTGAGGTTACTACAGCTTCGGATCATGGCACCGATGGAGTGTCTCCTGAGCTCCATGGAATCACCTGAACGACCACTTCGCCGTTCCAACCGTCTCGCTAACAGAAACAACCGAACGGGGGTTACCTGACCAACACTTAAATCCATCCGCGTTGAACCAGTTTTTTTTTTCTTCTTTTTTTTTGCTGTTGTAACGCTCCCTCCATTGTCTGATCATCAGTGGGACTGAAGAGGGATACGAAAGTCTCTCCATGTATTTTTTACCATTGTAAAATAATATATTTTAACACTACTGTGGTTTTTGATTGTCAATATTATAGCCTCGTTACGGAGGTTCCTTGGTTCAATAATATTTTTAGTATTAAGTTCTTCCAAAAACCTGTTGATTTTATCTTCAACTTTAAAAATATGTTTGCAGTCAGGTTAACCAATTTTCTGGAATTTAGTTCCATCGCTAAGAATAGATTCCATTTTATTTATGTAGTCTTCTTTGTTTAAGATAACAGTATCTTTGCCCCTGTCAGGTTTAGTAATTACCAGATTCTCATCTTTTGCCAGATTCTTCACAATATTAAGATAATTTCGTTTAGGAAAAAAGGTGTCCAATTTATACTTACTTTTCTAAAAGCCTGTTGAGATATATCAGATAGTTGAGATCGTAATTTACTGATATCAATATTGAAAGATTGATTTTTTTTGTATGAAATTGTGACTCTAAAGATAGAAAAAAAACCTGTTGTAATTAGGTTTGTAACAAGGCATGCAGAGGTCCAATCTCAAAGATAATAAAAATTCTTCACGTTTTGATAATACACGAGAGGATAAATAAAAAATTGAACTCACACTTTGGTTAAAATGAGGAAGAAGAATGCCGAGGCTTTGTAATTTTACACCATGACAACGCTGAACATTGGCAATATGATATGGAATGTTTTTGCTAAAAAGCAATTGAAACACAATAAAATCAATAAAAGACAAGGTGCTACGAATACGTTGATGTAAGTCTTGAACAGTTGACAAGTGTTTAGTGACATAACAATTTTTTTGTATTGATTTCCATGTTTATTTGTTGGTGGCATCAGCATAGAATTCAGAGCGATGTAAAGAGGCGCGGTACAATTTAAATTTAATAAAGTTCGGGACAATTTTGTTAAGTTGACAAGACAAAACATCTGGGCCATAGCGTCTGCGCATTAGTTGGTGGAAGTGAGGAAATCCACTGGAGCGGACCCGGATCAGGAACAGAAGGACGTAGAACCAATGGTTGAACTCCATGTGAGCCAGTCGAAGGAACCGTAGAGAGTCACAATATATAGTAGACTGGAGATGGCGGCGCAAGTAAGCCAAATTATACATCAGAACAGGATGACATACTATATTTTAGAGACATCAGATATGTGGTTTCTATGTCTGAGTCAAGTCTTCGCTATTCAACATTTTGAACTTGAGGGTAAATTCCTTAATGACTTAATCTTTAAAAAAGCAATGGATAATATCAGTTCCCTTTTCATTTCCGTGGAGATTTAAATCGGTCATTACTAACACCCCCCGCTATCTCCTCTCTCTCTCTCTCTCTCTCTCAAAAATAGATACTTTTTATACAAGTCCATATCAAGCCAATCTTCAATTGAAATGTTAGCCAAAAATAACAATCCTTAAAGGCAATTTTTGTTCTTAAACCTACTTGCTCCAGGTTAAAGAAAAGGACAAAGTTAATACCAAATTTCCCTAGAGGTCAGTTGGTGGTAGAGTTGTAGGGCTAAAGCAAAATACAGCATTTCAGGTTAGTGACATATAAGCCAGGCTATTAATCTAGGCTATTAACTTCAGCATATGACAAGCAATTGCTTTCAAAAGCAGAGCAATGGTATCTGATAAGCTCAAGTTGCATTTTATGAAGTATGGGAAGTGATAGCTGTAGTAATGAAGTCACAAGCTCTCGCTGAATCTATTGTTTTGCCTTCTTGTACAAAGATGGTTCAGACAATTTCAGGAGACGATGCAAAGAAACAGATAAGTAAAATTCCATCACCGAATGAGACTGTCCATAGATGTATTCTGTAAACGTCTAACAATACCGAAGGTAATGTTTGCTGTACTAAACTTCAGGATTCATACTTTGCAATCCAGGTTGACGAATCAACCGACATAATCAACAAAGTGCAACTATTCGCCTTTATTCACTTTATTGATGGAAATAGTCCATTGTAAATCAGCATCTTTGTTGCAAACAATTGCTTCCCAATGCTAAAGCCGAAGATATTTTTCATAATTCAAATAATTATTTTGAGAAATGTAATTTTTCCTGGAAGTCGTGGGTTGGGATTTGTACGAATGGAAGTTCCTCGTTGGACGAGGCGGTTGTTGCGTGGTTGCCAACCGATTTGGTAGCGAGAGTTTGCCCCCTGCTCTGCCAATGTTGGATCAAATGAATTTATTTCTGGTGATTAGAAATAAATTTCTCTATGTAATGTGGTTCGGATCCCACAATAAGCTGTAGGTCCCGTTGCTAGGTAACCAGTCGCTTCTTAGCTGCGTAAAACATATCTGATTCTTTGGGTCAGCCCTAGAGAGCTGTTAATCAGCTCAGTGGTCTGGTTAAACAAAAATATACTTAATTTTGTTTGTTGTACTGACGGAGCTCAATCAATGATTGATTGTGTTAGAGATCTTTCATCGTTTGTACAGTGACACCATCCCAAAATTATAACAACTCATAGTTTCTTACATACAGAAGCCCTGAAGGCAAAAACCACTTGGTACTAAATTGGAAGAGGGTTTTGAAGTTTTAATCAAGTTGTCGAAATGGTAAATTTCATTAATACTAGACAAGTAAAAGCTTACTTTTCCTATTAGGGAGGTAGTGCCGTCAGTGCACCTCATGTGGTGCACTGTAGGCATTACATAAGGTTCTTTGCAGCGTGCCTTCAACCTCTAGCTGCAACCCCTCTCGTTTCTTTTACCGTACCTCATTTCATATACTCTTTCTTCCATTTCACTTTCCAACCTCTCCCAACAATGGACTCAGTACAACTGCGAGGTTTCTCTCCTGTTGCACGGCCCAGATTCTATATTCAATTCAATTCACACACTTACTTTTGCACACAGAAGTGAGGTGGTTATCAAGAGGTAGGCTAAAGTACTCTGTCGTGGGCTTGAACTTCGTCAAGAACTATTGGCATTTCTTGAGGAAGAAAATAAAAGTAAATTGTGCGAACTACTGACATGTAAGTTTTCGACTTCAAAGCCGAGATATCTGACCGATATGTTTCGACACTTGAATAGCCTGAACGTGTCCATACAAAATGGAAATAAAAATCTTACCTCATCTCCCGACAAAATGAAAGCATTCCAGAAAAAAACGAGTAGCTTGGAAAAGAACAGCTAGTTTAGGCCGTTTGGAAATGTTTCCTTTGGTTAGAGAAGGCCATTCAGACAATCTAATTCCTTTAATAGTGGATCGTTTGGTAATTCTGGAAGGTAACCTGAACCTTTACTTTCCATCAATAAACGCAAAACAATACGATTGGAGCAATACGACTGGATTCGCAACCCTTTCATAGACATTTCAACTGATGACGTTGGCTTTTCGTTAACAGAAGAGGAGGAGGAGGAGGAGGAGGAGGAGGAGGAGGAGGAGGAGGAGGAGGAAGATGGAGGAGGAGGAGGAGGAAGAACTGGCTACCATATCTAATGATCGTAGCTCAAAGGCCAGGCATAAAGAGGTGTCCATCGATCAATTTTGGATTTCAGTCCAACAAGAATATCCTTCAATAGCAAAGGAAGGTTTGACTGTTTAATTGCAGTTTTCCACATCGTGTCTCTGTAAACAAGGATTTTCTGTATCTACTAACAGTATGTAGCGCCTCAGTGGCGTGATCGGTATGGTCTTGGCCTGCCACTTCGGTGGCCGCGAGTTAGATTCTCGGGCATTCCACTGAGGGTTTGAGAGATGTGTATTTCTGGTGATCGAAGTTCACTCTCGACGTGGTTCGGAAGTCACGTAAAGCCGTTGGTCCCGTTGCTGAATAACCACTAGTTCCATGCAACGTGAAAACACCATACAAACAAACAAACAAAACTAACAATATGTGTAAAAATAGGTCAAACATTAAATGCTATGATGAAGAAATGAGAGTAAGTTTACCACATTATAAGGTCAAACATTCAGAAACTTGCAAAATCTCATCAAGCACATTTCACATTAAGACACTGAAATATGAAATATAAGCAAAAGAAAAGTGGCAATTTCAGGTACTTCTTTAAAATCGTTTTCTTATTTGCAAATTTCATGACTAATTTTTCCATATTAAAATCATTAAAGATGCGCCCCACAGCTCTGGTTATTTCACAGGTGCGCCATGAGGTAAAACAAAAAAGGTTTGAGAAACTCTGTCTTAACTTACTAAAAAAAACTCATTACAAGAATGAATAATTTGTTGTCATTTGATGGCTGAATATCTATAATGCACACTTGACTTAAATCACGTTAATGGTAGTCCTAACTGTTCAGTAGAGTTTAAGTCTGCGGGTTTAACAGAGTTGGCGGAGAGGTGGGGGGTGGCGAGGACAGAGTTTGGTCAGTTATGCTTCAATAACCAAATTAAACTCAGGGATGAGATATGAAAAATTCTACCCTCCAGGAAGGACGACATCCAAAGGACATAATTGGACTACAGTGCCTCTTTAGTTCACTGACTCTTAGAGTCACTGGATGAAGGATACTATTAGTTGAAAGAAGCAGAACAACCTGCATGAAGACCATTAAATCAAACCTTAAAATGACGTATCACTATCCGCTCCAACCAAAAAGGAGCCTGTTATTCCCTGAATTGTTTTTAGGTTTTATTTTTGTAAGAGATAGTTGTCGCTGCTGTCTTCCCTGCCCTCTCTATCCCCTACACTGCCCAGCCCTGCCTCACCCAGGGCGGACAAACATGTCTGCAGGAAGAGGGTGGATGCCTCTCCTACCCTCCTGTTCCCCTACCTATCCCGGACCCACCTGGGGTGGACAAACCGGTTTGCAGGGGGTGGGTGGCTGTGTCATATCTTACCCTACTGTCACCAGTGGCAAACAAACAAGATTCACTCGGATTTAATTATAATAGATTCTTATAATCAGTACTTTTAGTTTGTACTCATTCTTAATCTAAATACGAACGAAAATTACAGCATAATACTTCAAAAAGAGAGACGAACTTCCCATCGCATCAACGTCATAAGGAACCAATTAATGTCAGTTAAAGAACAAAATCTGGAATTTTATGAACTTTGCTTCAATGCTTCCATTTTCTGTTACTCTGTCATTCAAAGAACCAAAGCATATTTATATGATGTATACATATATATACACACATTATACTTATAATATAGTAATGTATTGGAAAGACGTTTTAAAGGTTGCTTAGTCTTTGACTTGAATTTATTGTCTGCAATCACTTGTATATGCAATCGAATTTTGTAGAATAATTTTCCATACACTGATTATATTGTCTGCCAGGTCGCCAGTGAAATGGCTGTTATTATTAAGAGGTCATGTTTCTATGGAACAAGACCAACCCACTGAATATAATGCTCATATTTTCGAGCAAAAGGAAGATGTAGCAACGTCAAAGACGATAACAAAAGAAATGAACAATTGTATCAAATGGCGTTAAATAACTTATATGATTTATATGTGAAACATATTAGAAAACAAACATATATGTTAATAGACAGATGTCGAAAAATAAAAGAAAATTCAGCAAACCCAAGACTGAAAGAATATAGTACAAGAGGCCATGGCATAGCTAAAGGATTGAGAACATAAGATTTACGTCCCCACTCGACGTTTAGCAGCCAAATGTAGCTCTTGAGGCGACCCAGAGGTCACAAGAAGTGGTACGGATACTCAAATCAATCAAGCAGTGTGCCAGTGTGGAAAGTTGAACGTCCGCAGCTACGCAAGTGTATGAAGAGTTTATCGCGAGTTCCATGTCCATATTTGTCACTCTTGTAAGTAATTGCTAAAACAGGGTAAACTTTGATCCGTGTTCTCGTCCATCCGCGCCATGATCATCCATGGACGATGGAGGCAGATCAAAGGGCAGGCGATCGCCTATTCCGTAGGTAGTCGAGCGTGGTGGCTCTCTTAGAGTGTGAGGGGAAGGGAGATGGGCTGTAATTGGATGTTCTGTGAATGCACTTCGCAATAGAAGGCCGCCTGAACAGGTTACAAAGTCAGCTCTAAAGCTTTTGGAACGTTTAGGACGATGCTAGGCAAAATTGCCTGGTCTTACCTATAGCATTTTAAAGTCACTTTGGAAGGAAAATCTACATTTTTGCTTACACATTTTTTTTTTACTTATGAAGCTCCATGCATCGAACCTCTCATTTCTTTACATTCAGTTGCTCCATTCTTTGGTTTTCTTTGGTAAATGTGTGTTTTGAAAGGTCATTCATTTTGGAAGTTTGTTTGTGTTTGTTTGTATGGTGTTTTTACGTTGCCTGGAACCAGTGGTTATTTAGCAACGGGACCAACGGCTTTACGTGACTTCCGAACCACGTCGAGAGAGAACTTCTATCACCGGGAACACATATCTCTGACCCCTCAGAGGAATGCCCGAGAATCGAACTCCCGGCCACTGAGGTGGCAAATCAAGACCATACCAATCACGCCACGGAGGCTATCTTTTTGGCAGTACAATGGTGATGAAACTTGTTGCAAAATTCATAGTCAACATATACAAATTCATTTTACCTGATATATAAATCATTCAACAGTCACGATTGCGTCTTGACCCACAGACTTTGTCACGCCTTTTCAAACTCGTTCCTCACTGCGAGTCTTCATTCAAACGAGAAATCAACGAAGAAACTTTCATCTCCCGTGGAAAGAATTTGACCTACGCATGAGAGGTTCATGTGAGACGGTTCCCTAACAGAATGGAATAGAATTTAAAATGTCAGCGACAGGCCAAATACTGGGACCTGTAAGGTCATTCAGCGCTGATAGGGAAATTGAGAATAAAAATGTTTGAAAGGGGTAGCAAAGAAAACCTCGCATTTGCACTATGAAACAATTGTTAGGAGAGGGTAGAAAGTAAAATGGAAGAAGGAGAATAGGAACGGGGATACAGTAAAAGGACTGAAAGGGGTCGCAGCTATCGGCTGCAGGGACGCTGCAAAGAACCTTTTGTAATGCCTACAGTGTTCCGCGTGAGTTGGATTGACGACACTAACCCAGGCCCACACACTTTGCTTGCGCCAGAATGTGTGAGTGTGTTAACCTACGAGACGCTGGTTTGGTGGCCGCTGATTGGCTGGGAGCTGCCTATACCTCCCGGTACCAGCCAATCAGCGGCCGCCAAACAAACGTCTCGTAAGCATAGGGCTCATCCAAGAATGTCCCTTAAGTGAACCAGCTATAGTAAGATATATTCCAAGAATGGCTGACCAAAGTTTTGTGAAACTTGGTGGATATATTCATTAAATGGGATATATAGAGTTTAGGTCAAAGGCCAAAGCACTGGGACCCATGAGGTCATTCAGCGCAGGAAGGAAAATTGAGAGTAGGTAGGTTTGAAAGGTGTAACAGGAGGAAAACCTCTCAGTTGCACTATTAAACAATTGCTAGGAGAGTGTAGAAAGACGGACGGAAGAAAGAGAATAAGAACGGAGGTACAGAAAAAGAAATGAATGAGGTTGCAGCTAGGGGCCGAAGGGATGCTGCAAAAACCTTCAAGTAATACCTATAGCACACCACGTGAGGTGCACGGTCGGCACTACCCCTTACCGGGTATATTCATTAAATGACCCTCTCGATGTTAATTAATGCGTGTTGGGAAAAATCTGTGCATTAACAGAATTGAATTGTGTTTATGGAGACACCCTTCATAAAAATTACGTTTTTTTCGTTTTTGTTTTTGTATTCAACGCGTTTACACCCTGCAAAATGTTAGTGACATCCTCATCATACTCTTATCAAATCTGAACATTAAAGGTCAAAGCTCAATTTTTCTACGAGGCTTGTTCTGGCTAGAAAATGGCTTTGGTCCTCATTGCTTGGGTCATGAACGCCAGATAGATTGGAAGCGTTTTCTTCGCTAAAAGTAGAAAAATCTTGCGTTTCTTACTCGAATGAATTCGTTCACTGATGAGTGGCCGGTGGCCGGAAATAAAGTCACAGGATAAGTCCATCACTATCTTCAAGCATCTATATAAATGCACAACCACATGGTGTTATTTGTCATTTTCTTTTCTGAAAGCAGCTCGGTGTTGACTTTCGTAACTTGGCAACTTGATTTTAAAACCGCTACACCACGAAAAGAAGCACCGTTGAAGATTGGCTGTAGAATGCTGCAATGTTAGGTGTCTCACGAGGTACTTTTCTCAAATAATAGAGTCAGTGTCAGGTCAAACGTAAGTGAGGTCAGTAGTGGCCGGTGTCACATCCCACATCCATAAGTAAGAAAACCTCTCACTTGTATCTATCTCTCATTTTGGTTAAACTCTATTGCCAGTTCTTTTATTATGCATGAAAGTGAAAAGTTATAATACGTAAACAGAGACAATATCCACAAAACATGGAAGAAAATTTCACTGCTGTGCTAACCGAGGTGAGGAGTATTACGTAACTCCCTCCCCTGTGCAAGAGGCTTCCGAGAGAGAGAAGAAAGTGGACGTTAACAAAGGCCGAGAGGAAACAGGAAGCGATGAGGATTTCCAAACCTATCGCGGTAGAAGTAAAAAAAAAAAAACGAATAAATAAATAAACTAGAGCTGGCAACAAACATAGGAGCTCCTTTGTCCTATCAAAACAGTCAGAAGGACACTGACAATACTGGAGAACTCCAGACTTCACCAAGCTCCATTTCCCGACGGATAAAGACCTAACATATAATAACATGATATTGTGGGTGGTGGAGGTGGCTGAGAAACTGACCTGTTTCCATATTAGGTACGAAGAGGGGCGTAACCGTCCGTATGTCCGGGTGAAAGATGAAGAAGCTGTGGCTCTTCTTACAGGAGAGGATGACTATGAAGCAATATGACTGGAAAAAGCAAAAGATTGGAAAATGAAGAAAATCATAGTCAAGAATTATCCTTCGGTTGTGGACGTAGATTGTTGCAAAGCACGAAAAAGCCATCTAGGACGAAAAGAAACAACGTCAGGAACGGAACAACGAGAGCAGACCAAAGCTCAGTGGATGAGTGAGGTGCCAGAATATCTTTATGTCATCCCTGGTATGGCACCTTGTCCCGTGGTCATATTTCCCGAGTCTGGAAGAGTATAGGGATGGGGAATATATTGTTGTTGAATTAGTGTTGCATTATGTTTAGATATATCTGACTAAAATGTATATGTCATACAAGCCGTAAATTGTGAAATGGGGAAATTTTTCTTCGGCATTGTGACTAGCAGTAATGGCTATGAGTCTGAGTGTAGCTAAAAGGCGTGGCTTGTGACGTCATGGATCAGCTCCGAGCGCTTTGATTGGTCCTAATTTTCCCCATCCTTATTCTCTTCCAGACTTGGGAAATATGCGTCTCGTGGATGCCCAGCTTCTGTTCCAAGTGCAGCTCGCGGGGACATCGAGCCTGGATGTGTAGGAATTCGACACGGTGTGGATTTTGTACGAGGAACCATGAGACTCTAAAGTATGTAGACCAAGGTTGGCAATGATTAAAGCAAATTGATTTAATCAAGTGATTAAATCATTGATTTTTTTCACTAGAAAAAGGATTTCTTTAATTTTTTAACTTTTTTATTTTTTCATTTTTTAAATTTGAAAGCAAACAAACTGAAAAATATCGGTTGGAGGTTAATAAAAACTTAAGCATAACTCTGTTGTATCTATTTATTTTGATATAAAAAATTGCAAGTACATACTTTAGGCCAGAACTAGAAACCTAAAGATAAATCAATAGTAATTCTGTCATAAAATACATTTTGAGGAAAAAAAAAAAGGATTGAAAAAACATCTAGCAAATAAAAAAATAAAATAAAAAATAAAAAATAAATAAATCACTGATTTTTTCAATTTTTTGATAAAAAAAAGAAAAAAAAATGACGGAAAATAGGTGGAGGACAACGAGTGAACCCAAAGTGAGTCGTGAACTGCTGTGGGTCACAAAAAGCCTCAAGAATCGGGTCAGAGGCGGCATTTCGTCAAAGGTGCAGTACCAATAACTGATGGAAGAAACTGCCCCTACGATAATCATCCTTCACGTCAATTGGGCTTGAGAACAACCAAGTCCATTGCTGTTTCTCAACCTGTCCAATGTGTATGGGGCTTACAAAGGAGACTACCATGTGGTGATATGGATAATGGGGTACCCACAAGAACACCCCAACCGCAAGAAAGTCCACGGATGGAAGACTTTCCTCCCCTCCGTACAAGTAATAACACTGACACAAGTGGGAAGGAGGCTCTCCCTCATCGCCCCCTTCGATGTGTGATATGCAGATACTCAGGAAATAAGAAACTTGAAAAAAAAATAGAATACAAAAATATGAAAACAGCATACAGGAACTTACGAAAAGTCGACATCATCACCAACGTCTGGTTGAGTCTTTGCTAAAAAAAAACAAATACGAGAAACTCATGGAAACAACCGGAGCAAAAGACGAAACTGTCAAAAAAAAAAAAAAAAAAAAAAATGGAAAGAGCGAACGTGGGAGTGGGTCAGTGATCCACCTATATATATATATATATATATATATATATATATATATATATATATATATATATATATATATATATATATCTAGTGATACAAAACCGATACTGGAAAAGGTGAAAAATGTTTTAGCTGACACTGAGAACTCTCAAGACGGAAGTGAGAACAAGCAAACAAAATTTTTCGATAAAGCATTATTTAAAAAAAAATCTGACTTCTGCAAAATTTAAGAAACTGTTTTCATCAGGCGAGGCACCGTATGGAGAAATTTATGCCAAATAGGTCAAGCCATCCACTTGATAACTAATCAAATGGTCAATAATAGTTGTAGAAAGTATGATTCTCACTTCAATGCTGAAAAATGAGTTGTCAGTTCTGAGTTGGGTTTTGATTTTGATTTATATAGAATTTTGGCATTATGCCAAGCACTGGGACAAACAAGGCCATTCAGCGGTGAAACGGAAATTGACAGCAAAAGGTTTGAAAACTGTAACAGGAAGAAAACCTCGCAGTTGCACTATGAAACAATTGTTAGGAGAGGGTGGACTGTAAGCTGGAAAAATCGAATATGAACAGAGGTACAGTAAAATGAATGAAAGTAGTTGCAGCTAGGGGCCGAAGGGACGCTGCAAAGAACCTTAAGTAATGCCTACATTACCCCGATTGAGGTGCACTGACGGTACTACCCCCTACGGGGAATTCTGAGTTGGGAAGAGACCAGCCTTAAGTAAAAAATGTTTCATTGATGAACAGCAGTATGTCCTGGAAAAAGACGTGGGTATTATTTGCTTACAATAGACACTAGTAGACGATTCTTTCAACCTCCAATTCACCAATTATAAAAAAATTAATCTTGAACATCAAAATAACATCAGGGGATGAATAATATATGTCAAGTATACTATTCCAACCCAGCTGCTGACAAATGATTTTGGAAGTAATACAGAATGCATAGGAATAAGAGTAATATTAGATGGTTACACACTCTATTTTGTTAATGTTTACGTCACGAGGGGTGAACTGGACCCAAGCAAATTTCCTGCTTTTGTATATGAAGAACCAACACTGTCAGAAGGGGGTTTAAATGCACGACATCCTGCACTATACTCTGTTTTTTTTCATCTGTCCATCCGCCTGTGGTGGTCGCGCATGGTAACACTGCGTCCCGGGCTTTAAATAGTTACGCTATGTGTTAGTTTCAGGTAAATAAAAGGATATCTTGGTGTACATTTGCAACTGAAAAGTTTTTAAATAATTAATGTATGCGAATTACACCGTTAATATTCTAAATAGGATATTATTTAAAGCCCGGGACGCAGTGTTACCATGCGCAAACACCACAGGCGGATGGACAGTTGGAAAAAACAGAGTATAGGTTCATTGTAATGAAAATGGAAGGAGATGGTATGAACACACACAGAACTGTGAACACATAAGCGTCTTGGTTGGTTATCAGCCCATACACGGGAAGGGAAGAAGGCTTGATTCTGTATACTTGTATGAAGACCCATATAAGGGATGTTCGACAGAAATGGTGAATACTTTGGTTCCTGATCATTTTGCACAATGAGCTGTGATTGATGTTAAGAAAAGACAATACTTTTAAAAGTAGAAAACGACTTCATCTACCTAAGGACAAGACTGCCGCCTTTAACGAAAAAACATTGGGAAACGGTATAAAACATACAAGGATTTCAGAATTGGCAAATGACTTACAGAACCAAATAGAAGTCATGTTATCAAAACCAATCAGGAGACGAACAAATATTAAGGGTAATGACAAAGGGTAAATAAATGACAAATGGCACAAGTACTAAAATACACTAGTGAGGAAAACTACAGAGCTCTCCAATTTATGTCAGAGCAGTGTCTAATAATTAAAATGGAAGCCAGAGATAAATTTTGGACCAATTTTGTTGGAACTATCCACCATGAAACACCATCGCAGAAAGTATGGAGATGCATTGTTATTGCAAGGGGCACTTGCACTCAGGAGGCAAATCGTTTAGACCCACCAGGAAAGGCAGAGGAGCCTGACAGAATTAGAAACAAAAGTAAAATCAACACTTAGGAAGAGTTGTGTATTAATATGTCCATCTCAACTGAAGATGACTCCTGTGAGGATATTACTGATTTTGAATTGTTACAATAAATAAAGTCAACAGCACCTGGAGAGGAAGGGATCACGGGCATACGTATTATCAGCCTTGGTAATGGTGGAAGGCGACCCTTTCCTTCAGCTTTGCAACGTGATTTACAGGACTGGAACGATACAATACCATTGGGAGAAGGTCATCCCTGTACTTTTCCCAACCCTTGAGACCCTGGGAACTTTAGACCAATATTTTTGACTTCTTCTTTCTGTAAAATGCTAGAAAGAATGATCTTGAACAGGCTGCTAGCCAAGATTGGTGGTCTGTGTCATCCAAGCATAGATGGGTTCATAAAAGCTCTTCTTCAAATGCACAATTCGTTGAATATTATTGGCAGAATTTGTGATGAGCTAGGATTTCCGATTTCAACTGAAAAGGCAAACATTATGTCTACCAAACGGGGATATATACGGAAGACTTGATACTGCAAGAAAATAAGCTTTAATGTATTGTTATACATGAATATTTAGGGGTCCATGTAGGTGGTAATCATGGCAGGGACATGCTAGTTGAGTATCTAATCATATGTCGCAAAATTAGAAAGAGACCTCAAAAAGCCATGGCATTTGGCTGCAATGGGTCATCAGCGACTGTATACTTCGTGCAATGGCAATGTATGTGGCATGCATCAGTGATTGACAATTATGCTCCTGCTCTTGTTGACCTCTCAAAATCCAAATTGGCAAAGCTTGAAGACATTCAAAACGATGCAATGAGAATTATCTCGGGCTCTCCATTAACTGCGAAGGTATCGAATATGAGGCTAAAGCTAAGACTGACATCGATATCAGAAAGAATGAGAGAAATCAACACCGTTATTGGCATTAAAGCTCTGAGAGGTGACAGAGACTCTTCCAAAGACAGAACTACTGAATGATATTGGATTGAAGCAAATGGAAGGGAACGGCTGGACTGCTGTATCGGCTAAAGATTTTCAGCAATACAACGCCATAGATTCCGGTCTGTTAACAAACACATTTGGACAACCACTTCACGTCCATTAACAAGACTGTAGACAGACCACCATGTAAAAAGGCAGACAAGTCTACTTAAGAAATGAAACCGCATTATCAAATAGCAATAAGAGAAAATATGGAAGGGGAGGATACATAGACCTGCTGTAATGCGATGGATCATTGAGCACAAACACGGGACGTGCTGGTGCCGCTGTAACTCTTCAATGAATATTGGTGCCTTTGGCTTTGATGTAGACATAAAGGCCAGGATAAAAACTGGGCTTCTTCCACACAGACTGTATATATATATATATATATATATATATATATATATATATATATATATATATATATATGTGTGTGTGTGTGTGTGTCTGTGTGTGTATATGTATATATACTCAATATATACAATATATATATATATATATATATATATACATTCATACATATATATATATTATATATAGAGTATATAGAATATATACATATATATATATATATATATATATATGTATATATATATATATGTATAGATATATATATATATATATAATATATATGTGTATATATATATATATATATATATATAAATATATATATATGTATATATATATATGTATATATATACATATAGAGATATATATATATATATATATATATATATATATATTTATATTTATTTTTATACACATACATGTATATAAATAATTGATATATGTACGTATATGGTGTACATGTTATATATATATATATATATATATAGATATAATATATATAATATATATATATATATATATATATATATTGATATCCTAATTGACCTACCATGAAAGATTTCTAGATCTACCACTGGTTAATTAAAGCCCAGTGCTTATGACGGGTTGTTCCACTATGACTATGTTATTCAACCGTTTGGGTGTCCTGTAGATGATTGTTAGTACTGATGCTACGTCTCTGACAGGATGGGGGTTGGGGGGGGGGGGGGGGGGGGCGAGAGAAGTGTCCAATAAACTATCCCCTCACCTGACACAATTCAATTCTGTTCCAATAACACATTTGACGTCAAGTCTTGCATGAACGCGGATGTCTCGGAGCGAACCCTACTTGCAGTATGCGATGACGTAATTATAAGGTACTATTTTCATCATATTTTCCACATGTTATTTTAGTGCAGGCACTTGGTGACGTGAACATTCTCAGCAAAGTTTAGTCATGTGTGAGAAATGGCTGTTTATGAAATTATAACGAAATAGCCTCGTTTTTTCCCTGGCTTCATTTGCAAGTTCTGGAATGGCGATGGAATCCTCTTACCCACAGTCACCTTGGAGGATCAGTGTTACTTCATGAATACGACAGTGTTTCACACTTCTTCCTTTTCTTTAAAAAACGAAAGCCTTAATACTTGACCGCTTGTTCTAAATCCTAGAAGGACTATATTCTGGGATTTAGTGGCCACCTAGAAACCCGACGATCGCGACAACAACTAAGAGAAACATTTGAAATACTGAAAGGCATAACAAAAGAAGGCAGTAACCTATTTACGTTAAACGAAAACCAGACAAGACATAATGGATGGAAACTAGAACTGAAGAGATGCAACACATCCCATTGCGGGAACTTGGAATAAACTGCCACCTTACGAGTTTAAAAGAAAGCTAGAAAAAAATCATTAGGACACTGTGAATGAACAGTAAAACCTGTTTCTACAAATAAGTGAGCACACGATGTCTCCTCGGATGGACAAACAAGTCTTTGAGACATCCTAATCCCGGTAACTCTTTGTAACTTGTAATCATAAAGAACTGATGTTTAGCAGGTTTAAAGGTTAGCATTACAAACATATTACAGTTCATCAGAAAATTACATGGCAACTTTATAATATTGTTTCATATCACTGAGGCTGTCAAATTCTTTGCGAAATATATCGTTCACGAAGTAAGGACGATGGTCCAGTGACCTTTCGATATGAAAACCCTGATTTATCAACATAATTAGATTTAACCAAACAATTAAAAATGTTAACAACGTAAGTTGACATCTGTCAAGTACGGCACTTTCACGTAGTATCCTCATTAAAGTATGTCGAAATCTGAAATCTACACACACACACACAATGTATATATGTATATATATATATATATGTATGTATATATATATATATATATATATATACATTATATCTATATATATCCACATATGTACAGCCAGCAACAAAACCGGCGTCGCCCCGCCAAACCTGGCTCTGAGAGATCATGACCTTATTGCCCTGAAAGGTGGCCTTCGTTCAAACAACCAGTACATAGGTAGAATGGTTCGAATGGGAGGAGGATGAAAATTACGGTATTCAGGCAGAGATTTACAATAACGAATCAAATATATAGACAAAGACACAGAGAGAGGAGAGAGAGAGAGAGAAGAGAGAGAGGGAAAAGAGAAGAGAAAGAAAGAAGAAAGAAGAGGAAAAAAAGAGGAAAAGAGAGAGAGAGAGCGAGAGAGAGAGAGAGAAGAGAGAGGAAGAGAGAGAGAGAGAGAGAGAGAGAGAGAGAGAGAATACGAGGAACGGTAACGAAAGAAATGCGTCCAGTTTATGGAGAGAGAGAGAGAGAGAGAGAGAGAAAGGAGACGAAAGAGAGAGAGAGAGCGCTTTTATTCCTTTTAGTTATTAATCTGACGGATATATTTGAGACCTTCTGCTTTAAGAAATATGTTATCGTGTATTTTTTTTGTAAATAATTATTATGAAATCTTATCTTATAGTACTGTTTTAAGTCGTTATCATATTTTCTATGTAAAAAAAAAGCCTTAAATATTGTTGGAACTGACTACTCATATTAATATTATTCAGACGGATATATCCTTTTGTCATTATCCTATAAGCAGCTGTATCTCTCTCTTCTCTCTCTCTCTCTCTCTCTCTCTCTCTCTCTCTCTCTCTGTCGTTCTGTCCTCCATCTTAAATCACCTGGATACACTATTTAAATAATGGTAAACTTTTCATCTTATTTGGATGTGGTCAAGGATCACGAAACCCTAAATTCCTACTCTAGCAACTTGTGCTTGGCTGCTTCTTTTTTTGCTCTAGATTGACTGGACTATAATTACCTGTATTACCAATAATATGCGAATCTATACTCTGCTTTTTTCATCTGTCCATCCGCCTGTGGTGTTTTTGTATGGTAACACTGCGTCCCGGGCTTTAGATAGTTACATTCAGCTTACATTCAACGATTATAATAATATCCTATTTCGAATATTAACGGTGTAATTCGCATACAGTAAATTATTAAAACACTTTTCAGTTGCAAATGTACACCCAGATATCCTTTTATTTACCTAAAACTTACACATAGCCTAACTATTTAAAGCCCAGGACGCAGTGTTACCATTCGAAAACACCACAGGCGGGTGGACAGATGGAAAAAAAAATAGAGTATAGTCACAAAGATGTTACACACCAGGTTTTATAGCCGTGGGTTGTGTGAGCCATCAATGCATCAATTTTGCAAAGGTATTATTTTATTAATTAATCTATGCTAAGAACACATTATTGGATAAGCTACTCTAGTACTACAGGATTTGTATTTATGGCATAACTTAGTTGAGTTACCAGTATTTGAGTGTGATGGGCCACTTGGCTCCGCCCCTCATAACCATCTAGGCTACTTATAGAAAGTATTCTAATTTGCTATATTTCTCCTATTATGTTTATTATATTGTTTCTGAAACTCTTGATGAAAATAAATTATGTGAAATGAAATGAAATGAAGTGAATGTGTGAATCGTTACATTAATATAATGATGGCAGGGTATAAAGGATGCAGGTGTTGCAAAACCGTATACTATTAACATATTATGTAGTGCCTCAAATTATTGGGTGACAGTCTTTAGACCTGGGCAGATCGTTCACGTCTTAGCTATATATAATATGCTAACTGATGGGTAATTCTTAGTTGATAATAATTTCGTCGGCTCCCGGGAGCGAACCTTGGAACCCAGAAATCAGGACGTACAGTGAAGCGCCTTTAACCACACAGCTACCACGAGAGGATATGAGTTAACGCCGCCTCTCACCTACAAATCCTTATCGCGCCCAGTGATTCGTTGTTTTGGAGTTGTCAAGGTCGAGGAGGGTTGATACCGACTCCGGAACAACGAATACCTGAGCGCGACAGGGATTTGTAGGTGAGAGGCGGCGTTAACTTATATCCTCTCGCGGTACCTGTGTGGTTAAAGGCGCTTCACTGGACGTCCTGATTTCTGGGTTCCTAAGTAGGTTCGCGCCCGGGAGCCGACGAAATTGTTACCAACTAAAAATTCCCATTCAGTTAACATATACAAAAATATATTAATTCTGAGGTAGAGCGAATTAGATATTAAAGGACAATTGTAGCTTAATGCATACATATGAATCACGGTGCTGTGATCAGACACACACACACACACACACACACACACACATATATATATATATATATATATATATATATATATATATATATATATATATATATATTTTCACCTTAAGACAGATAATTGAGAAGAGATGGGAGTATGCAAAGCCAATATTCTGTGCTTTTATAGACTTGGAGAAAGCGTATGATTCAGTATGGAGAGATGGAATGTGGAGAGTGGCAGAACACTGTGGTATACCACTGAAAGTGATAAGGATACTAAAGAACTGGTACCAAGGAGAGTGCAGCTGTGTACAGCTGGATGGACAGCAAAGTGACTGGTTCCCAGCTGGAAGTGGGCTAAGACAGGGATGTGTTATGTCACCCACCTTGTTTAATGTATATATTGACCATATAATGGGAAGAGTGATGGAGAATGAAAACAGAGGGGCTAGTATTGGTGGAGAAGTTTTTATGGATTTGGACTTTGCTGATGATGTTGCGTTGGTTGCTGATACGTGGCTGGTGCTGGTAGGTATGGTAATGAGGATGGAGACAGAGACACAGAATTTTGGCTTGAACATCAGCACAAAGAAGAGCGAGATCATGGTTGTGAGTAAGGATGATGATTGGGTGCACATGGAGGATATGACAATCAGAGGACAGGAACTCAAGCAAGTTGAGAAGTTTGTTTTACTTGGGAAGTGTGGTAACAGCAGACGGGAGGCAAATTGAAGATATACAAAGAAGAAAACTAGGAGCAGCAAGAGCTTTTGAGGTTCTGAGAAAAAACGTTTGGTCGAGGCATGAAATCAGCTTGAGAACTAAGATGAGAATATTCAATGCAGTAGTACTACCAGTCCTGATGTATGGCTCGTCCACCTGGGCACTGACCAGAACAGAGGAGAAAAGGTTGGATGCTTTTTGTTAGAAATGAAGACATCAGGGTGAGATTGAGGCAAAGGCCAGTCAGTACCAGGTTGAAGAGGGGAAGGCTGAAATGGTTTGGACATGTTGAGAGGATGGATGGGAATAGAGAGCCCAGGAGAGCACTGAGAGCAGTACAAATAGGAAGAAGACCGCTGGGTAGACCAAGAACGAGGTGGATAGACATAATTGTCAGGGATCTTGAGGATGAAATCCAAAATTTAGAGGAAGCGAGGGAAATGACTCGGGATAGAGACAGATGGAGAGGAACTGTATCAGCCTTATGCCACTGGCCAGTGGCGGGAAGATAAAGTAAAGTAAGTAAGTAATATATATATATATATTATATACATATATATATATACAATAATATACATATATATATATATATATATATATATATATATATATATATATATATATATATATGTGTATGTATATATACAAATATATACATTTTTTTTTTTTATATTATATATCATATATATATATATATATATATATATATATATATATATATTTGTATATAAACATACACACACACACACATATATATATATATATATATATATATATATATATATATATAATGTATATGTGTATATATATACAAATATATAGGTATATAAAATATGCACATATATACATGTATATATATATATATATATATATATATATATATATATATATATATATATATATATATATATAATACGTCACTAGGACTATTGCCGCTGGGTAAACTACCACTGGGAAAATTGCCCATCTAAATTACCGTCCATTGACATATTTAAAAACACATTAAATGTGACTGCATTTGATTGATAATAGTTAAAAAAAATATGGGTGATAAAGAAAACTTAATAAAAAGCCCATAGTTTATTTCAAATTAGACGTTTGTAAAATGGCACTGTAAAGTGCATAATTGATATCCAAAAGCAATAATAAAAAAAATTAGAATGGGTCTTATTTAAAATATGATTGTTATAAGCAATAAAATTTAAATTCTTCATTTTATCATCCCAGTTACTATAGTTTAGGACTATGTTTCTAGTCTTGCATTCAGGTCTTTGTATACATTGTATCTTGAGGCCTGGCCCTAGGCCTGCTGCAGTTTTAAGTCTTAATTAAGTGTTATGCTTTTATTTACTATGTTATCAATAAGTTCTTGAACCCCCATGTATCAGCTGAAGTTGATATGCCAGAACACTAAAATGTGGTGAGGTATTCTTCAATTTTACCGTTATCATTTTTACCCAAAAAGAATACCTCAAATTCATACTGCATTATAGTTTTAAATGTAAACTGTACCAACTACCTCATCTACAAGTAAATTTAACCAACTAGCTGGGCCACAAGTGAACTTTAACAAACTAGCTGGTCTGCAAGTAAACTTCACCAACTAGCTAGTCTACCAGGGTTGATCATCAAATAACTAAAGGTAGCCTACCATAGCCTAACCTTAGCTTAGCAACAGGAGCCTAACTTGGCAGCATTCAGGAATAGTTTATTGTTTTCATCTGTCCCTCTCCACAGCTCAAGTCTTGGCTAGTTATGAAAGATAAGTTATTCTTACAAGCTAGCCTACCTGAGACTGTACAGTGTAAATAATTGTATTTGAAAATGTTCAAAAAGCTTTTATGTCATGGTTCAGATACCTTGATTTAGTTCTGTGAAGTACATACAGTGTCCTCTCCCCTGAATCACAACTGTATGAATATGTATTCATGCAGATTGTAATTAAATTTATACTGTAATTAAATAAATAGTTTCTTTTATAAGATCTATGAGTAGCCCCAAATATACCTTAAAAATGTCTGCAGGTCAGTGCAGGAAGCCTGTCGTTAATAAATGTGACATGTGAGAATCAGAAATTTTTTTTGTGAGTTTTGTATTTAAGATTTCCCGAAACGAACAAAGAGCAAGACCACTACCTTACTTGGGTTAGAAACTGCAGAAGGGATAAAAAGCCAAACTGTGGACCACACATATTGCAGTAACCAATTAGGAGCCCTTCATAAATTGCGAAACTCCTTGAGGGGGTTGGAGGGGGTATAGTGATGTCTTATTAGTTACCAAACATATTCAGATTTTTCCTGTTTCTTTTGAAAAGATGTAACTGTAGGACAAAAGAAGAGAGTAAAGATTCGGAAATAGACCTTCATTATATTTTAGTAATACTGACAAATGGTATTTAATTTTTTTTATTATTATATGTTTAACAAACATCACAAACTCAACCCTTGTTTGTACGTGAATATTTTTTTCATAAGTATTACATGGCATAGAATAATATGACAAATTCATCCCTTTTCTGGAATTAGAAAAATATTACAAATCAAATCAATCCTCTTCTAATCTTATGCATAGTCTACTTTGTGTATTATGATAAACTCAAAGAAAAATACCGCAGATACTCTCTCTCCTCTCTCTCTCTCTGATAAGTTGTGTGTGTGTGTATATATATATATATATATATATATATATATATATATATATATATATATATATATATATATTCTGATAAGTTGTTTGTGTGAGTGATATATATATATATATATATATATATATATATATATATATATATATATATATATAGATGGAGAGAATAATAATAAAATCCTTATTTGAAGGCATTATACACGAAAAAAAGTTATGGTAAAAACATTAGATTTCCTGGTCCAAACGGAGTGATTTCATATATATACCAATACACTGTTTTTCTGCGCTAAAATACAATCCATCTCCCTCTCTCTATTCCTTAATACTCTAAGATTACGCTTGTCACTGCAAAGAAAGAAAAAAAAAAAAAAAAAAGAGCAGAGAGAGAGAGAGAGAGAGAGAGAGAGAGAGAGAGAGAGAGAGAGATTATTTCAGCAATTTATAACACCAAGAGACCCCAAGACATTATCCAAATATTTCAAAATACTTCCCGATATATTTTGACAAAACGAAATATCTCTCGTGATATATATGTAGAAACTCGACGAAGAATCGAGAGAGAGAGGAGTGTGTGTAAGAACTGGGTATGGCCTCTGCAGATATGGGTTCCAGCTTGAAGAAAATATGGCCTTGTCTGGCCTCGGCTGCAGCTGTTGGTCGGACGTTGTTGTCCACATGTCTAGCGATTTACTGAGAGAAGTCTAAAGCAGGAATAGTCATCTTGTTTGCTGTAGCGGCCTATTCACTGGTGAGGATGTAGATCTCTGATGATGGAGCTGAAGAGCCCAAGGAAAAGGAACTGGACGACGCGAGAATTGAGCCCTTGCGAGAACGACTACTATGAAGGCGTTGGACAGATCACTCATGAGGTGTTGCAACAGAGAGGGTCCACTCGCTCGAGGCTGAAACTTTGTTTCTGAAGAAGGAGAACGATAAAGAGGGAGAAACAACAGCCGGAAAACAAGATCCTCAAGATCACAGAAGACAATCACCAGATGTAGTACAACACAAAGGAAATTGGGCAGAAAAACGATGCATTATGTGAGGGATTTGTCTGTACAGTCAGCAAAGGCAAACTGCCAGCTTCAAAGGTCTGAGAAACTCCTACGACAGGAGGAGAAAGCCAGCAGCCCAGGACTGAATAAGCATCGCGGATGGCGAGGCTCATCCAGGAACAAAATGACGCGATCGAGGCAGCGCGAATCCGAGAGGAAAGACCTCGAGCTCAGGTTCTAGCGCCTGCTGAAGGATGGAAGACCTCACGAAGGAAAAGCGTCGACTCCAGTGTGAACTTAAGGTGGCGGAACTCAAGAGGATGAGAGGCTTCCCAAGTCCTCAAGAATCCCAACGGGAAAGCGCCCTTCAAGACACTGGAAGAGGACGAACGAACGAACACACTGTCTCCGTCTGTCTTCAAGGAAGGAGGAAGACGTCGAAATCGAGAAGAGACTAGTCGAAGCCTCAGACAGATTCTCAAACCAACCTTCCGCTTCAAGCTCTTTTCCTCACCCTCCACGAGAGAGTCTGCCATCAAACACAACAAGGAAACCAAATGTCTGGTACATATATGGAACCCTCCAAAATGTGAAAACAACATAGCACAAGCTGTCAGAGGACCGTCCACAAACAAGTTATTGTTCGAAAAGAAGTTGAAAGCAAATAACACCATGTGAGGAAATTCTAAATTTATATATATTCAGAAATTCTGAATATATAGAAATTCAGAGTTGGAGCATTAAAATCTTCAAGAAACACAGTACAAGCTGTCAGAGGACCCTCCACAAACAAGTTATTGTTCAAAAAGAAGTTGAAAAGCAAATAACACCACGTGACGAAATTCTAAATTTATATATATTCAGAAATTCTGAATATATATAAATCCAGAGTTGGAGCATTACAAAACTTCAAGAACCACAGTACAAGCTATCAGAGGACCGTCCATAAACAAGCTTTTGTTCAAAAAGAAGTTGAAAGCAAGTAACACCATGTTACGACATTCTAAATTTATATATATTCAGAAATTCTGAATATATATAAATTCAGAGTTGGAGCGATACTTCAAGAACTACAGTATCTTTTTTTGGTGAGCAGTGCCAATGAGCAGAGGGAAGGTGCTCATTGCTGGCTAAACAAAACCCCTCTGCAATGATTTGGTCCTGTGATGACACCCCAGCAGTGAGGCATCATGCCGCTAAAAGCGCAAGGAGAGAGAGAGAGAGAGAGAGAGAGAGAGAGAGAGAGAGAGAGAGAGAGAGAGAGTTAAGAAAAATTTCAGAAGCAGATGGAAGAGATAGGCTACTTTTGCAGGTGCAGGACGGAGTACTTCTGGAGGAGTTAAAAAAGAATCCTGAGAATGCCAAAGACGGCATAACTGCTCACTTAGAAAAGACAGAGGACAAGAGGCTCCAGGAAGGCGAGAGGTAAAAAAGAACGTTCCTAGAGATACTAAGAAGAAATTCAGATGGCATTAGTTGTAGATACTGAAGAGGAGGGGGAGGGCTGACAGAAGGGCTGAGAGAAAACAGAAAAAGGATGCATGAAGGTCTGCAGCGAAGAGATACAAGGAGACGAGAGATAAAGGAAGACTGGATACACGAAGGAGTCCTGGAAGCGGAAATGAGAGGAGCTGGAGGAAAGCGAGATAAACCAAAGAGAAGTGAAAGGGAAGGATAGCAAGATCATCGACAGAACAAGAAAAACTCTGATTTCCTAAGAGACAAAAGAAGATCAAGCAAAATGAGAAAGAAGCTATCAGAAGATCATCAATAAACCGATTTTGTGCAAGGTGAAATTGTCAATGTTCATTTGAGGGATCCTTCGGAAGACGAACTACAAATGGAAACCTGTTTCAAGGAATTCCAAGAAGTGTTGTTATGGTGAGCAGTGCCAATGAGGAGATGGAAGGCGCTCACTGCTGGCTAAACAAAACCCTTCTGCTATGATTTGGTCCTGTGATGACACCCCAGCAGTGAGGCATCATTGCCGTCAAACGTGCAAGGAGAGAGAGAGAGAGAGAGAGAGAGAGAGAGAGAGAGAGAGAGAGAATACAGCTGCTATAGGATAATGAAAAAGAAGGACATTTACGTCTGAATAATATTAATATGAATAGTCAGTTCCAATAATATTTAAGGCTTTTTTTATAAAGAAAATCTAACGATTTACAACAATACGATGCGATAAGATTTCATAATTATTATTTCCAAAACATATACGATAACATTTCTTAAAGCAGAAGGTCTCAACTATATCCATTAGATTAATAACTAACCAGGAATAAAAGCTCAGTCTCTCTCTCTCTCTCTCTCTCTCTCTCTCTCTCTCTCCTCTTGTCTTATCTCTTTGTCCAAATATATTTCATTCATTATTGCATTTCTTTGCCTGATTACCTCCTCTCATTCGAACCATTCTAACTATGTACTGGTTGTTAGAACGTGGGCCACCTTTCAGGGAAAGAAGGACATGATCTCTCCAAGCCATGTTTGGCGGGGCGACGCCGGTTTTGTTGCTGGCTGTACATATATGTATGTGTATATATAAATATATATATTATATACATATACACAAACATATATGCATATGCATATATAAAATAAAAAATTTAGGCCAGAGGCCAAGGTCTGGGACCATTAAGTCAGTTGGGGAGGGTGGAAAGTTAGGTGGAAGAAAGAGAATATGAACGGAGATACAGTGAAAGGAAATGAGAGTTTTGTAATTATAAATCCTATTTCATCTCGCTGACTTTGCATCCCTTTACTTCCACAGGATATCGATAAATTCAGTCATTTCAAAGCCTAAATACACTAATTTTAGATAAAAAAAAAGGAAAGTCCGATTCTATTCTGCAGTGCTCACAACTATCACAGAAATGCAGCACTAATTGCGTTATGACAACGTAATGAATGTGGAGGAAGTGACGACTGGTCATTAATAACATGTCAGATGATGCGTAATTAAATTTTCCTGAAGGTAAAATTCTGATGTTTTTTTTTTAACTTCACAAGCCTGCCTGCCAAGGGGTACAATTTCTTCATCCTGCGGCCGCTATAAAATACCCACATGGAATTTTGAAAATCCTTAATGAAGAATGAAATGATCATGGATACTTGTACAAGAAGCACGCCGCAAAGGTGGATACATATATATACCGGGTTATATAACCCCTGGGGGATCACTATCTAGGAAAGATGAATGAATTAAGACTTATTTTTCTGTGACGTTCTAACCAGTGACATTTTTACCTGGATTCGTTAAATGAATCAAGGATCCGGTGCCTGTTAGCCAACTATCAATTCAAAATGTTTCCTTTACAGGAACGCTCCTTGAGTAGCCGGACTTCTCGCGGATTCTTCCAAGCTCCAGCGAGGCCCTTGTGACCCCATAGATCAACGATCATATTGATGCCAGCTTTAAAGTCCGATGTAAATACCCTGTACTACATCCAATTAATTGACCGGCAGAATAAAAAAATGGACATCATAATGACATGACCTAACATAACGACCTTATTTTTCTAGCACTTTCATGTATTTCTTTATACACAAAATAACCGAATCTACCAAGTGTTAATGATAAATGACTATAATCTGATGCAAGATGCAGCTTATTAAAACTTCAGGAGCATCAAATTTAAAATAGAGTTTTTTTTTTTCATAGTTATCTCAGATTCCCATCTGTCACAGACTATGATCCAAGGAAGCAGTTTTCAAGCATTGTTATCAAAGCTGTTCTTCAAGCATTATTATCAATCTGCTTGCCCAGTAACATAAGGACAAAATCATCTTTCTGGAAAAACCTGTTACTCAGAAGACATAAATTACAAGAACTGTAGAGAAAATGGTGTTGCAGAAGTGCAATATTATTATCAATACATTTTTATAGCCAGCATTTTTATCATAAAATACCTATGGCCAGCGTTTAAGCATTTTTATCAACTGAACACGAATTCAGTACAATTTCACTGCAAGTCAGCTATCTTCACTGGGACTACGATTTAATTAGATAGATAGGATTAGAAGATCTTCCGGGTATTAGTTCATGAACGAGTTGAGTTGAATATAGAATTTAGGCCAAAGGCCAAGCACTGGGACCTATGAGGTCATTCAGCGCTGATATGGAAATTGACAGTAAGAGGTTTGAAATGTGTAACAGGAGGAAAACCTCAAAGCAGTTGTAGCACTATGAATCAAGTGTTAGGAGAGGGTGGAAAGTAAGATGAAGAAAGAGTATATGAAAAGAGGTACAGTAAATGGAACAAAATGGGTTGCGGCTAGGGGCCGAAGGCACGAGGCAAAGAACATTGCATGAAATGCACTGACAGAAAGTGAAGTGACGTGAGATGAAACTTTTATACCAACAACGGCGCACAAAAGTTCGACTAACTCGGTTACTGCGTCTACTAAAATGCTTCGCGTAACTTTGATGAGCCGTCAATGTCATTATACCTGGTAATTAATATGTAGCAGGTAAGTACAAGTTCGGCCTACTTTATTTTGACACGGGCCTCCTCCTCCAAAGGATGGTTTCGTCCAAGAGGAAAGACCAAAAAGCACTACTTAAATTTGCCTCTGTATTTGCAATTGTCGGCCAATTAAGATAAGTAGTTCTTAATTGTGTACAGCATGAAACATCGAACAGAAATATTTGCCAAGTACCTTTAGCATCTCCTGCGTTATTTAAATATAACATTTAACTGTCTACAATAAACAGGATTGATAGGGAACAGTCTTTCGTTTTCAGTAATCTCTCCAGAGCGAGCTCAGACAAATTTAGACGTAAGCATATTTTTATACGTTATACTTATTATCTGGTAAATTCAATTTGGGTACTAACGAATTCTTTGCAACTTAATGCATAAACAATCAAGATTTCCCAGCTCTCACCAATATGAAAATGAGAATCTTGGAGGGTTTGAGAACCCAAATTCTCCCCTTTTACGACTCATAACTTTTTCTGGTCTGTTAAAAAATAAAACTTTTCCTGGTCATTAAAAAAATTAAGTACATCTAAGTTTAACCAGACCACTGAGCTGATTAACAGCTCTCATTTACGTGGCTAGGCACCAATTGGATAGTTAGCAACGGGACCTACAGCTTATTGTGGGATCCGAGCCACATTATATCGAGAAATGAATTTCTGATCACCAGAAATAAATTTCTTTGAGTCCGCATTTGCCGCAGAGGGAAGCGAACTCTGGCTATCAGATTTGATTTCATATTCTTTCAAAAATTATCTTCAGGGTCTCACGGATTCTCAGAAAATCTAATTTGAAAGAAGATAGCAAGGTTTGATAATTATTGAGAGAGAGAGAGAGAGAGAGAGAGAGAGAGAGAGAGAGAGAGAGAGAGAGAGAGAGAGAGATTGCCCTGTATCAACATCTTTGTCATAAAAAAAAAGTTCAGGAAAAAATGTCATATAACGCCATCATAATAATATTTCTAGTCATTATGTAAGCCGCGTTCAGCTACTCTGTAGTTCTCTGTATTATGCCTTTTTCTTCCTCTTATTTCTTCTTGCTTTCCTACTGAACACAGTTATGGTAAAATATATCGCATAGAGACGAAATCAAGCTTATTAAAAATGGTATCGCAATTTTAGTTCTGAATTTACACTCTAAGAAGTTTTCTACAAATATTAAGAGAGAGAGAGAGAGAGAGAGAGTGAGAGAGAGAGAGAGAATTTACGTCAGGCCTGAAATGGCAATAGGTGCGTTTGATAGATGGCATAAAGTGATTAAGTGCCCAGTCGTTGTAAAAAGTGCCGCTCGTGGGGGAGACTTGGGACGACCCCGCGACACTCCGGACGACCAAAGACCCCTACTCGCAACGATGCGAGAGACCTTTCCGAAGCTCCAGTTCCTCATTGAGTCTCAAAGTGACGTCATGTGAAACTGCTCTCCGCTGCAAATCCTTACAAAGGTTCGCTTAACTCGGTTACTGGAGTCAACTAAGATGGTTCGCGTCATTTAGACGAGCAGTCCATGGCGTTCACTGCCAGAAGATAAGTGCAGGTTCAGCCTGCGTTAAGTTGACAGGCTCCTCCCCCCACCGGGGGATTGTGTGGGACACGAGAAAAGCACTTAATGGTTGATTTGATTTATAAAGATTTTTGGCATTATGCCAAACACTGGGACAAATAAGGCCATTCAGCGCTGAAACGGTAATTGACAATGACAGGTTTGAAAGGCGTAACAGGAGGAAAACCTCAAAGCAGTTGCACTATGAAACAATTGTAATATGGAAGAAAGAGAATATGAACGGAGGTACAGTAAACTGAACGAAAGTGGTTGCAGCTAGAGGTCGAAGGGACGCTGCAAAGAACCTTAAGTAATTCCTACATTGCACAGAATGAGGTGCACTGACGGCATTAACCCCCCTACGGGGAAAGTACTTAATGGGTCATTATATGTATATGCTTCTTTGTATTGGAAATGTCGGCCAAGCCTTTTATTTCTTAACTCCCTATATAGGTTTCATATCATATCCGAAAAGTTGGTCGGGAACAAACAGAAAAATAGTAAATTCTGGCGAGGAAAAAAAAAGGTCACAGGAAACAAAAAGTCACATTAATCAACAGTCTTTTGTTTATGTTTTTACGGTATCCAAAATGGTCTTGTACTAGACACGCATCGAAGGTGGATTCATATCGGGTTGAAACGTTTGGGGGTCACTAGCTAGGAAAGATTAATATAACTTTTTTTTTTTTTCTGTGACGTTTTTCTGTGACTTTTTTCCGTATGGATTCTCGAAAAAACTATCCAGTTATGGGTAACGATTGCTGCTTATTCTCAAGCTATCTACCGAGGCATGGTCAGCAATACTGTGTGTCTGTAACTCCAAAGATGAGTTCAAAAAGGCTTATTCTCTTATTCAGTTGTCACGTTAAACAACAACGACCACGACAGCAGGTACAGAACTCAGGTGCAAAAGAGAATATACTAAATTTTCGCTAAATGGACTCATTGATAACTATGATAACTATGAAAACCAATCAATCAACACTGCCACCACTTCATGCAATCACCCTTAATTGCAACCATTCCCGAATATGGATGAATAAGATTGAATTGACGATTTTTTTTTTTTTAAAGACATGGTTTATTGAGTTTTCCATCAAAATAATAATACAAGGTGAAACAACCGAATGCAAAAATAACAAGTGAAAAATGCGCCGAAGTCTCTGTAAAGCGTATAATGCCGTATAAAACTCTCAGCCACGGCCCGTGTAACTTTCAGTCACTGCCCGGTGGTGGCTTGTGTTGTTGCAGACGCACGATGATGGCTCAAATTAACCTTAAGTAAGATAAGAGCTACTGAGGCTAGAGCGCTGTAATTTGGTGTGTTTGATGACCGGAGGGTGAATGATCAACAGACCAGTTTGCAGCCTTTTAGCCTCAATAGTTGTTAAGACCTGAGGGCGGACAGAAAAAATACGGAAGGACAGGCAAAGTCATCGCAATAGTTTTCTTTTACAGAAAACTAATATGCTTGCGAAATATGTAACAAGCAAAGGGGTTTTGGGAAACTGGAGTGGTGAAATATGAGTCTCCAGCAGCGAACCTTTTCACCCTCTTCACTTCACGTTCTGACCAAGAGACTGAAAACCAGAGATCTCTGACCATCATAGTTCCTGGGATCTACAGAACATAAATGAAAGTTTGCTCCTAAAGTGAACCTACGACCTTTAAAAAAAGGTCAAAGTACCAAAACTATTGAGAAAAATCTGACAAGGTTCCGATGTCGCAAGGTGAGACAGCATTCTTGCTGATTACCAGGACACTTGCAGACCATTTGAGTCTAGATATGTCTAGGGAAGGAGAACATCGACTTTGAATCTGAACTAACGTGACGTCACATGACCAAATTTTGTTTGTGTAGTGGTTTTACGTGACTTCCGACGTGGTTTCCGAACCACATCGAGAGTGAACTTCTATCACCAGAAATACACATCTCTCACCCCTCAATGGAATGCCCGAGAATCGAACTCGCGGTCACCGAGGTGGCATGCCAACACCATACCGACCACGCCACTGAGGCACTTAGAAGTGTTGGGATGGAAAGAAATTACTTGGTAATTAGCACAAGGCAATAACTGAAAAGTAGGATTAGATACTTTTACGTGTCTAGGAAACCAATTTGGTTACTTAGCAACGGGACCTACAGCTTATTGTGGGATCCAAACCACATTGAGAAATACATTTTTATCACCAGAAATAAATTCTCTGATTCCTTGTTGGCTGAGCTGGGAATCGAATCCTAACCCTAAGATCGGTAGTCGAGCACGTTACCGACTCGTCCAACGAGGAACTTGGAACAGAAAAGCACAAGCTGGAGTACTCGAAGGAGGATATTACAGAAACACGCTGAGAAATGCAGGAATAAAACACGAACTGAATCATGGTTATCAAAATTGGCGTCACAACATCTAGGTCACTGACGCCTAGGAAAATTGAATAGGCAATTAAAAAATAAATAAATTTGAAATGGGTTTAATACAGGATCTATATATATGCACATATATACATACATATATATATATGTATATATATATCTATATCTATATCTATATCTACATCTACATCTATATCCTCATCTATATCCATATCTATATCTATAGCTATATCTATAGCTATATATATATATATATATATATATATAGATATATACAAATATATGTATATATCTATATTTATATATATCTATATAATATCCATATCTATAACTAAAGCTATATATATATATTATATATATATATATATATATATATAGTATATATATATATATATATATATATATATATATATATATATATATATATATATATATATATATATATATCTATAAATATATATATATATATATATATATATATATATATATATATATATATAGATATATATATATATATATATATCTAATAAAAGGAGCGCATAAAAACACCAAAATGTAGAGAGAAAAGTACTATATTTCAGAGACTGCTGTCTCTCTCTTCAGGTATATACCTGAAGAGAGAGACAGCAGTCTCTGAAATATAGTACTTTTCTCTCTACATTTTGGTGTTTTTATGGGCTCCTTTTATTAGATGGAATTCTGTTGTTACAGAACATTTTTACCAGTCATATATAATATATATATATATATATATATATACATATATATATATATATATATATATATATAGATAGATATATATACACATATATATATATATATATATATATATATATATCTATCTATATATATATATATATATATAATATATATATATATTATATATAGAATCACATCTGTAAATACATACAAACTATACATGCACACACACATACTACATAATATGAACTAAAGTTTATTGAGGCGGCCCACCTCCCTCATAAAAATATGTAACTGTTCTATATTAGAATCGTCCCCGAGAATTGCAGCGAGGAATAAATGTCCAAGTCTGTCATGTCCCAAAGAGACGAACCTATGACTGAGATTCCCAAGACGGACATTTTACCGGCAAATGTCTCACAGTCAGTGACACAATACAGCATCGTTGCCAATTTAGCAGAGTTTTTTCACGTAGGCCGATTACTACGAACTGTTCCCATGAATTTTAGATGGAATAGTAATGCGTTAATGATACAATTGCTCTAATATTCATGTAAATTACAGATACGCTAAAGTCACTTATTTCCAAGGTTTTGTATAAGTTTTGTCCCGAGTTTTGGCGGGTAAAAACAAGACCAATTGGCAACATTGAGTCGTCGCAGAATGTATGGTTTTCACCTCATCAATAACCCTGGAGTGAATCTTGTCTTGTCCAATCCTTAGCCTGGCGATATAATTAGTCTCGATTAAGGAATTGAAAACTACCTTAGTATCTGAATACCAAGGAAGGAGTGAGGCAAAAGGGGTAGAAGTTAATTTTGATTTGATTTATATAGATTTCTGGCATTATGCCAAGCACTGGGGCAACTAAGATCATTCAGCGCTGAAACGGAAATTGACAGTAAAAGGTTTGAAAGGTGTGACAGGAAGAAAACCTCACAGTTGCACTATGAAACAATTGTTAGGAGAGGGTCGACAGTAAGGTGGAAGAAATAGAATATGAACGGAGTTACAGTAAAAGGAATGAAAGTAGTTGCAACTAGGGGCCGAAGGGACGCTGCGAAGAACCTTAAGTAATGCCTACATTGCACTGAATGAGGTGCACTGACGTCACTATCCTCCCACGGGGGGTTAGCAGTTAATGCATTAGTGATAATGCTGCAGCTTGGGTGTATGAAGTAACTGGAGAGAGAGAGAGAGAGAGAGAGAGAGAGAGAGAGAGAGAGAGAGAGAGAGATTTTTTTAATAGGCTAGCCATCACTAAAGCAGAGCTCATATTCTGAACCATAAGCTGGTATAGTGGTTAGTGTCATGGCTTGCCACTGGGATGTCGCAGATTTACGTCTCCCCCACGGTAATGAAAAATCACTGGCTCTGCATCATGGTCAGTTACTGCTGCAGTGAGGGGTCTGCGGTGGGAAGTTGAAACCAACATTCTTTGGAAGCTTGAACTTCAAGTCAATGGCCCCTTTGGTGTGCTTGTTCTATGTGAATAGGTTTCGTCTAATGAAATAATGATAATAATAATAAAAAGACCTCCAACAATGGCGCCAAATGTTTCGTTAATCCCAGGCATTAAATTCCCGATAGCCGATTAACCGTATCACATCAGCTATATGGCAGCGAGGATGAATGCCTTCCTTGATATATAGGAGCCAGGATTCCTCGCTGAAATTAGGGGAAGTAGAGCGAATTGCTCGAAGATGATCATGGAATACCGAGCGAAATGGAGTTAATCAAGGGGGGCAGTTCCCCATCGACGAAAAAATGTATGCGCTGCCATATTGTACTTTATAGTCGGGGAAATATTTCTGGAATGCTCTTCATGTTTAAGTTCCTCGTTGGAATTTATTTCTGGCGAGAGAAATTCATATCTCGATGTGGTTCGGTTCCTACACAATAAGCTGTAGGTCCCGTTGCTAGGTAACCAAGTGGTTCTTAGCCACGTAAAAGTATCTAATCCTTCTGGTCGGCCCAAGGAGAGCTGTTAATCAGCTCAGTGATTTTGTTGAAAAAAGATGGACTTAACTTTGTCATGTTTAGCTCTATATTTTCACTGTAGCACCGTCATAGTTTTCTCATTTCCTAGGAGTCTTAATAGAACATTTCACGTTTTCAAGTTCAAATCGGAACGATGCGCACACTGGGGAAACCATTTAAGAAACCCAGTTGGGGAAACAGTTTGAAAAACCCAGTTATAGTAATAAAAGGCAAATAACTTAAAGCACCAATAGATCACTCATACAGGAGGTTTGGCTGCAGTCACACATCTGATTAGACCAATTTCCCATAATATCTAAACGAATAGGTCAAATAAGAAATATATTGTTTACACAACAATAACCCATTTCATATAATTCATGGTTAGGAATACAATCTCATAATGTGCCGTTAATGTATGTCATAAACAAAGCGTGATCCGACCTCCAGCTTAGCCAGGATGCTTGCAAGATTTTCCCATCACGCTAAAGTTATAAATTTATATTCCTAATTTTTTATTTAAGTTGTCTGTAGGCTTACTCCCCGAGTAAGCGAAAAGGCGAAAGGCCGATACTTTTGATACTTTTAGATGCGGTTTTTCGCTTGGCATACAAAGACACGGAAGAATTTTTAAATTAGAAAGTCGTAGAATAGTTTATTCATAAATCAAAATAACTAAGACTGCTGATATCAACATATTAACAATTCCAAAGATCTGTTTTAATAGGACCCTATGCATTTAGCAATAAGACGTTGAGGCATTTATTTTATTTTATTTTAATTTGATTTAATTTAATTTTATTTTTTTGCGTCTTAGGAAGAATAGTTTCGGAAGGCTCCAGTCTGTGATCTATGGAGCTAGCAAGGTATTCTTAAATTTTCAAGTTACCATAACAAATCTAATTAATAGCACTGTAAAAATCCCTTCAGCCCCTAGAAAGTTTATTTATACGAAAACTAACACTCATCGCTAATGCTTAGCAGAAAATATATACCAGAAATCCGTCAGGTTGCAAATACATATCTCAATCTCTTCCACAACAAATGACAAAATGCATCATACAGCCTAACCTAATTTATGTTACAAAAGGAACGATATCCAATCCTAAAGCCACGCCATTCATATGATGGACAGCCTGTAGCATACTTTGGATCCAGTTTTCAATATTTTGCGGCAAATAAATGTAAAATAATATGTCAATGAATATAAAAAACAGAACAAAATTACTGTAACTACAGTAACACGGAAAATATCGAACTTGATACTCGGTTTACAATATCCATACCAATAAAACAATGAATGAAATAAAAAAAAATCTATGCAGAAAATCGTTACGGTAAAATAATATTTATACTTACGTTGCACCGTATACTGAGTATTGTAATATTCTTAGGACTTGCGCACGCTAACTTAGAACCATGGATGTTAACTGTCTTGTTAAGTTCCCAAACACTTACACGCAGTTGTCGAAGTTCAAAGCACGGACGACAAACAAACTGTTGGGCTGCGCCATCCAAAAGATTAATCATAAAGAGGTGACCTGACCTGACACCGGGTATCAGGACAACTGCCCCCCTGCCCCCGTAAAACCACTGGGTAATTGCCCCTGACAAATTAAAAAAATAATTGCAGCTATTTCTGGAATTTATTACCATTTACGTAATTACTTTATAGTAATTTCCTGAGTAACTATTTAAGAAAAAAATTCTTCATAGAAAAATGGTAGTAAATACGCGCAATTAATGTTTTATTATTATTAATAGAAACACATAAGAACTATTAAAACCAATGTTTTATTAATGTTAATAAAAATACATGATTTAAAAAGATAACATTATATACTAAAATTTGTACATAGATAAGTTGCAAAAATATTGAAAAAGGATTTAAAAACTAGAATTTTAAATTGTGGGCTATGTACCTCAA
>NC_087209.1:78045371-78092871 GCF_015104395.2 Macrobrachium nipponense
GGCTAAAGAATGGAAGAGAAGAAAACCAAATTGAAAAAGGCTCAAGATGAAAGAAAGACAATGACAAAGGCTCAAGATGAAGAAAGGACAATGGAAACAAAGAGCTAAAAGAAGATGAAGAGAAGACAAGGACAAAAGGCTCAAAAAGAAGAAAGAAGAAACAAATGACAAGAAAGGCCTCTAAAGATGGAAAGAAAGAAGACCAAATGACAAAAGGGCTATAAAGAAATGAAGAGAGGACAATGACACGGCTCAAATTGAAGAAAGACCAATGACAAAAGGCTAAGATGAAAGGAAAGAGACGAAGAAACCAAAGGCTTCAAAGATGAAGAGAGACCAAGCAAAGGCTCAAAATGAAACAGAAAGACAATGACAAAGGCTAAAGGAATGAAGGAGAAGAAAGAAAGAAACCCATGGGACAAAGGCCCAAGAAATGAAGAAAGACAATGACAAAAAGGGCAAGAAATGAGAAGAGAGAAGAAACAATGAAACCAGGGCTCAAAGAAGAAAGACAATGACAAAAGGCTTTAAGATGAAAGAGAGACAATGACAAGGCTAAAGATGAAAGAGAGACAATGACAAAGGCTCAGAGAAGAAAGCAATGGACAAAGGATCAAATGAAGAAAGACAATGACAAAAGGCAAAAGATGAGAAAGAAACAATGACACAAAGGCTAAAGATGAAGAGAGACAAGAAAAGGCCATGAATAAAGACAATGACAAATGCTAAAGATGAAGAGAGACATGACAACGGCTCAAGATGAAGAGAGACAATGAACAAAGGCCCTCAAATGAGAAAGACCATGACAAAGGCTAAAGATGAACGGAGAGACATGACACAAAGGCCTAACCAATGAGAGAAGACAATGACAAAGGCTCAATGAGAAAGACCATGAAAGGCTAAAGATTTTGAAGGAAAGACAATGACAAGGCTCAATAATGAAGAAGAACAATGACAAGAGGCTCAAATGAAGAAAGGACAAATGACAAGGCTAAAGAATGGAAGAGCGACAATGGACAAAGGCCTCCAAAATGCAAAAGACACTGACAAAGGACCAAGATGAAGAGAGACCATGACAAAGGCGAAAGATTGGAAGAGAGACAATGACAAAGGCTCAAATGAAGAAAGACCAATGGACAAAGGGCTCAAGATGAAGAGAAAAGGGACAATGAACAAAGCTCAAAGATGAAGAGAGGACAATGACAAAGGCTCAAGTGAAGAGAGACAATGACAAAGGCTCAATAAGGAAAAGACCCCAATGACAAACGGCTAAAGATGAAGAGAAGACAATGACAAAGGCTCAAGATGAAGAGAGACAATGACCAAAAGGCTCAAATGACAGGAAAAGACAATGTACAAAGGCTAAAGAATGAAGAGAGACGAAATGACAAAGGCTAAAGAGAAGAAGAGAGACAATGACAAAGGCTCAAATGGAAGAAAGACAAGGACAACGGCTAAAGATGAAGGAGACAATGACAAAGGCTCACATGAAGAGAGACATGAAGAAAAGGCTAAAGATGAAGAGAGGACAAGTGGTACAAAAGGAAAGATGAAGAGAGAAGACAATGGAACAAAGGCTCAAATGAAAGAAAGACAATGACAAAGGCTCTCTAACGATGAAGAGAGACAATGAAAAGGCTCAAGATGAGAGAGACAATGACAAGGCACTCATGAAGAAAGACAATGACAAAGGCTCAAGATGAAGAGAGACAATGGACAAAAAGGCCCAAGATGACGAAAGACAAATGACAAAGGACCAAGATGAATTCTTTTCTTTTTTTTTTCTTTTTGAGACAATGACAAAGGCTCAATGAAGAAAGACCACATGACAAAGGCTAAAGATGAAGAGAGAAAGACAAAGGCCTAAAGATGAAGAGAGAACAATGACAAAGCGCACTCAAGATGAAAGAGAAAGACGCCAAATGACAAAGGGTCAAATGAAGACAGACAAATGACAAAAGACCATCCTAAAGATGAAGAAAGACAATCGACAAAAAGGCTAAAGATAGAAGGAGAGACAATGACAAAAGGCTCAAGAGAAGAGAGACAATGACAAAGGATCAAATGAGACAAAGACAATGACAAAGGAAAGATGAAGAGAGACAATGACAAATGCTAAAGATGAAAGAGAGACAATTACAAAGGCTAAAGATAAGAGAGACAAGACAAAGGCTCAAATGAAGAAAGACAATGACAAAGCTAAAGATGAAGAGAGGACAATGACAAAGGCCTCACGATGAAGAGCAGACAATGACAAAGGGCTCAATGAAGAAAGACAATGACAAGGCTCAGATGAAGAGAGACAATGACACAAAGACTCAAATGAAGAAAGACAATGACAAAGGGCTCTACGATGAAGAGAGACAATGACAAAGTCAACTGAAGAAGCACAATGACAGGCTAAGATGAAGAGAGACATGGACAAAGGCTCAAGATGAAGAAAGACAATGACAAAGGCTCAAGATGAAGAAAGACAATGACAAAGGCTCAAGATGAAGAGAGGACAAGACAAGGCTAAAGATGAAAGAGACCCAATGGGACAAAGGCTCAAAGAGAAGAAAGGACAACGGCCCCAAAGCTGAAAGAAAGCCAATGACAAAGGCCTTAAAGATGAAAAGATCGAGACAATGACAAAAGGATCAATGAAGAACGACAATGACAAAGGCTCAAATGAAGAAAGGACAATACAAAGGCTAAAGAATGAAGAAGAAGACAATGGACAAAGGCTCAAATGAAGAAAGACAATGACAAAGGCTTAAAAGATGAAGAGAGGACAATGACAAAGGCCTCAAATGAAGAAAGACAATGCGGACAAAGGCTAAGATGGAAGAGAAAGGACAAATGACCAAAGGCTCAAGAGAAGAGATGACAATGACAAAGCTCAAATGAAGAAAGAGAATGACAAAGGCTAAAGATGAAGAAAGAAAACAATGACAAAGGCTCAAGATGAAGAAAGACAATCACAAAGGCTCAAATGAGGAATAAACGGACAATGACAAAGGAAATAAAGAATGAAGAGAAAGACAATGACAAAGGCCTCAAATGCATTGAACGAGAGACAAATGACAAAGGTCAAATGAAGAAGAAAGACAATTGACAAAGGCACTAAAGATGAAGAGAAGACAATGACAACAGGCTCAAAGAAGAAAGACAATGACAAAGGCCCAAGATGAAGGAGAGACAAATGACCAAGGCTCTAAAGATGAAGAGAGACAAATGACAAAGGCTCAATATGGAAGAAAAGACAATGAAAAGGCTAAAGATTGAAGAGAGACAAATGACAAAGGCTCAAGATGAAGAGAGAACAATGACAAAGGCCTCAACTGAAGAAAGGACAATGACAAAGGGCCTAAAGAAATGAAGAAGAAAGAACAATGACAAATGCCAAGATAAGAAAGGACAATGACCAAAGGGCCAAAGATGAAGAGAGACAATGACAAAGGCTTCAATGAAGAAAGACAATGACAAAGGCTAAAGATGAAGAAAAGAGACAATGACAAAGGAATTCAAGATGAAGAGAAAGGACAATGACAAAAGGCTCAAAGAAGAAAGAACCAAAAAATGACAAAGGCTAAAGATGAGAGGACAATGGACAAAAGGCTAAAGATGAAGAGAAAGGACAATGACAAAGGCTCAAATGAAGAAAGACAATGACAAAGGCCCAGAATGAAGAGAGAACAAATGGACAAAGGATCAAGAAATGAAGAGAGACAAATGGAACAAAGAGTCAAATGAAGAAAGGACAATGACAAAGGCTCCCAAAGATGAAGAAGAGACACTGACAAAGGGCTCAAATGAAGAAAGACAATGACAAAGGCTAAAGATGTAAGAGAGACATGACAGGCCCAGATAAAGAAAGACATGACAAAGGCCCAAGAGAAGAGAGACATGACAAAGTCTTAAATGAAGAAGACATGACAAAGGCTAAAGATGAAGAGAGACTGACAAATGGCTAAAGTGAAGAAGAGACAATGACAAGGCTCAAGATGAAGTAAAGACAATGACCAAGGCTCCAATGAAGAAAGACACATGACAAAAGGCTAAGATGAAGAAAGCTGACAAAGGCTAAAGATAAGAGAGACAATGACAAAGGCTTCAAGGTGGAAGAGAGACAATGACAAAGTGCTCAATGAAGAAAGCAATGACAGGCTACGATGAATAGAGACAAATGACAAAGGCTAAAGATAAGAGGACATGACAAAGGCCTAAGATAGAAGACATTACAAAAGGCTCGAAAATGAGAAAGACCATGACAAAGGCTAAAGATGAAGAGAGACATGACAAAGGCTCATATGAAGAGCAGACAATGACACGGCTCAATGAAGAAGACAATGACAAAGGCTCAAGATGAAGAGAACAATGACAAGACTCAATGAAATAAAGACATGACAAGGCTAAAGATGAAGAGAGACAATTACAAGGCTCAAATGAATAAAGACCCTGACAAAGGCTAAGAGTGAAGAGAAAAAGGACAATGACAAAGGCCCAAGAAAATAGAGAAGCCAAATGACAAAGCTCAAATGGACGAAACGGACAATGAACAAAGCGAAAGAATGAAGAGGACCAATGGACAAAGAAAGGCTAAACGATGAAGAAGAGACAATGACAAAGTCTCAAATGAAGAAAGACCAAGGACAACGAGCCAAGATGAAGAAAGGAAATGACAAAGGCTAAAGATGTAAAGATATACAATGACAAAGGCTCAATGAAGGAAAGACACTGACAAAGGCTCAAATGAAGAAAGACAATGACAAAGGCTAAAGATGAAGAGAGAAATGACAAAGGTCAATGAGAAGGACAATGACAAGGCTAAGATGAAGAGAGACAATGACAAAGGCTCAAATAAGAAGACAATGACAAAGGCTAAAGATAAAGAGAGACAATGACAAAGGCTCCAAATGAAGAAGACAAATGACAAGGCTAAGATGAAGAGAGACAATGACAAAGGCTCAAATGAATAAGACAATGACAAGGCTAAGCTGAAGAGAGACATGACAAGGGCCTCAGATGAAGAGAGACAATGACAAAGGCTCAAATGAAGAAAGACATGACAAAGGCTCAAGCTGAAGAGAACAATGACAAAGGCTAAAGATGAAGAGAGACCAATGACAAAGGCCTCTAATGAAGAAAAGACAATACAAAGGCTAAAAGTAATCGTTAAGAGAGACAATACAAAGGCTCAAGATGAAGAAAGACAAATGACAAAGGCGTCCAAATGAGAAGACAAACTGGACCCAAGGCTGGAAGTGGAAGAAGACAATGGACAAAGGGCTCAAATGAAGAAAGACAAGACAAAGGCCCAAGAATGAAGAGAGACAAAATGACAAAGGCTAAAGATGAAGAGAAGACAAAATGACAAAGGCTCAAATGAAGAAAGACAATGACAGGCTAAAGAAATGAGAAGACAATGGGAACAAAGGCTCCAGAATGAAGAGAGACAATGAGCAAAGGCTCAAATGAAGAAAGACAAAAATGACAAAGCTAAAGAATGAAGAGAGACAAATGGAACAAATGCCCAAGATGAAAGAAAGACAATGACAAGGCCCTAAGCATGAGATAGACAAGAAAGGCTCAAATGAAGAAAGGACAATCGACAAAGGCTAAAGATAAGAGAGACAATGACAAAGGCTTCAAGAATGAAGAGAGACCAAATGGACAAGGCTCAAATGAAGAAAGAAATGCAAAGGCTTAAAGATAAGAAAGACCAATGACAAAGGCTAAAAGATGAAGAAAGACAATGGCAAAGGCTCAAGATGAAGAAAGACAAATGACAAAGGCTCAAGATGAAGAAAGACAATGACAAAGGCTCAAGATGAAAGAAAGACAATGACAAAGGCTCAAGATGAAGAAAGACAATGACAAGGCTCCCCAGAATGACGAGAAAGGACAATGAACACAGACTCAAATGAAGAAAGACAATGAACAAAGGCTAAAGATGAAGAGAGACATGACAAAGGGCCTCCAAAGATGAATAAAGACATGACAAAGGCTAAAGAAATGACGAGAAGAAAACAAATGACAAAGGCTCAAATGAAGAAAGGGACAAATGACAAAGGCCCAATATGAAGATAAAGACAATGACAAGGCTCAAGAATGAAGAGAAAAAGGACAATGACAAAGGCCTTCAAAATGAAGAAAAGACAATGACCAAAGGCCTAAAGATGAAGAGAAGACAATGACAAAGGCTAAGATTGAAGAAGACAATGACAAAGGCTCAAATGAAGAAAGGACAATGACAAAAGCCAAGATGAAGAAAGACAAATGACAAGGCTAGAATGAAGAAAGACCAATGACAAAGGCTCAAATGAAGACAGACAATGACAAAGGCTAAAGGAATGACGAAAGGACCCAAGTGGAACCAGGCTCAAATGAAGAAAGGACCAATGACCAAAAGGCTAAAGATGAGGAAGAAAGACCAATGACAAAGCTCAAGGGAAAAAGAGAAAAGGACAATCCAAAAGGCCCAAGAAATTGAGAAGAAGGACAATGACAAAGGCTCAAAGATGAAGAGGAAGGAGTGAGACAATGGACAAAGGCTCCAAATGAAGAAAGACAATGGACAAAAGGCTTTTAAAGATGAAGAGAAGAAGTAGGGACAATGGGACAAAGGCTAAACAAATTGAAAGAAGTAAGACAATTGACAAAGGCTAAACAAATGAAGGAAGAAAGCACCAATACGGACAAAGGCCCTCCCCAAGGAATGAAGAAAGACAATGGACAAAGGCCTAAACAAATGAAGGAAAAGGACAAATGGACAAAGGCTTCAAATGAATGAAAAAGAAAGAAAGACCAATGACAAAAGGGCCTAAAGATGCAAGAGAGGTACAAACAATGACAAAGGCTCAAAATGAAAGAAAGACAAAATGACAAAGGCCTAAAAGAAATTGAAGAGGAGACAAATGACAAAAGGCTCAAATGAAGAACAAAGACAAATGACAAAGGCTTAACTAAAGATGAAGCAGAGGACAATGACAAAGGCTCAAAAGATGAAGAGAGGACAATGACAAAAGGCTTCAAATTGAAGAAAGGAACAAGTGGACAAAGGCTCCTAAAGATGAAAGAGAGACAATGAAAAACAAAGGCCAACAAATGAAGAAAGACACAATGACAAAGGCTAAAACAAATGAAGAAGAAAGCAAAAATGGAACAAAGGCCTAAAGAATCGAAGAGAGACAATGGACCCAAAAGGATTCAAATGAAAGAAAAGACAATTGGACCAAAGGCTCTAAAGATTGAAGAGAGACAATGACAAAGGCATCTAAAGAAATGAAGAAAGACACAATGACAAAGGCCCAACAATGAAGAAAGACAATGAACAAAGGCTTAAAAGAATCAAAGATGAGGACAATGGACAAGGCTCAAATGAACAGAAGAACAATGACAAAGGCCTAAACAAATGAAGAAGAAAGACCAATGACAAAGGCCTAAAGATGAAAGAGAGACAATGACAAAAAGGCTCCAAATGAGAAAGGACAAGACAAAGGCTAAGAATTGAAGGAGGAGACAATGGACAAAAAGGCTCAAATGAAGAAGAAAGACAATGGACAAAGGGCCCACCAAGATGAAAGATGAGGACAATGGACAAAGGGCCCTCAAAGATGAAGGAGGAGACAATGACAAAGGCTCCTTTAACAAATGAAGAAAGACAATGGACAAAGGCTATAGATGAAGAGAGACAATGACAAAGGCTCAAGATGGAAGAGGAGACCAAGGACAAAGGGATAAATGAAGAAAGGACAATGACAAAAGGCCAAGATCAGAAATGAAGAAAGGACAATGACAAAGGCTAAGAAATGAAAGAAGAGACAATGACCCACGCTTAAAATGACGCAAAGACAAGGACAAAGGCTAAAAGATTGAAAGAGAGACAATGGACAAAAAGGCTTCCAAGATGAAGAGAGACAATGACAAAAGGCTCAAATGAAGAAAGGACCCCCAAGACAAAGGCTAGAGAAGAGAAGGACAATGACAAAGGCCTAAAGATGAAGAGAGGACAATGACAAAGGCCTTCCTTAAAGATGAAGAGAGGGACAATGACAAAGGCCAAGAATGAGAGAGGACAAATGGACCAATGCCTAAAGGATGAAGAGGAGACAATGACAAAGGTAAAAGATGAAGGAAGACGGGCCCGAAGGAACCAATGACAAAGGCTAAAGATGAAAGAGAGACAATGACAAAGGCTAAAGATGAAGAGAAGGACAATGGACCCAAAAGGCCTAAAGATGAATTTTGAAGAGGACAATTGACAAAGGAGAAAGAATGAAAGAGAAAGGACAATGACAAAGGCTAAAGATGAAGAGAGACAATGACAAGGCTCAAAGATAGAAGAGAGGACAAATGGGACAAAGGCTAAAGATGAAGAGAGACAATGACAAAGGTTCAAGATGAAGGAAGACAAAGACAAACGCCAGAAGTTCAAGATGAGAAAGCTGTAACTGTGGCACGTAGGATACACGTGATTGCTGTCGGAAGAACAGAGATGATATAATTACCAATGGTTAATCTTCATAATACTATATTATAATAATAAGACAAGGAACAGTGTTCTTTATAGGAGAAAACAAAGTATTTCGGTTTTGATAATTCTTTATTTTCTAGTCATATTTCAGGAGTCTTTCAAAACCTAGGAAGTTGACATAGAGATATAAATAGTATGCCATAGATTGCAGTTACAGGAGTTATTTGCGGATAATAATGTGCATAAACTGTCAAAGATATTAATCATTCAAGGTTTGAAAATCATCAGGTAAAACACGAAAAAAAGAGAGATATCAATAATTTATTTTAAATCACAAGGAAAAAATATTTGCGTCTGATATATGAAGAAATGTATTAATAAAACTGTTATAAAATCCCAAGGAAAACTAATACAATAACAGAAAAAATATTTGCGTCGTACATATAAAGATATATTAATAATAAATTTTGGGAAAACAAAGGTAAACAAGAAAAAAAGTTGTTAATAATACATTTTTGAAAAAATACAAGGCAAAAAAGTAAAAGAAAGAACTTCAGTCTTACATACGAAGAAAAATATTAATAATACATTTGAGAATCACGAGGCAAAAATAAAAGAAAAAATATTTACGTCGCATATATGAAGACGGATATCAACAATACACTTTTGAAAATCACAAGGCAAAAAAATAAATGTATGAAGAAATCCATATTTGCAATCCTGTATATGATGATTACAAAGAGATGTAAAATATTTTTCGGTATTATCTACATGTATGAGCATTCAGAACTTTTTAAGACATTAGTTTTCCTCCGGGGAGAAAGGAAATCTTTATCTAGATCGTTGGAACCCTAATGTTCTTTTCGGTCCTTTTGTGAACTGCAAATATTAAGTGCTTTCTTGTTATATATTGTTTTTGATGTCCTTACAGTGAATGTCCAAGAAAAATCCCCTTCATGGTCGGAATAAGGACTTTTCGCTTACCGAGTCTTTGGGAATGGCGGAGATATTGCACAAAAGTGCATGCGCGGCCATTCCTCTAACAGGATGAAATTATGCAACAAATACTGAATGAAACACACTTACTATCTCAGCTCTATATCGATTCCATTTAAGAGCAACAAAAATGTGAGTTACACCTGCCATTACACTCATTTGAATGCTGTTGATCACTTGTGCACCTATAGTATATTATGTTTCCTGGTTCTCTGTGTCTGAAAACTGAGGAAGTGACTTACTGACACTTCTAAAAGGTCTTGTTAGAGGACTGAAACATAGCAAAACTCTACGGCTGAAGGCCAGGTATCAGTGAAGGGGGAAAAATGATGTGAAACTCTAGAGATTTAGTTTTAACTGAAGTATGTTCACTCAAAGTTATGAGAATAAGCAATTTACACCTTGAGGGTAGCAGGGACTCACAATGGTCTCTAACTTAAATGGAATGCGGTTGATTGATTGGAGGGCAACCGGAGCATTCTCATCTAAGAGAATATGATAATATCCTTTCAACAAGTCTATCTTGGAAACAAACTTGGCTTGCCCAATATTATCAAGTAACTGATCTATAAGAGGCAATGGATGATTGTCAGCCACACTGATAGAATTCAGTTTCCTATAATCAGTACACATTCTAAAAGAACCATCTGGTTTCTTCACTAACACACATGGAGAACTGAAGTGACTTGAACTGGGTTCTGCTAATCCATGTTGCAGAAAATACTCAACTTCCTTCTTCAAAACATCTCGATGATACGGTGATAATCGATAGGCTCTTTGCTTGAAAGGTTTTCCATCTTCTTGAATCTTGATCTCATGCTTGGTCAGATCAGTACGCCTAGGCACATCTGTAAAAATTTCTGGGAAACTTCTAATTACTTTACTTAAGTCTCCACCTTGTTCAACACTCAGATGTTTCAGTTTATCCTCCAAATTTTCCAAAATTGAAGAATTATTCATCTTGCTTTCAGCTCCCATTCGTAGCCATCATCGTCTTCTGTAGATAAAGTTGTTTGGGTTACTGACACAATTTCAGTTTAAATTCTTGTGTGTGGGGCGGACGTGTTGGAGGTCTCTCTCGCTTTTCTTCACAGATAAGAAGTTTTTTTTCGCCCTTGGTGATTATACCTTTATAGTAAGCAATGTGTTAATAGTGTCTCCACGTAATACCCGGCGTGTAACCCGGAGAATGTTTTGCAATTGCAGATATTCTAATATTCTTTCTGTTCCAATCAGTGCCTTAGAAATCTTTCAAATCACAGCTACTCGAGGCCTATTGGTCCTGGGAAATGGGTAAAAGAATGTAGTGTATGTGTTAGTGCTTGGCCCTTCCCTTACCACAAAAATGTCATCCGACCAACCTCCAACCGTTGCGCAAGTGACCCTGGCACGTACCGGTGCCTGTGCCCCACACACAAGTTCCGTACTTGCGAACAATTGTCTTTACTATATACAATACCAATTGAACCGTTCCGACGTCGAATCCGCTATACAATCTGTCAGTGATGCCTTCTCCGATGAGGAAATCAACATCGCATATACGAAATGCAAAGATCTGATACCAGAGAGCATTCTCAAGGAGCGATCCACGAAGAACTTGTCATCTCACAAGAAAATATCATATATCACTAAGTGGCTAAGGACCTGCTCGGTGGAAATCTACGCCGATGACCCTTACAATCTGCCTTCAAAGGGGCCTGCTGACCTAAACCTACTTGCGGTGTACCACACGGCAGAAAATGCCTTCCAAACAACAAAATCCCTCTCAGAAATAATGGGAAAAAACTCAGAAAAAATCGAGGAGACAAATGATAAATTATCAAGAATCTGGGACGTGATCAAAAGACTACAGGAATCCCTAGACAGTCTTAAAACGGTGGAAACAAATCTCACACGGATCTGGGATGCGATCAAAGGAGTGCAGGGATCGATAGACAATCGCACAGATAGCCACCAGACTCCTAGGAATGCGGCATTCAGTTTTTCCTCACCTCCCAGCAACACGGAAGTGCCCCCTTCACCTGTAGGCTGTTCCGAGGGGACTATTGGTCTCCCAACCTCCCCTCCCTCCCCAGTGCCTCTGGTGGAAGATAGACCTCCGGTGATGATTACCAGCCCTCGTGATCCTCCCCACCCTATCTCTTCCCCCCCATCGTAGATGCAGATGAGAGTGAAGAGAAAGAAGAGAAGAACCTCTCGTTTGGCCGCTGAACCGGAGCCCAACATTCGTGTTTCACCTCGCCCGACACCTGAGAAGAGATGTCACGTAGCAATTCACAATCTGCGCTCATCGGTGACGCTAGACGCCATAGTGGAGAGAGTCAAGTTTCTCACTGGCTCTGACCCACTTATCTCTCACGAACTCCCATGCAGAAGTAAACATAAAGTGGCTTACAGGATTACCTGCCTATATCAACACCTCGACGTTCTTAAAGGCGATAATTTCGGTCCTAATATATCAGTTTCAAGATATAACCTAATCCGGGACCAACCACCCCCAGGGGAACTTACTGACACTCCAACCAGGGTCATTTCCACCGCAAGTGCCAGCCAACCACCCACGGCGAGTGACTGCCCACTCCCCCTGGCTAACCCCCCCTCCACCCAAATGATCAGCGCATTCATCTCCCATCTTCGTGAGTAGCCATGGATACATTAAACATAATCTCTTGGAAAATTTTTGCCTCAAGCGGAACATTCCTCTCCTAAACATGTTCTGCAAAACTTTCAATGGCATCATTGCATTGCAAGAAACGCTCCTCTGGCCACATGACCTTGTCATCTGCGTTTCAATTCATGAAGACTTCAGAACCTTCTCCACTTCATCGATGCAAGTTACAGATCAAATCATAGCCGGTCTCCCGAAAGGGGGACTTTCTTTCCTATGGCACAAATCGTTAGACAATATGATAAAGATGATGACCTACAGGAGTGACAGATTGCTGGGGCTTCAAGTGACAGTAGGGAACTCTAAAATCCTAATAATTAAAGTTTATATGCCATGGGAAAATAACAATAATTTTGATCATTACTGCATGATCTTAGGAGAGTTACACAGTATTATTCAAGATTCTCCTGCTGATCATATTTGTATAATAGGGGACCTTAATTCTCACCCCACAAAACAATTTTATAATGAACTTACTCGCTTCTGTCAAAATCATGCTCTCCAAATTAGCGATGTAATGCTCCTCCCTCCCTCCTCCTACTCATATGTACATAATAGAGCGGACGCAATTACAACCTCCTGGCTGGACCACTGCATCACATCTCCACAACTTCATGATTCTGTTATGACCTGCAATATTCGCTACGATCTTGCAACAGGCTACGATCACATCCCATAACAGGTGTCATTCAGTATCCCATCCCTCCCTACTGTGAACCCCCTAACTGACCGCCCACCAGCGGTTAACTGGGAGCTTAAAAACCAACAGAAAACCAGATTCTTTAGGGCGACCACGGAAACCAGGTTGCGGTCAATAGTTCAACCGGCTGACGCCTTACTTTGTATCAACACAAAATGTAGAAATAACCACCACAGGAGGGATCTGAATAAATTCTATTCGAACATAATCTCCACTATGCTTGCTTCGGGCAGGACTGCCTATAGATTTCGTCAAGGTAATTCTCGTAATATACCTGGTTGGAATGACTTGGTTAAAGATCTGTATACATACTCACGAGAAATGTTTTTACTGTGGAGGCAAAATGGTAGCCCGAGGGAAGGACACTGCATTACTAATGAGGCAAGCGAGAGTGCAATTCAAACTTGCCCTTAAGCACTGCAGGTTAAATGAAAAACAACTAAGAGCCGATGCAATGTCTAGAAACTTAGAATCTGGTGATTACCCTCGTCTTTGGAAAGATATCCAGTCCTTAAATCCCAAAACTAAAAAGCTATCACAGAGAGTAGGGGAAGCAGTCGGAAACAAAGCTATTGCAAGTATGTGGGGCGATCACTTCAACAATATCCTGAATTGCATAAATGATCAGGATTCCCGAAGGGATGTAGATAACCTCCTTAATGACAACATTCAATTTCATTTTGCAGACCGTATTACGCCAGGTAACATCAGCGATGCCATAAACAGCATACCTAATAATAAATCGCCCGGCTGTGATGGTCTTCCAGCAGAAGCTTTCAAATTCTGCCATCCGATAATTTACATTTTGCTAGCTGCCCTATTCAATGCGTGCATAATTCACCAGTTTCTTCCACACTCCTTACTCTTAATTCACTTGATACCATTAATCAAAAACAAGCTAAAGGATGCAGCTGACCCTGGCAACTACCGGCCAATTGCAATCACAACGATCGCATCGAAGATACTTGAGTCGGTTCTTCTTGTGAGACTTCTCCCCTTTCTACACACCACTGACAACCAGTTCGGGATTAAAGCAAACCACTCAACCGACACCTGCATCTACATACTGAAAGAATTGCTGAACTGCTACCTATCATTAGCCTCTCCTGTTTTCCTATGTTTTGTCGATGTGAGAAAAGCATTTGACAGAGTAAACTACCTGAAGCTCTTCCTGAAGCTGCATAAAAGGGGCACACCCCTATATCTAATTAGCATTTTACATTGCTGGTTCTCCACACAGCAATTCTGTGTCAAATGGGGTAACGTATTATCGTACACCTTCGGCTCCCTAAACGGGCTTCGGCAAGGGGGCATTCTCTCTCCATACCTGTTTAATACGTACACAGATGCCTTGAATGTCAAACTGAACTCACTCCCAATCGGATGCACTGTCAATGAAACAACTATAAACAACCTTTGTTACGCCGACGATATGGTTCTGATTTCCCCATCAGTGCATGGCCTCCAACGACTCATCGACACTTGCCGCCGATATGCAGAGGAATTTGATATAATCTACAACGAAACCAAGACCCAGTGCATGTCGCTGCTCCCGAGATCGCTTAAACATATTGCAGAACCACAAATTTTCCTCGGAAACCATCGGCTGGAATTTGTGCACGAATTTCCGTATTTGGGTTACAATATCACCGACGACCTAAAAGATACGGCAGACATTGAACAGAGGCGTCGTAAACTATGTGCAACTGGCAACATGATTGCAAGGAGGTTTGCCTTCTGTCACCGAGACGTGAAACTGCTGCTCTTCCTCTCGTACTGTTACAGTATCTATGGGTGTTCCCTCTGGACGACTTTACCCGAGAGACCATGAGACGTATCACTGTTGTGCACAATGACATTCTGAGACGCCTCACAAACACTCCACGCTACCATTCCGCCACACAGATGTTCATAGAAAACCACCTGGACAATTTAAAAATCATTGTAAGGCGAACAATGTCCAGTCTGGTAACTCGAGTGAGAAACAGCGGCAACTCGCTCATACAAAGCATCCTAAGGAGTGAAGCAAGAAGATCTAAATTGTGGGAAAGATGGGAAAATGAGGCCTTTGTCCCCTAAAGGACTAAATCTCTGTATTGGCAAGATGTCATCTGCTGATTGTGTCATTATTATATTTATTGCTGATATTTTTTTTTTATTATTACTGTGATTACTGTCAAGTTAAAGTTTTTTTTTTCTACATTCAATTTTCGTATTTAGCCCTATGGACCTGGCTACTGTAACCACCTAAGGTCTCTAGTTGAAATTTAAGTTATATAGTCTGTGCACTAACTGTTATAACTCTCAATGCATTTTTTTTCTCACCAATATTATTACTGTTATTACCAGTATTATGATTACTATCTTTTATGCTACCTCAGCTATTTTTTGGATAAGTGCCGATTACTCATTTTTCTTATCATGTTGTCTCATATATCTAGATTGTGTATGTTACTGTGTATTTTGTATATTCATTGTATATGGCCCTGAGCCGAAATAAAGGATATTATTATTATTATTATTATTATTATTATTATTATTATTATTATTATTATTATTATTATTATTATTATTATTATTATTATTATTTAGTTTCTGAGAAATAAGGTTTCAAGAGGTTCACATGTATCTTCCTTTGTCTTTTTCTTCTTTCTGGTGTTTCAATCACATAAGTTCTATCACTTAACTTCTGAATTATCTTGTAAGGACCTTGAAATTTATTAGTGAGGGGAAATCTCTTGACAGGTAAGAACACTAACACTTGTTGACCAACACTAAAGCTTCTTAGCTTAGTCTTAGCATTATATCTCCTTTTCATTTTCTCTTGACTCATTTTCAAGTTTTCTAAAGAGAATTTTCTAATCTCTTTCAACCTTTTCCTTAAGTTCTTCACATACTCTCCTTGGCTTTCCTCTTGATTTCCTTCCCAATTTTCTGCAAGAATCTTCAACGGTCATCTCACTTCTCTTCGAAAAATCATTTCATTAGGTGAACATCCCATACTTTCTTGATAAGCACTCCTAACTTCAAACAACATTAATGGTCAACCAACATCCCATTCTCTTCCTGACTCAGAACAATACTTTGTCAGCATACTTTTCAATGTTTGGTGGAACCTTTCCAAGGCACCTTGAGTCTCTGGATGATAGGCAGTGGATAACTATTGTTTCACTCCTAACATATTCATCACATCCTGGAATAACTTTGAAGTAAAGTTTGTTCCTCTGTCACTTTGTACTATTTCTGGTATACCAAACTTTGAGAAAAACTCCACAAGTTTTTCAGCAACTATCCTGGCAGATATGTTTTGCACAGGGATTGCCTCTGGATATCTTGTCACAGGACACATTAATGTTAACAAATACTCATTTCCTTTCTTCGTCTTCGGCAGCGGTCCAACCATATCTATAATCACTTTGCTAAAGGGTTCTCCTCTAACTTCTATAGGTTGTAAGGGGGCTTTCTTGATGGTTTCATTCGGTTTTCCAGCTATCTGGCAGGTATGACACTCACGACAAAATCTGCTAACATCTTTGTGAAGTCCAGGCCAGAAAAAATATTTCATGATCTTCTCCACTGTCTTCCTGATTCCCATATGTCCAGACTCATGAGCTACTGCAACCACTTGCTTTCTCAACGGATATGGAATCAAAATTTGATGATATTCGCCCCATACAGCATCTCCTGGTATATCTGTAGGTCTATACTTCCTCATCAGCAAACCTTCCTTCAGATAACAGGTAGGAGTTTGTTGCATCTCTTCTCGATCAACAACTCTGAAGAACAAATCAGTTAACGATGCATCCTTCTTCTGCAAGTCCATTAGCTTCTCTCTTGTCACTTGACCAACTTCTAGGGTTGAATTCTCAATATCTGCTAACTCAGCTACTGTAGTTTAACTACTGTCTTCAGTAACGCACTTTGACTTATCGGAGTCTCTTCAGGAACATCAGGTTCCTCTTCTTCGTCGTCGTCGTCTTCTTCATCTTCTTGAGAAATTTCTTCTTGGTCAGCACTATGGGAAACATCACTTCCCTGGAACAATTCTTCTAAGCACAAAGATCCTTCACTTGATCCTTCTTGGGTGTGTAAATCCTCAGTTTCTTCACTTGCAGTCGTAGTCCTCTTCATACTCCTGGTAGTTACACAACTAGGAAACAGATGGGGGTTATTCGTCTCCAACTCTACTGTAGGACTAATCCTCAATGGTTTGTCTGTCACTACAGGACAAGGAATAAATGGCACACCACCAACTTCATTCCCCAACAGAACATGTACACCTTCCACAGCCAGTGAGTTCTTTACAGCAAAATCAACATTCCCTGTCACCATTTCACATGAAAGGTGTAAGCAGCATATAGAAATTACTTCCTCTCCTCCTATACCCTTCAAAATAACTGAATCTCCTGTGAGACTCTTCTCCAACTGAGGGTGAGAACCACGTACTACCACACTATGGTTACTCCCTGTATCACGTAATATCTTGACTGGTACCTGCACACTTCCTTCTTGAGTTGACAGCATACCCCCATAGATATATGGCTTAAAAGCCTCCACACTGCTAAGCCACTCACTGCTTGAGGTAACATTTCCACTGGTTGCTAAACATTCAGCTTGTTTAGTTTCATTTTTCCCTGGAGTCTGATTCTTTCCCACACTGCTCTTCATAGTTTGTTTCACCTGGTTACCTTTCACTACTTGACCAACTGGCATTGACTGTTGTTGATTGTTGATTCCGGTAACACTCTTGACTGTAGTGTCCTACTCTTCCACACTTGAAACAGACAACATTAGGTTTCTGTAACTGTCTTGACAAACTGGATGAGGATTTCACATTAGTTTGCTGAGTTGGATTACCTTGTGTACTCTTGGTAGTATCACTTGTAGGTTTCCCATTAAATTTGTTCCTGTTATTTGGATTAGACTTAAAACCTGGGCGTTGTTGACTCTGGTACTAGACATTGTATTTACGTTTACTACTAATTATATTGTAATCTTCACTCAGTATAGCAGCTTTGTCAAGTTTCTTCACCTCTCTCTCTCTCTCAAATAGGCTCTTATATGTTCAGGAATTCCTTTAAGATACTGTTCAAGGACAAGCAATTCTTCTAACTCATCAAAAGTTTTAACTTTGGCAGCTTCTAACCAACGTTTGAAACACCTTCTCACTTTGTACGCATAATCTAAGAATGTTCCCTTCTCATCTTTTCTTAAATTTCTGAATCTTTCATTGTAGTACTCTGGGGTCATCTGGTAAACTTGTAGCACACTGTGTTTAAGTACCTTGTAGTCTTTACACTGATTAGCTGTTAAGGCTAGATAAGCACTTCTCCCTTTATCAATCAAGACACTTTGAAGCAAAACTGACCATTTATCTTCTGGCCATCCCATACCTGAAGTCACTTTCTCAAAGTGATCAAAAAACTCATCTGGAGCTTCTTCAGTAAACTTCTGTACCCTTACTACATCAAATACAGGGTCTTGATTACCTTGGTTAGCGTTAGACGGTGTTTCAGGTAAAGTGGATCTAGCTCTTATCAATTCCATTTCCCTTTCATGTCTTGCGATTTCTCTTTCCTCTTTTATCCTTTGTCTTTCCTCTTCTGCTGCTTTTTCTTCTTCTCTTTCTCTTCTTTCTTGCTTTTCCCTGTCTATTCTTTCTCTTTCAGCTTGCATTTTCAGCTTAATAAAATTCTCTTCTGCTTCAATGTGTCTAAGCTCTAACTCTACATCACTTTTCTCCTTCTTTTCTGCTTGCTTATTCATAAGATCAGCACGTGCTACATTCAACAACTCTTGAGCCAATTCGAACACATCTTCATCAGTTATTCTACCAGAGTCTATCAATGATTCCATAGCAATACATCTTATTTGTGCCTTTACCATACTAGTAGACACATAACCACCACATGCCACTGCTAAAGCGCTCCACTTTGCTTTAGTCAGAGTGGTTTCAGATAAAACTTGGATGGAAGGGGTTGCTAAAAAATCCTGAACCTTGAACTGAGCCATTTTCCTGTAAGTTATCAACTTACAATTCAATACAATAAATGCAAAACAAAACTATATAGTCACTCTTCTAACAAAATATATCCCCAAAAACACCAGTATATACTAGAGTGATAATGAAATCTGCTTTCCCGGGTCTCTGGGCACCATTAAATACTTGTGGCGAAGTGCCAAGTATCTGGTTACTACACTTACCATTCATTAATTGTTACCTCACAAAAGCCAGACACCTGAACCCTCATCACAGGTAATAAACGACTGAATACTTTAAATAAACAAACACAAAACACAAAAATTTGCAATGTGTAAAAACGTAAATAGTTTCTCTCAAACCACTGTAACCATTAGTCATTAGTTTTTACCAAACGTTAGTAACCATCAGTTATTAGTTTTTACCTAACTACTGTTCCTATCAGTTATTAGTTGCAACTAATAAAAATAACACACTTTACCTTGGTATACCAACTTCTTTCTTTCTTTGCTGCAGGCTTGTTTCACACTTTCACAAAACCAGGCGCCGTTACACAACAATGTTTGTTCAGATTCCACAAAAAACACTAAATAACATTAACTAAACTCTAAGAAGTATCAAATCTGAAATTTACAAGTTACGAGTGACCATTCAATAAGTACGAAATCGTTACGTTACTTTAAAATCAAAAGTGTGTGTGTGTGAGAGAGAGAGAGAGAGAGAGAGGAGAGAGAGAGAGAGAGAGAGATGTGATCGCTTTGAGAATCTAACGCCCGAATGAAATCTTTCATTTCGCACAAGAGCTGGTCTGCGGAGATGACACAAAACGTTTTGGGACACAATTCTGCCATAAGTTTCGAAATCTGACGCAACTTTACATACAAACTGTAAAATTTGCATGTGGCTTCGATCAAAGACATATGCGTACGAGACGATTCTGCTCAACATACACGTACCCGATCGAAACGGAGGTTGAGCAATAATTAAGATTAGCATGTTTTTAAAAACACAACGAAGACTCGAGCTCCCTTAATCTCGAGGAGATGAAAAGTTACTGAAACAATTCTAGCTTTGAACGGACAATGAAAATCTCTCTCTTTCTACATTCTACGTTATATATTCTTTTTATAAATTATGTTATGCGAAATCTGAACACACATTTAAAACATCCTATCTCTAAGCTATCTAGGAATCTGAAAAAATGTTGCCAAAATCTTATACACAATATTTTATACAGTCAAAGAGGGGATATATGCATTTTGAAAGTAGCAATATATAATAATATATACACAGTAAAGTTAAACACTGTATCCATGTACTAGAATAGTATGGTGCAGGAAGCCCACTAAAATTTGGAAAAAAAGAAAGTTTTTACTTAAGGTCCGGAGAGTACATTCTCTCCCTCTTTCAAAAACTGAAAACAAAGGTTAAGGTAAAAGAATTAACATACAAGCATATAGTTGTAACAGAGTAACTGCCCTACGGTGGTTTGCCTATCTTGTTTAACAACTTGGTTACACTAACTATGTTGCTTTGTCATAATTGCATTACAGAAAAAGCCCAGTTTAATATTACTTTTATATATATTCATAGCGTCAACATTTTGGCTTAAAATAGATTCTAGAAGTTTTCTTTTTTCAGTGTTATTAACGTACTTTATGCTTTTCATTTTGTCAAGGTTAAATATCATGTTTACTTTTGTCTGTGTTGAAAGAGGGCCTTGTTTTCATCATCTTTTATTCTTAAGAGCATACAAACTTTATGACGTTGAAATTTTAGAGACTGAAAAAAATCACATCAAAAATGTTTTCACTGCACTTGGTTACAATATAAATTTTATTCAAATGACACATTTTAAGGCACGTAGAATATATTATGAGGCAAGGGAGAAAAGGAGCTTCCTAGGTGATCATAATAGTTTTCTAGTCTTACCACAAACCAAAGAAAACCCTGGACTTTTAAAGGAATATTTGAAATTTTGCAACATTGTCCTAGTATGTAAGAATACAAACACTGTTCAAAAGTACCTAACAAATAATGTTAAAAATGTTGACAAAAAACAAGGATGTATTTAAGAAATTCCCTGTCAAGAGTGTAATAAAACATATGTAGGTGAAACGATTGATTTTGATAGAGGGAAAAGACAACATCGTAACTCATTAAGGAAAGGTGATAAAAACATTGCCCTCTTTCAACACAGACAAAAGTAAAAATGATATTGTTAACCTGGACAAAATTAAAATCATAAAGTATGTTAATAACACTGAAAAAAGAAAATTTTTAGAATCTATTTTAATCCAAAATGTTGAGACTATGAATATATATAAGAGTAATTTTAAATTGGACCGTTTCTGTATTGCAATTATAACAAAGCATGTAGTTAGTGTAACTAAGTTGTTAAACAAGATTGGCAAACCACCGTAGGGCAGTTATTCTGATACAACTATATGCTTGTATGTTATTTTTTTTACCTTGACCATTGCTTTCAGTTTTTGTAACTTTTATTTCTCTTTGTGAAAGAGGGAGAGAATGTACTCTCCGAAACCTTAAATAAAAACTTTCAGTTTTTCCCAAATTTTATTGGGCTTCCTACAACACACACACACGCATATATATATAATATATATATATATATATATATATATATATATATATATATATATATATATATATATATCATACATCAGTGCACACTCGCAACAGTCTATTAGTACATCCCACATGGATCCCCTGACTACTTCTGGGGTAGTTGTACTTTGGCTTTCTCTTCTAGTTTAAATACATGCTCAGTCCTTTATTTACATCCAACGTTAAACAGTGTATAAGTACAAGTGCCCCAGATGTAGTCAGGGGATCTATGTGGGATATGCACCCTTTTTCAAATGAAACGCTACAGTCTGTTCGTAGATGAAACAAACTTCAAAACACTTCAGCTAAAAGTCATAACATCGTAACTGCGCTCATATCTTGGCGACAGATTTCATAACTGTTAAGGCATTTTGGCTAGACTGAAAGTCATATGCTCAAAACTATACTCTGTTTTTTTCCATCTGTCCACCAGCATGTGGTGTTTGCGTATGGTAACACTGCGTCCCGGGCTTTAGATAGTTACATTCCGCTTACATTCAATAATAATAATAACCTTATTTCGAATATTAATGGTGTAATTCGCATACAGTAAATTATTAAAACACTTTTCAGTTACAAATGTACACCCAGATATCCTTTTATTTACCTAAAACTTACACGCAACGTAACTATTTAAAGCCTGGGACGCAGTGTTACCATACGAAAACACCACAGGTGGATGGACAGATGAAAAAAAACAGAGTATAGTGTACACTCGAACTTATTCATATCGTACTGAATAACAACCAAAATCTTTAGACAATCTGTGATACTCTAAGACACTGGAGACATTATACGAAACATTCAAACAGTTTCAGTATTGGCAAACATGTAACCAAAACATTAAACAAGGGCTATATTTCCCGTAGAGTTAGAGACTCAGTACTTCTCCAAAGGCCTCTTAGGAGCTGGAGCATTTCGGTGGCGATTATTTTGTTACGATAGTTTGACCAAACGGCACACAGACCATTACAGGTACCTTAGACCAATGTAGCATAATAATTAACGTATGTACCTATACTTAACATTTCAAGGATATCCAGTAAAGCCTCGAGTGAGAAGACATGAGAAACCATAACTTTTGGATTCTATATCAAACACACACACCATCGTCAGATCTATGGGACAATTAAGTAATAAGCAGTATAGACCACACAGTATTTATTTACAGAAAAAAATGTCATGGAGAGCAAATTAAATAACTGTCATTAACAAACGTGAATATGTCAAAATAAGCGATAATGTACATAATATATCATGTATTCTAAGGGGTTCACGATAGTAAAAATGTTAAAAGTTAGTGCATAATTTATAAAGTTTATGAAAGCTTTCGAACCCTTCTCTGGGTTCATCTTCAGTCCAAATGAATGATTAAACAAAACGTACTACTAGAATGAACTTGAAAACAATAAACAGAGTCGTTGAAGATTGTTGACACTGGCAGTGAGCTCGTTTATGGGCCAGGTAATGAAGAAAGAGGGCAGTTAACTCCAACTAGGCTATTTCCTCTTCTCTATTAAAACTCCTGGCTGCAATTCTGCTCTGTCTCCTCACGGGTTGTCGCAACGTTGCAGGAAGTCCTTCATCCGTAACCAGACTCCCCTGTGGCAGCGGTAAAATGGACAGGGAGAGGCAATGCAGAAGCATCATCAGGAGAGGGAAAGACAGGGCCTGTCCCAAAGTTAAAATCTTTTAAAAACAAATTGGTAATATAAAAATTAACGAATGGGTCTTCGTTGACAAAAGGCTTGTTGCTTTTGAATGACTCATATGTTAATCTTTATATTACCAGTTTGTTTTGAAAAGATTTTAACTTTAGGACAGGCTCTGTTTTTCCCTCTCTTCATGCTGCTTCTGCCTTGCCTCTCCCTGTCCATTTTACCGCTGCCCCAGGGGAGTCTGGTTACGGTGCCCAATCTATGCCCAGGGATGAAGGCCTTCCTGCAACGTTGCGACAACCCGTGAGGAGATAGAGCAGAATTGCAGCCAGGAGTATTCAAATTCAAATTCCAATTCAAATAGTTTATTGACATAAAAATACATCAAATGGAATGCGTAAACATGCTTAAACATCCCCATCCAGGAGGATTGATAAGGGAGAGATATAGTCTGGTTGGAGTTAACTGCCATCTTTCTTCATCACCTAGTCCATAAACAAGCTAACTACCGGTGTCAACAATCTTCAGCGACTCTGTACTATATTATTTTCAAGTTCACCTCAGTACCTACTTATTTTGTTTAATCATTCATTTGGACTGAAGATGAACCCAGAGAAGGGTTCGAAATCTTTTATAAATTGTTTATGTTATACACGAACTTTTAACATTTTTATTATTGTGGATCTCTTAGAATATTGTATAATCTCTCGTGACAGAGAGTTTTTCCCAACCAAATATATTATGTACAATAATGCATACTGTAAACTTGAACATTTGACAAAAACGTGTTATAGGACATCAAAGTGTGAAAAATATTTTCGTTTACTCGGGGAGTAAGCTCACAAACTACTTTGTTGTTATTTTTGGGGGGTCGGTGATAGGAAAGATCTAAAAAGGTGTGAAAAGGTGTTTCGCATTGAGTTAAAATACAGGAATATTAGGATAGGATATTTATGATTTATTTATTAAAACGAAAATGTAAAAAAATGAATGATGTGCATATTAAACAGTACAGAAAAATTATTTCCAATAAAATATATCGTATTTTTTTCATTTTCGATGGTGAAACAACGGGCTGTCTGTCCTTAGATTTTAGCACATTTTAATTCATTTGAGGTACTGAATTTAGACCCTATTTTTCTGTTCAATTATTTGGTGTTTCCTCTTATAACTGAGAATATAGGAACGTGTTTAATTTGTGTATCATATTTATTTGATCCTTGTTGCTAGTATGAGTAGTACTAGTTATGAGTATGAATTACCAAGACCACTTCACGCTAAGTTAAGATTATAATGTTTGCAACTTATGCGTCAGTGGAAAATCTAGCACGCGTCTCGAGTAAGCTGGAGGTGGGATCATGTCTTGTTTTTCTTGCTTACTCAGTTACAGATATTTTCTCTCATTTGCCTTTCCATGAAGGATTTCCTCCAACTGGCCATAGGCATATTGACAGCAGCAGCAGCATCTGGTAGAGCGGACACATCATTTTTAAAGGCCCAAAAGCAATTTGCAATGCGATTTAGGAAAGGCGAATTTGGAGGTAAATATTTTACCTGAAGGTTGTCGGAATTAAGCAGAACATTTCCATTTCAAGGGGCATTGTCCATGAGCAGTACCTCTCTCTCTCGTCTCCTAGTGTTACTGAAAGAGGTGTCATGAAGTCGTGGAAGACTTCTCTTTTAAAAGATGCTTAGTTTATTTCATAGTAAACCAGCCCTACAAAGTTGGACAGCCAGCGAAAACAGTGATGTTTTGTCCTATTTGACTCCCTACCATACGGTGCACTCTTCGCCCAATGGGTACCCGCAAAGTCTGAAGAGAGTATGTAGGTATTGGGTACCCGTCCATAATGACGTCGACTATACAGATTGAAGCCTCTTTCGTCTATGTATATTCTATGTATATTCTATTGCCCTACAGTGTACATACACTGGGCACATTGAACACGAGAGTCCTTAGTTGCAGGGAATTTTCTTGATGCTGGTAAAGGCTTTGAGGATGATAAGCCGTCCATCAAAACATCTCTGTATCGTGGAGACGGACTTATGGTTTATGTATATTCTATGTATATTCTATTGCCCTACAGTGTACATACACTGGGCACATTGAACACGAGATTCCTTAGTTGCAGGGAATTTTCTTAATGCTGGTAAAGGCTTTGAGGATGATAAGCCGTCCATCGAAACATCTCTGTATCGTGGAGACGGACTTATGGTTTATTTGCCCAGATATAAAATGACCACAAATAACGAATAGCTGTGGTTGGGTTGCCGTCAATTAAAACTACTAAGAAATTCACTCTTTCGTCGTCCAATTTTTTCGGCCTGCCCCCAGTTGGGTCAGAGACAACCCTTTGGAATCTTCGAATAATTGAGTAAGCGGTGTGGCGGGCAACGTTGAAAACCGGAGCTGATTCGACGCAGTCCTGACCAAGGAGATATGATGCGCTCTCTGTCCACCTGTTGTACTCGAGACATGATATAATAATAGCTTTGATACGGATTTTGGTCATCAAGAAGTAAAGAGCACCTTTCTACTACTACTACGACAATTATTCATACTCTAAGCCTAATCTTGGCGTAACAAGTACAACGTTCCCTTTTACCTCCTTTCGCCCTGCATGAGATTACATAGTGCAAACTACGATAATTGGTATGAAAGGGGTACTTCGGGAATCAATTATACTTTGAGAAGAATATACAAGATGTGATTTAGCGAGACTGATAACTATAGGGGAGAGTGGGGCAAGATGATCAAATTTTCACATTTTGACTTCTGGAAGGAAAACTAATAAAGCAAATACTTTGTTTATTTGTACAATAATACTTCATACATATACCTGTCTTCCATCCACATACAAAATTGTTTGGTAAAGAGGAAGTAAATGAAATGTCTGTTTCAAGATTTTTTTTCCAAAATGATCAACTTGCCCCATAAGTTGGGTAAGTTGATCACCTTGATGGGGTAAATGATCATCCAAGTGGGAAAATTTTTCATAATACTAATAACATGAAAACATTATTTTAACACAGAAAATCATATAAAGTAACAAAATTTTTCTGATTTAAAAAATATATATACAAAAAAGAATATCTTTCAAAAACAATAATGAATATAAAAATAAAAACAAATATTTGGCGGTAGTTCATATTTTGTGTACTGTTTGCATCTTACAAATATTTTGGAAATAATGAATTTTTAGAAAATAAGAGCTTTAGAGAAGTTTTAATATTTCAAATCCCATTTACTCAGATTGATACTGAACACAAGCTGGTTTAACATTCGACGGGTGCCTTTGAGATACTGAGGAGTGGGTAAATTTTTTATCACATCTTCTTTTGAGAAAGAGTGACAGTTCTCTTCATCAACTAAAAATGATGGCCTCCTAACACCAAAACCAATTTGGCTTGAAATCTTTCTAAGTAAACAGCCTTCATAGCCATCATTATCAATGACATCAACACAGGAAATGTAGAGTAAAGAACGAGCTATGCCATCTAATTTAGTGTTGACAAAGTCACCTTCAACAATATCATCATCATTCTGTTCTCCATCAGAGCTATCCTCCAGTATTAACTGTATGTCAACATCATCTTTATCATCAGAAGATGGCAGAGTTTCCTGAAAAAGTCTGTTCCGACATTTTGAAACATTTTTGTCTGCTGTTTTGCCCTTCATGCTTTGGCAGCTGCTATATCATTGTGAACAGGGGTGTCTGTGAGAATCCTTGTGGTACCTTTCTTTCTACCACCCTGTTTGGTCCTTTTACGTACAGCTGCTTTTGGAAATTAGAGTATAACGACTGGAGAGACACAGCTAGTATTCCTACAAGTTGATGTACTAGGGATAGGGGAAATGATATTCAGGTTTATATCATCCTTCACATTTGCCAGTGGATTATACCCAGAAGAAATATGATTAGGGATTTCTTGTAAAATGATTTCACTAGAGTTTTTGTCATGTAACTGGACTTTCAGAACATCTGGTGAGATGCAGGAAGGATCTGGTCTATTCGTAACAATAGATGGAGCAAATTTAAGGTCTGTGAATAAGTTACGATTGAATGGAAAAATGCCAGTCTTTTCGAAACCTGATGTGATATTAGGAATTGTCATTGCAATGGATTGAGCTTCTTTCACAAAGTGAGGAATTTCATTAATGGTGACTGTTCTCCCTGGATGTGAGCGCATCCATGCATCCATGGATAGAGAATGTGCCTTCTTGAAGGGCCCATAGATTGTCTTGTCTAACGGCTGTAATTTGTGGGATGTATGTGGTGGGATGGCTAGCAAAATTATGCCATTTCTTTTAGCAAAATCAATAGCTTCAAGACTGATGTGAGTTTCATGGTTATCCCGTAACACGAGAACTGGTGTTTCTTTTGTGCAGTGTGATTTTTACAAGATCTAACAGAAACTTTTGGAAGATCTGTTCTGTTATCCAACCAGATTAAATTGCAGCTGCTACAGAGCCATGCGATGCCATATTCAGCATGTGATTTCAGACATGCACACGTGAAAAGATAAACATAGGAGGTATAACATTCCCAATTGCACTGACCATATATACCAGGGTAACAAGCTACCCATGCTCTGCTCAGGTGATTGACCCAAGGTTTTCGTCCTCTTTTGGTGACAACCCTTCCAGGGGATTGGACTGTGTGACACCCTGTTTCATCCAAATTGTAGATATCCTGAGGTTGGAATTTGTATTTGTCCATTACTTTAGCCAGATTTTCATAAAACTGATTTACAACATGAGAATTGAAAGCTGTTGCAAAGAATCTCTTCAAAGTCATTCGATTAATTTGATATTCACGTGCAACTGTTTTTAATTTTCCACCTTTAGCACAGGCTTGTGCAGCCTTCCCTAGGACATCTTGAGGTGTAGATGGTCTATTGGTTTTTCTAGTGTATGTACTGGCCTTTTTGACCTAAAAAAAACGTATAAAATTTATATGTTAAACAAATTCATAGAATGTCATACTATAATAGTAGGCCTAATTTAAGTTTAAAATTAATATGTGGTTTAATATCTTATAATCCTCATATAATGCATTTATTATACATAATTCATGTCTGAAAAGTTTTGAGAATGATGCATTAACATTGGGGTAAGATGATCACTCTGATCAACCTACCCCACCTGGAAGTGATCATCGTACCCCACTGCCACCATTTTCATTAAGATGATCAAGATGATATGTAAACAAAGTAAAATGCAAAAACTGAAGGGGGTAATATTAAACAAAGGTTTAAATATGTATGCAACTAATGAAATCAAACTTACCTCTGGTATGTAGAGAAAAAGGTGGAATGGCCAGTTGTTTCGAATTTTTACTCTGGGAGTCAAAATTAAGTTTTTATTGTGATAATCCACAAACATGCTTCTTGAGCACATCATGTTTCTCACAGAATACTGTTAGTAAATAAAGGAACTAGTAGGTGGCAGCACAAGTCAATCTCTTCTTTGATTCTTACAGGAGAAGGGGGTGATCATCTTACCCACCTGATCATCTTACCCCACTCTCCCCTACTCTGTTTTTTTCCATCTGTCCATCCGCCTGTGATGTTTGCGCATGGTAACTCTGCGCCCCGGGCTTTAAATAACATCCTATTTCGAATATTAGCGGTGTAATTCGCATACAGTAAATTATTAAAACACTTTTCCGTTGCAAATGTACACCAAGATATCCTTTTATTTACCTAAAACTTACACATAGCGTAACTATTTAAAGCCCGGAACGCAGTGTTACCATGCGCGACCACCACAGGCGGATGGACAGATGGAAAAAAACAGAGTATAGATGCCGCCTCAGAAAAAATGCGATGCTTTTCATTTGAAAAATTGACTGTAATCTTCATTCGTTTGACCGTTTTGGTAAATATTGTTTCACCTTCAAAGGACAATTGCTATTATTGTTAGTTTACACTTGTGTGGGAGGTCGATTTATTTTGAAAATGTTTCACATTTTGTAGATGTGTTTTGCTTCTAATATACAACAAATGTCGCATTAAACTGAATGCCGTTGATGATTTATGAACATCGTCTCAGCTGTTATGAATTGTTATTTAGAGTTTCAATGATTGACTAAATAAACTACAATTTGTTCAAAAGGAAACGACAAAAGGTGTACTCAAAGGCTGTGGATGGTGAGCACTATTGCTCATAGAAGAGTCGGCTTCAGAACCGGGAGCGGCAGAATCTCTAACGTTGACCAGTCTAATATCAGGAATCACTCAAAAATATGTTAAACTTTTATAGAAAATAAAGATTTTGCAGTAATAGGGCAGGTACGAAAAGAAAATGATCCAACAATACTTGAATCTATAATTATGACATACACACAAGCATATATGTATGTGTGCGCGTATATATATATATATATATATATATATATATATATATATATATATATATATATATATATATATACATATATATATATGTGTGTGTGTGTGTGTGTGTGTGTGTGTGTGTGTGTGTGCGTGTGTGTATAGTATATATATATATATATATATATATCTTATATATACTATATAATTCTCGTAGATATATCTAAATATACATATATATATCTATATATATATTATATATATATACCATATATAATATATATATAAACCTCAACCCTTTGTTTTCATCTATTAGACGGGGTGACAGCGGAAATGGTATCAGCAAGTTTCTATAGATGAAAATGTCAGCCACATGAGCTTTCCTTGACTACAATTGACGTTGGTATCCATTCAAAGCTGGGTCGACTGGTGAGGATTAGGCCAAGTTCGAATCCCTGGCCTTGCAAGTTCGAATGTTTTTATCCACAGAATGCGCAACTTCCTGTCCTACCAGTACAGAACTTTAAGCTGTGAATTTCTTGTAGGATTGGTGTTGTTATTCTATTTTACTATATATACATTCATACGAAACGCCTCTGACATTTTTGGAAACGGGGATTATTTATAGACTCCGGTATTCAATTGTTTTTCTAATCTTGAATACCAGACATCGGAATAACAAGACCGATTGTGACTAGGGTATATTGTGCTAATCCATTTCTTTATTGAATTTTGTTTCAACTCTGCTCTCTCTCTCTCTCTCTCTCTCTCTCTCTCTCTCTCTCTCTCTCTCTCTCTCTCTCTCTCTCTCCACTAATAGTAGTTTTTTAAAAAGTCAAAATGAGTGTCCTGTCTGCTACAATTCAGCTCGGTAACCAAGAAATAAATAAAAAAAAAACTTACAAAAGGGTGTCGTTCCAAAGTGCTGTGTAACAACCCCTCTTGAAATCACATGACAATGAATTACGAACACAGAGGACGACAGAAAATTCTAAATTCAACGGATGAGATACAAGGGACTGATCAACTGGTTCATCTTCACTACTGCACTATACTGCCTCCATGTAACAACTGCGGGTTGCGAGAACTGACGCAAACTACAAAGGTGAGAGAATTACGAAGCTCTTCAGACCAGCAAACAAATATTGTTTTTTTATTGTTAAGTTAATTTCTAGTTTTATATGAGACTAGGGTGCGTTTCATTAGAGATCACATTCCTGATGTTTTGGAAGGCGATGTCTTAAATTTGGATACAATAGAAGTAAGAACACCAAGAAGATCAAAGCACGAGTCCTTTGCTTTAGTGAAAAATCCGAGTTAAATCAAAAGACAGGAGAGAGAGAGAGAGAGAGAGAGAGAGAGAGAGAGAGAGAGAGAGAGAGAGAGAGTGAGGCGGGGTGGGGGAGGGGGTGGGGGGGGGGAGGTGGAGGCCTCCATCATTCATTCGACACTTCAGTGCAATCAGTCTAGAGTCTTGTCACTTTTTTACGACGCAAACTGAGATCACAAAAACGACTATTCCAGTTATTGCAACAAGTAAATAAACAGCAGCTATGTGAATTCTAGTGAGATTAGTAAGCCCAAAAAACTAACTTTCTGAGATTTTCCTTTCCTCTCTAACAGTGGAACGTTTACAAAAGATATTCTGTGCTACTTTGGCCTGTCATCTACGTGTCACTTACTCCGAGGTGCTGTTATAGTACTAAACACGGCGGTAGCTCCTTGGGGAACCGTGTTTAGTACTAGCCCTTCGAGGATTAAAGTATTATATACACCCATTTCTTTATTGTGTGGTCGACAAATTATATATTTATAAACAATATCTTCGTGTGGCCGTCTACTTTACATTTTCCATACGACGTTTAGTACTAGTACCTCGGGGTGGAAACAGGCCAAAGACGCACCAGATATTCTAATCTAAGGTAACGACCTTTTTTTCCCAGTGACTACCTCTGGGATAAACTGGTTCAAGTGTAACGGAAAGTACAGTGTGTTGAATATGCCTCTCATCTTCTAAACCGAGACTCTGAATGCAATCGTTCGGGAAGGTACTCCTGCGTCTTAGGCAATAGGCTACCTTGTATGTAAAAATGTAAAGAGCTTCCATTCAACTTCTCGCTTTACTCGACACAGCAAAAGGCGTGGGAGGAGAGCCTCCTCAGTGCAATGGCTTCATTTGGTTGTCAGCATTTTCTCACCAGGAGCTGTCACAGGCTGAAAGCTTCTAGTACGTTTTCATCAGTTTTATTTCACTTGAGCGTTTTGGAGACAAGTCTGAGAGTATATATTTAGCTCTCTCTCTCTCTCTCTCTCTCTCTCTCTCTCTCTCTCTCTCTCTCTCTCTCTCAGGCAGATTCACGGACCCCCCTTCTCTCTCTCTCTCAACTTTTTCTAAAAGGATTTGTTCCGTTGAAACATTTGGTCCAATAAGTGTATATTTTTTGGGTTTAATGAACATTATGCCGTTTATTTGTATATTTCTTACTTATGGATTATTGCTAGTTGACTATTTATCTCTTTTGCATGTGAAAGATTTGGATATTTATTGGAGTATTATAACAGCCATCCCCGACAAGAGGTCTGCTTGAACGTCCTTCTCTATCGGACAGCGGGAACCGTAATCGTGACTTAACTGGAAGGAGAAAGTCGAAAGAAATGTACGATACGTTCTCTTTAAAGGTTGACTATCGTAGGACGTAGGGCTGGGAGGGGGTGGGGTTGGGGGGGGGGAGGTTGGGGAGAGGGGGAGGGGGGAGGGGAGGGGGAAGAGTGGCAGGTATTTAAGAGGAACCGCCGTCGTGGAGCCCCTTCAAGAAGAGCATCTTCATTAGCGCTGAAGCATGCGTAAAGAGCCCAGCGTACATTTTCTGGGAGGTAAAGGGATATCACGAGCACCTGCGCATCTCTGCTCTTTTGTTTCGTTTTTGTTTGTCTCTTTTCTGCTGTTACCAGGATCGCAAATACAGTCTCAAGTGTAATTTGGAGAATGGATAACGGTCGACTATGGGTTATACGTGCATGTATTCTCGTACCTCGTGCATTAGCACTATTGTTTTGCCACTGGCTGTGACTATAAAGGTTCAGATCCGTGCAATGGGAGACAACCGTTCTGCTGCTGGTGTAAAAGAACATATGTATTGCTCTATTTCCTCTTGTTACGAAGTTAATCACTTTGCCTTTAACTCCACATAGCCAGGTAAAGGAAGTTATTTATATATATATATATATATATATATATATATATATATGTATATATATTTATTTATATAATAACTAAAGAAGGATCCACAGTAATACTCTTGTTTTAGAAAGACGAAATGTATTGCTAAAAATATATACGTAGCTTAGAGCTTTCGTTCGTGAACGCTATAAGCTCTGTGTATATTTTTATAAATACATTTCATCTTTCTAAACAAGAGTATTACTGTGGATTCTTCTTTAGACAACTGAGAAGGACGATGCGGGAGTTTTTATGGTTCTTATGTATGTATGAATGTTTATAGTTTATGTAGTATGTATGTATGTTGTATGGATGTAGGTAGGTATTATATATATATATCATATATATATATATATATATATATATATATATATATATATATACATCAGGAATGAAGCCATCAGGATGAGACTGAGGCAAATGCCAGTCAGTATCAGGCTGAAGAGGGGAAGGCTGAAATGGTTTGAACATGTTGAGAGGATGGATGTGAATAGAGACCCCAGGAGAGCACTGGGAGCAGCACAAATAGGAACAAGACCGCTGGGAAGGCCAAGAACGAGGTGGATAGACATATAATTGTCACAGATATTGAAGAAGAAATCCAGAACCTAGAGGAAGCGAGGGAAATGGTTCAGGATAGAGACAGATGGAGAGGAACTGTATCAGCCTTATGCCACTGGTCAGTGGCGGGAAGGATACAAGTATAAAGTAAAGTACAAAGTTTAAATGTATAATATATATATATATATATATAATATATGTATATATATATATATATATATATATATATATATATATATATATAATATATATATATATATAATATATATTATATATATCTTACAAGTGTGTAATGTTAAGTGAAATCACATATCGTGTCTTGCTTGGAGACAGGCTGTAAGGGCAGCTTACTTGAGTAAAGGAATTTGAGTACGTAAGCGTTTAACTGAGAGATTGCTTGTCTTGTACATTCGTTTGTACGGATGTTACAGGTCTAATAGTCTAAGGCACTTACGAAAGTCACATTCCTTTCGGTGAGCACAAAGAGGTCAGGTGGTACACGCCAAGTGTCGGGAGAGAAAACCCCATCATAAAGGTATGATGCATATTTTGTAAGACTTAGAAAACCGTTACAGTTGAAAGAGAGAGAAGTGTGAAATACCTTCTTTTACCTTCTTTTTTTTGAGAAGATTGATGTGTGAAGTGTATCTTTTATCCATTGTTATCTTTATTACAGATGGGTTATATTCCATGGTACTAGAGACGGGAATCTCTAACCTGACTAATATGATGAACTTATTGACATTTTGGGTCTGGGGGTGAATTCTTAGTCAGGAGGGTAGAATGTTAACTTACTAGTTTCTTTATGGGCAGATTTGGGTTTTCTGTCATTATGACTTGTTAATGGTAATAAATAGTATATTTTTATACTTACGAGATCTTAATAGCCTAACGACATGGTTGCAGACAGAGGGCACCATTGACATCAGGTAAGGGTTTCTAATTTGTGTAGTTTGATAAAAAGGGGGGGTGGTGTAAAAGTGGTGGCAGGCGGTTTAAGAGGCTTTTTATATATTTTATAAGCTGTAGGTACGCTAACGAAGAGACTGGTGACCAGTTAGACATAGATGTTTTTCTTTGGTAGGAAAAAGGGTTGCAATCATGTCACAGGCAACTCGGGGCTCTTTTTGCTGATTCAATGGGTTGGACAGGGAGAAGCTGTTCGTGTTCGTCTCTAGTGCTAAGTCAGTGTCAGCCATCTTGGGATTCTTGAACACCAGTGTTTTAAAACGTGAAGGGGAAAAGTTTAATTTTCGATGTATTAAAGTGTTTCGCAAGTGTAGTAAATAGTCCACGCATATTTGCGGTGCGTATACGAATTCGGTTTCCAGTCATATGAAGATGTGAGTGTATTTTCAAGTTTTCTTTCTTATTTTTTTCTTTTTATCTTTTATATACATATTTTTTTACTTTTTGTTGTTGTTTATATTCCTATTGTTTGTTTGTGGCAAATTTACTCGAGCGGAGTTTTTTGTTGTGAGTCACGCCCTGAGAGAGAGAGAGAGAGGAGAGAGAGAGAGGCGAGTGCTGGGGCGTGAGACGGCCGCCAAGGCATAGCGCTTAGTGAGCGGTTTGCATTTTTTTTCTTTTTCTATCCCCTCCATATTTTTTTGTTGTTGTTTCTTTCGTGGGATAATATACTGGGCGTGGGGCGCGTTTGCCTTTTGTTATCCATTATTGGGGGAAAATTTGTGGTAATTTTTCTTGATTGGGTTTTGTGTATATAAATACATTGATGTTATTGAGATCGCCAAATCTTATAGAACAAAATAGCTTTCGAAAACAGAGAAAGATGGCGGACGCTAAGAGTACCCCAACGCTACTGCATCACGTAACAAACGTGAGTGCAGGCGTGAGTCCATTTAGAGGGATGGTAGATGGCGTTTTATCACAGCCTATCCAAATTTTTATTGAAGGAGTTAATAATTATTTAGCGGGAAAGAATATATCAGATGATATAGAGGCATTTAGAGAGGCGAAAGCTTTGCTAGATTTCAATAGGGGAGATCTCTCCCATCGTTGCCGGAGTTTCCAATTTACAAAATGTCGTACCTGGACGGACTTGCAAGCATTTTTGAAAACAACGTATGGCTCAAAGGAACACGGAAATATGGTGAGGGACCTTCGGGGTCTTTATAAACTACGGAAGGGCACTAATAGCCTCGTAGAACATAGTTCAAAACTGTTTGACGCAGTGGCGGATTGGGTAGGAAAATTGAAAACATCTAAATGGGTTACAGGGAGTAATGTCTCTCTTGCGAACATTCATAAACCGATCTATTTTTCCCTGCTCTTGCACGATATACCGGATGCGATAGTGAATAGCTTTGATGAAAAGATTGAACCTACTTCAGACAAAGAATAACTTTATACCCAAATTGAAAAACATGTCTAAATGTCCCACTATAGATAGCAGAATTTTTAATGGGACAGGCCCGAGGGATAGAGTGCAAAGAGACACAGAATTTTCTCCTCCCCGTCTGTGCGCAAAAGTTGAATATAACAAAAGATCGATCGATCAAAGGCAACAGCAGTTGCGCTGTTTCAACTGCAATAAACCAGGGCATCCAAAGAAATTGTGTAGGGTTAAATATTGTGGAATGTGTAAGAGTACCGATCATTATTGGCAGTCTTGTCCGTCTCAGATACGGAGAGATGCGAGACCTACACCTCAAGGTTCTGGTAATTATAATGTGAGAACTGCCCAGGCAGGTGAAACCAGAGGGCAAAGGGATCGGCGAAATTTTTGGAAGCCCGATCAACAAAAATGGTACAGGTGATTGGTAAATGCCATTGTGGTCTCGTGGGGGACGCCCCAGAGCCCAGGCCTATAGTCTATGGAACAGTAGGGGATGTGGATATCCCGATATTTATAGACTCGAGGGCATCAATAAATCTAATGGGCTATAATTTGTATCAATCCATGTTTTCCAATTACCCTTTGCAACCCTCAATGGAGAAGGTGTGTGATGTGCAAGCCCATAGATTAAATACCCTGAGTTGTGTTCAAATACAGTTTACTCTCGGTGACAGAGTGTTAACAGAACCATTTTTGGTAATGAAAGGAATTGCGTTGGGCAACAGACTTTTGCTGGGTCATCCTGGTTGTAGAAGACACAAGATTTCGATCCATGCGGGTGTTACTGGGATAACAGTCGGGAACCGGCTGTTTTTCTGCCTTATGAGGACGTGAATAGAATGGAGGACATAGAGGTTATTGAAAGAGATGTGCTCGGTGATATTAATGGTGGTGATACGAGTGTTATGGAGAAAGGTAATATTAAAACCCACGTTGCTGTAATTGGAAATGATTACGGGGTTTCTATCAGAGTTCATAGTGATAGCAATGGTGGTGATGATACTTTGGATGGTGATGATGTTATTTCTGAAACTATCAATGCTGGGGGTGATACTGAGGGTGGTAATGTGTATGGGGCGGTGGAAAGGGGAGGTACTAACCACAAATATAGAGGTGTTTTATCCGAAGATATTATGTTACTTCCTGGTTCGAAGACTATGGTAAAAGTTAAATTGAAGGAAATGAAAAAACCTACAGATGTGTGTGTTATTGAAAATAGCGAAAAGCTTAGAGGGGTTGTTAGCACGGCATCGGTGAACAGTGTATCCAAGGATGGGTTTACGTGGTTAGAGTTGCTAAACTGTAATGATACAGTTAGGAGATACCAGAAGAATACATATATATTGGATTTCCAAGATTGGAGTTGTGACAGTGGTTCAGTGGCTATCGTAGAGGGGAAACCTGAGTTTTCGGAGGCAGAAATGCAATTAAGGAAACGAACATTTAGAGAACATTTAGTTAATGCAGATTATAGCGAACACGTTGAAGCGATAGGCGGGTTCTTGGCAGAATTTGGGGATATGTTAGCCTTACAAGGTGATAAATTGGGGTTGACTAATGTGTTAGAGCATAAGGTAAATTTGGAGAGTTGCACAAAACCTATTCATATTCCTGCATATCACATACTTTTCAAAATCAGAGAACAGGTAGAGAAAGAGGTTAATAGATGGGAAGAAGAAGGAATCATTAGACCCAACGTGTCTCCTTACAACTTTCCCTTGTTAGCGGTGCCTAAGAAAGACGGTTCTGTCCGTGTATGCGTCGATTTTAGACGTTTAAATTAGAAGGCGATATCTGACCGCTACCCAGTCGCGTGCATACCAGATTTTTTTGTTGAAATTGGGGGACATAATATTTATAGCTCAATTGATTTGGCGCAGGGTTTCTTACAGGTCCCTCTTAGTGAGAGTAGCAAGGAATATACCGCTTTTTCAGTGCCCAAGGGACACTATGAATTTGCGCGAATGCCTTTCGGTTTATCGGGCAGTCCGATGACCTTTACCAGGTTGGTGAACACAGTTTTGCACGGGTTATTGGGCAAAAATGTTTTTGTGTATACGGATGACATCCTGGTCGCAACGGACATGATCGCTCAACACCTGGAAGTGCTTACAAGAAGTACTTAGGAGGCTTAGATTAGCAGGGTTGAAAATTAAGCTAGCCAAGTGCTCGTTCATTGCAGGTTCGGTAGTCCACACTTGGGAATAGAAAAAACGTAAGATGAGGTTCGTGCTAAATACATTTGGAAAAACATGGGGAAAGATGTGGAAAATTTCGTAAGGAATTGTACGGTATGCAACGCATGTAAGAAGATAATAGATGAACTTACAAGGATAGTAGAAATTTTCCCACTTAAGCATAAAACGGCCGAAGAAGTAGCCATAGCGTTTTTCTATTAACCGACAATGGGAGGGAATTTGTGAACAAAACCTTGGAATGTTTAGCTGAAGTCATGGTGATACAGAAAGTAACCATTATTCCATGCAGACCCGAACGAGCAAACAGGAAAGTGCTCGAGGCTCTCAGGAAAACTGTAGGTGGTAATGATAAGAATTGGGACAGATATGTTAATGTTGTTAGACATAGTATTAACACTATGGTTAGTGATTCCATTAAAATGTCCCCATTTGAAGCTTTGTTTGGTTGTCCAGAACGAGGCACATTTGATTTGCTAACTATGCCTCATCATGGGGAGGATACGGTCGAGGCATTGATATCCACAGCGAAAGAGAGACACGCTTGTCTCAGCCGTAATCTCGAATCCACAACCAGAGATATGGTACAGAAGAGTAATAGTAAAACATCTGATCCTAAGATCAATGTCGGAGACAAGGTATTTTTAAAACTTAACGTGGGAAATGAACTAAATTACAAATTAGGCCCGAAGTTTGAAGGTCCTTTTAAAGTCATTGAAGAGAAAATTGGAAACAGATTTGTAGTCTTAGAGGAAAAAACAGGTCGGTCGAGGTTAACACATATCTCGAAATTGAAAAGAATTGGTTGTGGTGATTAATATATTGTTGCACAATTGCATTTTTTCCCTTTTTTCTTGCTGTCTGTTTTTTGCAATTTGGTGGCGGAATGCTTTTACGTTTTTTTCTCTCTCTTGTATTTCCTTCTACTGTTTTTTTTTTCTTATTATGCGCAAATCTGCGGCGTTTTGGCGTAAGATTTCGGGGTTTAATACTTTACGTGGGAAGTGGTTGAAATATGGCAAATTTTTGTTTTAGCTGAGAAACGTGATGATAAACATGTGACTATTCCTGTGTGTATGATATTTGGGGTTGAATTTTTGGGGTTTCACGAGCCGAACAGATGACGTTGGGGTTTTATATAATTCGGGTAATGTCGTGGGGTGTTATGAATCTAACGACAATTATTTTGGAGGGGTGATGATTTTTTTGGTGTGGGGTTATTAATTAAATGGAGGAAATATTTTTATCACTGGAGTAGTGTTATTATTAAGATGGTGATTTATATATATACTATATATATATATATTATATATATATATATATATATATATATATATATATATATATATATATAAGGAGATGGCATGAATCCTTGGGGGTGACCTTTTTTTTTGGTGGTATATAATTATAGAATTGTGAGTTTATTGTAGTTTTTATCCCGAATAGGTGATAATTTTTTATATAATTGGGCAGTATCGTTTGGGAGAATTATGTCTTCGAGACAAATTTGAACACCTTGGTCATATCCTGGAGATAGTTCTGTGAAACGTGCTGATGTAGTTTCAGTATATAACATTTTTTTGAGAACCATGAGTTTCTGAAGTTGCGAGTCTGACTATGCTGCAGTTCGAAGCACCTGAGGTGTTTACTGGTGGATTTTTTGCTAATGTTGCTGTAATGAATCCGGTTGCGGATTTTTCCCTTTGGAATTGATTACTCGGGGATTTGCTCTATTCTTGTAGATGTTGATTATGACATTCCACGGGAATGTATCATGTAAGGGGATTCTTTTCCGGTCGTTTCTGGTCGATGGGGTTGCTGCGGTAGCAGATTCCGTAACGGTACACATTCCGTTTTGGGAAAGATATTGAATTATATATGTTTCATTTCTCTCATGTGTGCTGTGTAATGGGAGAAAAGTTCACTTATTATTGTTGTCATTATCTTATTTTTTCTCCTTTTTTCTTCTTTTTCTTTCCTTACGAGAGACGTTGTAATGGGGGTTAAGCTCTAAATAGCATTTTTATTTTAGATAGGAGATATAATTTGTTCAGCATTATATTTTATGGAGGCTAGTTATATAAACCATGAAGGGGTCTTTGCTTTTAGACATTATGTGTTCTCTTTTGATAGCGTGTTTGTCATATATGGGATTATTTGTGAGGATTCAGTGGGTAAAGATTATATTTTGTTTAGCGAGGAATTTTTAATATTTGACTAGTAGATCGAGTATTTTAATTAATGACGGATTTGTGGGGTAAAGCAAGACTTTAGTTATTTTATGACCATGTAGACCTTTTAAATACGGACACACAATGACTTTAGAGAATTACCAACTCTACGTGATGATGGCGATGGAAACGTCTTCATTCTACAGTACCAGAGGTCGAGTCAAGTCTACACACGAATGGCGTTTCTATGGACTGCCTTTGCAAAGGATGAGATGTCTTCGATATACCGTCTCAGGATACGTTCTGGGATAACTCAGGAGTCTACAGTCTTCGATGAGGCGGGTGCGAGTAGCACTTGCATAGAAGTCACTGAATATTTCCTTAACAACGGGGTGGTGTCCACGTTTCCTTCAGTAGAAAACGTCGAATCTACAATTTCGCGACAAGAGGGTGTTGGATACACTCACGAGGGTCGCAGACGCTGAATAATGGCGGGTTATAGAGGAGTTATGGAGTTCCATTTGACAACGTCTGTATGTGTGTGTGAGAGAGAGAGAGAGAGAGAGAGAGAGAGAGAGAGAGAGGGTGTAATTGCTGTATGGATAGTTAACGACTGTATTGGCTGTTAGTGAGTTCTGGCTGGGTTGTCTGCTGGTAGAGATCAGAGCTCTGAGTTGTTTTTGTAAGTTGTGTGTCATTGATTTGTTGTTTAGTTGTTGTTAAGTTTGATATTGTTTGCTTCAGAGTTGTTGTGTCTGTGCTGTTGGATTTGTTGTGCTTACTAGTTCCTGTTGAGTTATGTGTGAGTTGTTGTGGTTGTGAGTTTTTATGGTTGAGTGTTGTTGTTGGGAGCTGTTGTGGTTTCTTGGTGGGTTGTTAGTTGTTGAGGGTTGTTATTGGTGAGCTGTTGTTATTCTTTGATGTTGTTAGTGGGTGTGTATGTTGCCTTTTGTGTTGTTGTTTTTTTGTGTTGGTTGTGTTGTTTGTGCAGTGGTCTTGGGTTGTGATTGTTCTTTTTTTGGTTGTTGTTGGGTTGTAGTCCTTGGTTGTTGTGTTGTTGTTGTTATTGGGTTGTGGTCCTTGGTTGTTGTTGTTGGTATCTCTGACCTCGACCAGCGGACAGCACAAGATAGCCCTGGAATATCTGGAGTTGGTAAGTACGTGTGTTTTTATTTTTTAATTTTTTTGTTCTGTGTGTAGGTTTAGTTCAATTGTCCTGTTGTATTCTGAAGTGTAAAGTAGAAAGTGTGACTGGGGTGAGTTGGGCAGCTGGACTGATTAGGTATATGTGGGGGGGGATTCTGCAGCTTGTTTTTTGAGCTTGTGATTCCGCCACAGCCAGCTGGGTTGTTTCGAGTTGGTTGACGCACTCGACCTGCGTCTACAACTATTCGTCGAGTTCTGCTTATCTTAGTGATGTGGATGAGCCTTTCATTTAGTGACCGTTACACTATAGCAATATTAATGATCATGTTAGGTGCTATACTGATCACAATTTGTGTGCTAGGAGTTCTTAAACTTTTGTGCATTCGACGAAGCACAAGGGCTCCAGCAACGGAGGTAGCCCTACGTCATGTGGTAAATTGATACATTGGTGCATTAGTTGTTGATGTGGTGTGCGACAGGAGTGCACAGAGGACATAGGTGGCCGAGCCATCTTACAAGTGTGTAATGTTAAGTGAAATCACATATCGTGTCTTGCTTGGAGACAGGCTGTAAGGGCAGCTTACTTGAGTAAAGGAATTTGAGTACGTAAGCGTTTAACCGAGAGATTGCTTGTCTTGTAGTCAAGCATGTTTACATCGTTTGTACGGATGTTACAGGTCTAATAGTCCAAGGCACTTGCGAAAGTTACATTCCTTTCGGTGAGCACAAAGAGGTCAGGTGGTACACGCCAAGTGTCGGGAGAGAAAACCCCATCATAAAGGTATGACGCATATTTTGTAAGACTTAGAAAACCGTTACCTTTGAAAGAGAGAGAAATGTGAAATACCTTCTTTTACCTAAATACTTTGAAAAGAGTGATGTGTGAATTGTATCTTTTATCCATTGTTATCTTTATTGCAGATGGGTTATATTCCATGGTACTAGAGACGGGAATCTCTAACCTGACTAATATGATGAACTTATTGACATTTTGGGTCTGGAAGTGAATTCTTAGTCAGGAGGGTAGAATGTTAACTTACTAGTTTCTTTATGGGCAGATTTGGGTTTTCTGTCGTTATGTCTTGTTATTCATTTTGTTCTATTTTATATTCAACTGCTTTGGGTAATAAATAGTATATTTTTATACTTACGTGATCTTAATTGCCTAACAACATGGTTGCAGACAGAGGGCACCATTGACAACAGGTAAGGGTTTCTAATTTTGTGTAGTTTAATAAAAGGAGGGGGGGTGGGGTAGATATATATATATATATATATATATATATATATATATATATATATATATATATATATATATATATATATATATATATATAATATATATATATATATATATATATATATATATATAGAGAGAGAGAGAGAGAGAGAGAGAGAGAGAGAGATGAAGGTGGCAGACACAAAAGCACTTGACCAAAGTTTTTCTCGTCACTTCGTTTTTTTTAGGTAATTCTTCTTAGAACAGAGTATAGAATTGGGTCCAAAGGCCAAGCGCTGCGAATTATGAGGTCATTCAGTGCTGAAAGAGAAATTAACAGTAAGAATTTCTGAAAGGTGTAGCATAAGGGAAACCTCCCAGTTCCACTAGGAAGCAATAGTTAAAGAGGATGGGAAGTCGGACTGAAAGAAATAAGAACGGAGGTACAGTAAAAGGAATGAAAGAGGTTGAAGCTAGGGGCCGAAGGGGCGCTGCAACTTTTGAGCCAAAATTGACGACAAAGAAACAAAGCAAAAGTTACAAAAACAAAGATGACCACTTTGACGCAACAGTGTCACACGGGGTTGGCTAAGGCTTCACTGCCAGTCCTGGAATTGAGAGGTCGATGGTTCGTGCCCGTCGGCCGCCATTCTATTATCGCTTAATAAATTCCCCCTCGGTTAAACATATATGAAAATATATTAATTCCGAGGTAGAGCGAATTAGATATTAAAAAACATTTGTAGCTCGATATATGTATATGAATCACGGTAATGTGATATGACTTATATAATGACTACGTGCGGGCAAAAGCACTACCCTGCTACCGAGGACGAGATGGGCTTGATGCAGTCTCCAAAACAAAAAATACCTGAGCGCAGCAGGTATTTGAGATGGGAGGCGGCATAAGCTTATATCTCTTGCGGTGGCGGGGTTGGCTAAGGCTCCACTGCCAGTCCTGGAATTGAGAGGTCGATGGTTCGTGCCCGTCGGCCGCCAATTCTATTATCGGTTAATAAATCCCCCTCGGTTAAACATATATGCAAAATATATTAATTCCGAGGTAGAGAGCGAATTAGATAATTAAAGGACATTTGTAGCTCGATATATATATATATATATATATATATATATATATATATATATATATATATATATATATGTAAGGCCTGGGTTTTTGAATTGAATAATATATTGTCCATGTGTTCTCAGTGACCTTTGGAATGTGGAGAACAGTGCAGGAGGGCGGCGACCACGAGAGTAGCTGATGATTAGTTTTTTCTGGGATGGCGTGAAATAAAAATGCTTAGTTCGATAAGTCAATGTACTGAGTTTATTAACTCTTCTCGAAGTGCCTTTGTGAAACTGGATGCAACTAGTGTTGCGAGGCGCTAACGAACTGTGTGTTCGTATGTGCGTGTGTGCCTCTTCCCTTTAATAGTTTCATACCCAAGTCTATGGGTGGATTTTGACAGAGGGTCTTCAAGTGAAAGGCAAGATGCCGTGGCGTTCGCCGGGGAGTTTTTATTAACTGTGTTTAAGTGTTCCGGTTGCTTGGGTGAGTGTTGAAGTATTTTAGCCGAAGGCTGGCTTATTATCTGTTTGACATTTTTGTGATAATATCCAATATTTAGTCATTGATTGTTAATCTTGTGTGTGAAGTTACCGGGATGTGTTCTGTGTCTTTGAAACAGACGATTCTGGAAATGGAGGGGGACAAAGAGTTCCCAGATGGGTGTAGACTTTTAGGTGACTAACGGTGACGGGGTTTTTTGAGTTAGTCTGTAAGACTGGATTACTTTGATTGATTGATTTATTTATTCATTGTTAATAAACGTTAATGTTTATGATGCGACTCTCTCATTTTCATTACCTGTTAGAATGGAGAGAAAGAGGTGGAGAGAGAGAGAGGTGTCGGTGCTGAGAGAGAGAGAGATTCCTTGGAGAGAGAGAGAGAGAGAGAGAGAGAGAGAGAGAGAGAGAGAGAGGATTGCCGAGAGAGAGAGAGAGAGAGGCTGTGTGTAATGCTGTGTGTGGGTTTGCCTTCCGTTTCGTGCTACACGCTTACCTAATGAATAATGGGGGGGGGAATCCCCCCATTACCATTATTCATATATATATTATATATAACATATAAATATTATATATATACATTATATATTATATATATTATTATATATATATATAATATAGATATAATATTATAGATATAATATATATATTAATTATAATATATATATATAATATAATAATAATTCCATGTATATTATATTATATTATATATAATTTATATATATATATATATATATTATATATAATATGTATATATATATATATATACTATTATATTTATATAAATATAAGAATTAATATATATAATATAAATAATATATATCCTATATATCATAATATTATATATACATATATTTATTATATATTTATATTACTTATATATTAAGTATTATATATTATTATAGATTATTATATAATATAACTATATAGATATATATATATTATATATATATATATAGAATAGAGATATATATATAATATATATATAATAATATATTTATTATATATATATATATAGACTTATACGATATATATATAATTATAATATATTATAGGATATTGATATATACTATTATAATAATTATAAATATATATATATATATATTATATATATATTAGATATATATATATATCTTATAATATATATTATATATATATATAATTATAATATAATATAGTATATATATTATATATATATATATATATAGTAATATATTAAGAGAGAGGAAGAGGAAATATATATAGATAAGATAATAATATATATATTAGAATAATTATATATTATAATTATTATATATATAATATATATATATCTATATATATATATATATATATATATATATAGTATATATATATATATATATAATATAAATATCTACTAAATATATAATTATATCATACTTATAAATTTATATTAATATAATATATAATATAATTATACTTATTTATATTAATATTATATTATATTATAGATGTATTACAGTAATATCTATATATATATATTATATTTATAAATAATATATATAATATATATATATATATATTATCTATATAAACTTCATGCTTCTTTTATCAATTATTCAAAATCTATTTGTATATGCATGTATACTACTCTACATGTGAATTAAATGGCCAGGTATTCTTCAAACACATTACCTGTTAAACGGCTCATTCTCAAAGCCGTTTTTAGCAGACGCGTTCTACCTGACGTCAGAGGTCTTTCAGTCCACATTTTCCAGTCTCTAGAACAGTCTTTTCGTCGCCCTAATGAAATCGATAATGAAATTGCAACGAAAACTCGCTATTGGTAAAAAAAAAAGACAGATCTTCATCTGAGATCATTACAGGAGGTCTGGTGTCAGTTTCTTCTTGGAAATTCGTGTTCGTAAAAGTGGCTGAAGGGAAACGACCTACCACACACACACACACGTAAATACACACACGCATACACACGCGCGTACACACACAAATCTTTCCAGACGAATTCATCTTGATCTGGTTGTAATTAAAGGAGCAATCGTAAAACTTTCAATCTTGTACTGCAAAGAGAATCGCTGGAAAAATGGCAGGATATTAAAATCTCCCGTTTACAAAGGTGTCAAGTTGGCAACCACTTTTTTTTTATTTTATTTTTTACATTGGGACAACAAAGAGAAATCTTACCTGTTACTCTAATGGTGCGTTTCCCTGAACTTTCGACAAACGGAAGCATTACAGAAATAGCAAAGTTTATCCTCAAATGCAGTCCTTTTCCAACAAAACACTAAGACAGACTTCACTTTCCACATTGCCTGCGCCGCATTTCTATCAGAAATTCTCTCCAGGGTCACAGAAACTCTGCACAGCTTCTCTTTCCTATTCAGCAACCCCTTTTCTTACCTCTTTTCCTAGGGCTGGCCCGAAGGATCAGGTATTTTCACGTAGCTAGGAACCAATGGGTTACCTAGCAACGGGACCTACAGCTTATTGTGGGATCCGAACTGCATTATATATATATATATATTATATATATATATATATATATATATATATATATATATATATATATATATATCATCAGAAATGAATTTCTAATCACTAGAAATACATTCCTCTGGTTCTACGTTGGCAGAGCGGGGAATCGAACTCGCGACTATTGAATTGGTAGGCGAGCACGCAACCCACTCGTCCAGCGAGGAACTTCAGAGCTACAGAATCTAACAAATGAACAAAAACATCAATTAGACACTAATAATAGACACTAATAATGCGATCTTTATTGGCTAAATTTCTGTAAACTCAATAAAGACCCCTAAAAGACGTGATATTTATGAAGTCACGTCTCTCACGCAGAGGCGCAGACGACGACATGTCAGACTTCAATAAAATCGAGTTTTATTATCGAATGGCGCCAGAAACAGCGTCTTCCGTCATTCTGACCTTCAAGAGTCTCCGACGGTCCCAGGGTAATACCCTATACAAGGATGCTTAGGTTCCCTTTGCCAAAACAAGCCATTGGGAAATGGATTATAGGTCCCTCGGGATGAGCTGGAGTACTATAGGTTATTCCTTGCAATCCTCCTTAAGCTGGAGATGCGCCCTTCTTGCACGCTCCTGGTCCTGATATTTCTTCCCGCAGCTTCGGATCCAATTCCGTGCGATTTCTTGCGACATGGCACCCAGAAGTCAAAATGATATGATCCGTAATTAGGCAGATGGCGAGGTAAGAAACACGTTTCTGGGAGTTCTTCGACGTCATATTTTTGTGGGAGTTCTTCGAAGTTTCTATTTTCTTCATATTTTCGATCCCCTCCTCTGCGCTATTCGGAATAATTCTCAGTTCTTACGATTCCAGAGAGTGAAGAAATAGGGTTCAAGAAGGAAAATATTAAGAGATACGGTCGCCTTGATGCCGTCAACAAAAAGGTCCGTATGTTCTGGTATTAACCATACCATCTTACATTAAGCCAATCTTGCTCTGGCTCTTGCTCTTAGACAGCCAGGAGAATTAGCCTGAGAATTTTAGAATAGCACAGAATACAGAATTTAGTCAAAAGGCCAAGCGCTGGGACCTCTAAAGTCGTTCAGCATTGAAACGGAAACTGACAGTGAAAAGGTTTGAAAGGTGTAACAGGAAGGAAACCTCGCAGCTGT
>NC_087209.1:78097871-78145371 GCF_015104395.2 Macrobrachium nipponense
GTTTTGTACCTATTCATGATTATATTGACAAGGACAATCGATTCAGCCTGAGAGAGAGAGAGAGAGAGAGAGAGAGAGAGAGAGAGAGAGAGAGAGAGAGAGAGAGAGAGAGAGAGAGAGAGAGAGAAGTAAATAATGCGCTGAAATTTCTTAGGCGCAATCGAGTTTTCTGTACGTCGAATAATCAAGCCCACCGAAAACAGATCGGTATTTTGGTCTTGAAATGATGCTGTATACGACCCATGCAACTTTAACCACGGCCCGGTGATGGTCTGTCCTATATCGTTGCCAGACGCATGATTATGGCTACCTTTAACCTTAAATAAAATAAAACTACTGAGGCTAGAAGGCAGCAATTTGATATGTTTAATGATTGGAGGGTGAATGATCAACATACCAATTTGCATCCTTGTAGCCTCGGCAGTTTTTAAAATCTGAGTGCTGACAGGAACAGTGCAGACGGACAAAGCCATCTTTATAGTTTTCTTTTCAGAAAACTGAAACACTAAACACGAAATTATTTGTCAGACTCAATGCCATAGCGTTTTCCCTCAAATAAACTGTCGGTTACTGTGAACCGTAACGATATCAATCAGTCAACCAATCATTTTGCTCCAAATCTATTTGAAATCACAAATAATCAAATGTGACTTGATATCATTCAAAATCAAATTATCCCAAGGGCTTGCCTAGACCAAGCTTTCATCAAGTTTTATTCAATTTTGGCCTTCTGTTCTGACAATATATTCATAATACACTAACGTATAAAGACAGAATCGTAAAAGTGCCATACCTCCCAACCTCGCTGGTCGAAGTAAGAAGATATCTCATCTATCTAAAAGATTATTTTTTTGTAAAGTCCCGCGCTGATTCTAAGTTCAAGTATAATTATAGCTTTGTTAGGTTCAAGCGTTTTTGAGCTTTCGTTATGCTTGACCCTACGAAGATTAGCTTTAGGTCATTGTTGTATATTCAATTCCAGTGAAGGAAGCTGCAAAAATGGCAAATTTTACGCCACCAAACGGTTACTAAAGAATCTATTGGGCGCTCATCGTTTGTGAATTAGGTGGTGAATACTTCATTCGTGGCAATAATCTGTGACTATTGCTCATATTCAGACCTGATGTACCAGGCGTGTTTTGCTTGTACTGAGAGAAATCAGCAAACAAATTGAAAACTTAGGACAAGGGAGTTTCTTTGCAAGAATATGACCATGCTATATTACCCTCCTTTAATACTGAATAAATTTTAAAAAAAGGAAGAAAAGACAACGGTATGACCTTGATCTAGCCAGCAACATGCTTAAAAAAAAAAAGATGCATCCATTAAAATACTTCTGTGAGTTTCCAGGTGAGGCACCATTTCTCATTAGTGGTTCGAGCGTACCCGTGACCTTATTAGGGTCGTATTACTGGTCCTTTTTTAAAAACGTTAGGGAGATTGTTCCTTAGGGTTACCTCAGGTAAGGTTTTCCCACTTCCTTTTGGCACAATGTTTCGACGAAGCCTTTTCTTTGGGGGAAGCAAAAGTCATCCGCTCCCTCCTCAATTAACTCATAATCCTCCTCCTCCTCCTCCTCCTCTCCTCATCCTCCTCCTCTTCTTCTTCTCCTCCACCCACGCCTAAGCTCTCAGGTCGATTTCACTTTATGCTGAACTCCCTTGTCAGGAGCCCGCGGAAGTTTAGACAAGGGATGACTTAAGTAAACATTCATTTTCTTCAGAGGTCAGTACTGCAGCTGATGAGACGAACACACTTACTACGAGAAAACTGAGATTAAAGTTGACAGTCTCACAGGAACCTTTCATCAATTTAGTTATAAGACAGACGTCAGTATCCGGAGAATGAATACTGTTTCCTGGAGGAGGTAAAGACATTGTGATCTTCCCAAACATCCTACGCTACAGTTATTCTTTTTCAACTCTTCTCAGCTGCGGTCGTTCATTGACAGAGCTCAAGGATTTCTGAAAACTCTCTCTCTCTCTCTCTCTCTCTCTCTCTCTCTCTCCTCTCTCGTATAGGGTAAGCACAACACTTTTCTGAAAGTGTAACTATGAACGTATAAAGATCCAAAAATCTAGAGGAAAAAAAGTAGTTTGAATACTAAGTCATATAACTTTGAAATGCCACTTAACATAAATGGATCTCAGAGTGTTGTCTAAAACAAGTAAAAAATGCGCTCCAAGTTTTTTCGGGTTAATCGAGTTTTCTGTACAGCGCATACTGCTATATGAGCCGCAGGCAATGAAACTTTCAGCCACGGCCAGGTGGTGGCCGGTCTTATAGCGTTGACAGACTTATTTCAACTTTAAAGAAAATAAAAACTACTGAGGCTAGAGGGCTGCAATTTTTTATGTTTGATGATTGGAGGGTGGATGATCAGCATACCAATTTGCAGCGCTCTAGCCTCAGTAGTTTGTAAGATTTGGGGGCGAACACTACTGCATTCTTTACGGGTTGCTGAAGAGCAAAAGCCCGTGCCTAGTACAAGACTGGCTTAATCTAAATAGCGAAATCATTTTGATTTCAATGTATGTTTGACATTGTAACACAGAAAGGGGATTTAGCAATATCTGAACTTATTATACGAAAGATTCTCCCCTAATTGCTAATATCCAGATAACATTTGATATCTCGCTCGCACGGATCCGGGCCGTGATCATACCCAGGAGAGAGAGAGAGAGAGAGAGAGAGAGAGAGAGAGAGAGAGATCTTCTCTCTAAGAAAGTGTAATGATGATTATCTTTACTTGAAATATTTTTTCTTTTCCTATGAGCGTGATTATGAGCATCAGATGTATATACATGATTACCAATTACAGTTAATTAATGATATGGAAAATGTCACATATATAAGTTTAAAATAAAAGGTCTGTGAATCCAAATACATTATAGGGTACAAGGCGTGTGAACACAAGGAAGCAATACAAATAATAAAACGAGTAAAAATTGCGCCGAGTTTTCTGTACAGCGTATAATCAAGCCCACCAAAAATTGATCTATCTTTCCTTGGTCTCGGTATAATGCTTTATGAGTCACGGCCCTTGAAACTTTAACCTCCGCCCGGTGATAGCCGATCCTATAACTGTAACCTTACGTAAAATAAAAATGACTCAGGTTAGAGGGCTGGGATTTGGTATGTTTGATGATTGGAGGATGGATGATCAACATACCAATTTGCAGCCCTCTAGCCTCAGCCGTTTTTAAGATCTGAGGGCGGACAGAAAAGTGCGGACGGACAGACAAATGGACATCTCAATAGTTTCCTTTTACAGAAAACTAAAACTTCTTGTAAGACAGCAAACTTTCGTAAAGACTTATGGGTGACGGTCACTCGTCAAGATATGAGAACAGTGAAAAAAAAAAGGATCTTAGGAAATTTGGCCTCTAAACCGACAGCCCTGGTATAGTGGTTAGTGTCGTGGAATGCCACTCAAATGTCGCGGGTTAGGGTCTCCATCGGGGCCATGAAAAATGACTGGCTCTATATCATGATCGGTTACTGCTTCAGTGTGGGGTCTGCGGTGGGAGGTTGAAAACAACATTTTTTGAGAGCTTGAATCTCAAGTCAATGGCCCCTCTGGTGTGCTTGTTCTATGTGAATAGGTTTCATCTACTGAAATAATAATCATAATAAGAGTAATAATAATAACAATAATAATTATAATAGTCTACGAATGACAATTTTCGCTCAGGCTAACGACTGGGTCTTTGGATTAGATTCAGGTTCAATATATGTTTATCATCAGCCGAACTCGAGCCTTTGATAGAGTTCAAAGACCAGGTCGTTAGCCTGTGCGAAAATAGCCATTCTTCAGAACTAGTAGCCAGTGGTGTGACTCAGGGTTAGGGCGAGGCGGAGGTGGGGGTGGGGAAGGGTTACTGGGTCCGCCATGGGCGGTACTGTCTGGAGGTCGGTACTCAGTTGGACTTCGATGTTGTTATTAGCGAATTAGCTTCTAACAAAGCTCGTAGGGTTCCATTTTGAATCTGCAGTGTGGCTATTTTTTTTTTTAGCTTTATTAAATTAAAAAAAATGACGGAAATGTCAAGGCTTTAAAATGCGCCTGTAATTTTCACCAAATGAGTCCACCCAGGGAACCACTAACGCTAGTTACGCCACTGTATAGGTAACTCAGGCCTGAGTTTGGAGTTTACCGTAAGTTGCCATGTCAAATTCCCTTTATCCTTCATGGAGCAGTGTTATGAACCGAGAGAGGTCCGCTTCAGGTTCGATATGAAATAAGCAAAAAAAATTCAACACCAACAGTTGAAACTGGGGATACGAATATAGAAAGAAACACTAACACAACAAAGGTTTATTTACAAGCTTACTAACAAAGATAAATGCAGAATGGTGTCTCCTATTTACATAAAAAATGTAAAATCTTACATTGCATGAACTGGGGGAACAGTGAGGTAATGAAAGTACTTGCCGACCAGTTTTGCAACTCGAAGCGATGGCTTCACAAAAGGAGAACTCTAATGGTAGACTCCTTCTTGCCTCCATATTGCAGAAAATAATGTCTACTCTTGACACTTGAAGGGCAGGAACTCCCCAAAACCTCTAGCAGAACGTTTCTTCTCTGAAGTCTTGCCCAACGTCGAAATAACTCGGTCGTCCACTCCTGAAGACGACTTGACCAGAATTCGACCAATTCTCGAGCGCCCTTTTTCTCTCTGATTCTTCGTCGGTTCCTTCTTCTCTTATCTCTCTCGGATGATCTCTGCTGCTGATCTCTCACTGATAATCTGATCTGTGGCTCTTACTGATGATCTCTTACTCTGTGACTAACTGATGATCTGCCTTCTCCTACTTCGTCCGCCATATTTATACGGCATTCTGGGAGTGGGGCCTACAGCGAGCGTCACAGACTTCCGAGATTACGGGAACGATTTAGAAGAATCTCGACGGAATATTGCATCATATTTCGCTGCGTTTCTCACGACACTTGGGCTCGTGTTGCGCTCCACAACACGCCCTACGATTCCAGAACAACCACGAGAACAGGCGCCTCCAACACGAGCCCGGATGCGTCAATGCTGCAGAACTTCTCGAAGATGCGTTTTCCTTTCCCTTTATCTTTCTTTGCTATAAAGCAATTACCATTACAAGCGGACATTTTCTTCATATCATATTTTACAATCGACAGTACTGTTGAGATTTTTTTCAGTCCTTATCATACCTTTACAGTTAGCATTACTCTTCAAGTCTAGGCTAACCTAGTATAGTTGGATCTAATACATGCGAAAGTTTGCTGCCATTCAAACGGTTCGTTTTTAATTACTTGGATTCCTTTCTTGTACTCACATGCCCTGTACCGCAAACTGTATTTGGATTCGCACATCTTTTACTGTTAATTTATGTATTGGATTTTTTCCATATCATTATACAATTGTAATTGGTAACAAAGTATGCATAAAAAGCTCTTAACTGCACTCGGGTAAAGACACAAGTGCTTTGTAACCCTTAGTACAATGTACATACCCTTTTATCTCTGTATAAATAAAATTCTCTATTTCTTGTGACTTAAAAGAAATGTGGAAATAAAGAGGTTCAGCTGATCACTTTTTCAAAGGCAGTTATTTGTGTCTTAAAAATCAAAAGTCCACATAGAAGGATATAATAATTTGCTGTCTATATTTTTTTGCGTTTCATCATCATTGTTTAAACAGGAAATTAAAAAGATGAACATTTCAGGGATTCTAATGCGTGTCAGACTGTAGCTTTAGAAAAGGAGTGTTGGCCATTAAAGTATTGATATATTTCACGCCATAATGGCAAATAATGTTAACGAAATTTAATGAAAAATTAGCATTAATGCAAAAAATCTATTCCAATAAGCAAATTTCATAAAAATAAACTGCTCGAGAGATGAGAAATACGAGTTCACGTATTTGTGGGAGTTATTTCTCCTATTGATGCGATACTTGCACACACATTTATACACACACGCACACACATATAATTATATATATACATTATATGTATAGTTAGAATAACGATATTATATATAGATATATATATAATATTTTCTTATTATATATATATATTATATATTATATATAATATATATATATACATATTGAATAGTTTCCCTAAACTCAAAGGTTACAGACTCAAGAGAGAGAGAGATCGAGAGAGAGATAAAATGAACTAAAATGAAATCAAACCAGACAGATTAAGATTTTTTAATGGGTTTTAGAACCGTTAACTTTTGATGACTTGACTACCCAGCTTTCCTAAATTTTATAAATGAAAACTGCTTATTTGTATTTCAACGAAAATGTCGTAACGCCTAGTTTTGATACAGCCTCACTTTCTATGAATATTCAATTGAAAGAAATAACAGACATCACTCTCAAATGATATATATGAAGGCCACATGGTGACTGAGAATTCATAATACTGTTTCTAAATTCATCAGAGTTAGCTACTTCTGATGGCAGTTTTAGTGTTGAAGGTAAATTCTATAACCAAAGAGACGGAGTTGTATTGGAGAGCTCTCTCGGACCAGCGTATTCCTACTGCTTATTTCATCGTTTTTTTAATAAAAAAAACTGGCCAGTCGATATCACAGAGGTTGCCACCTCGCTTCTGATTGGTCAATGCACAAGAACCGTAACCTCTAATTAGTGGTGAGTAGTGCAAGCTTCGGCCAATCACGAGTAATTCCAGTGATATAGCTGCCGATTTTTACATACATACAGATTAAATAAAACAAGACTACAGTATAGTCCTAATAATGCCGGGTTTTGCCAAGATTTGCACTGAGTTCGTCATATTCATTGAGGAGGTTAACCTGACAGTCATAGGCATAGAAATCATGAATTTTTTATGTCTATGATTCTCCTTTTTTATATATGAATACATTAATAAGTAAATATATATATATGCATACATATATACATACATACACGCATGCATACACACACACACATATATATATATATGTATATATATATATATATATAATATATATATATATATATATATATATATGGATAATTTGATCACGAAATATATAAAACGTGATGCTATGTATAAATAAAGGTGGTGTCACGGATGAAAATGAAAAGACGAGAATCTCAAGCAAAGATCTTGGCAATTCTCGTCTTTTCATTTTCCTCCGTGGCATCATTTATATATATATATATATATATATATATATATATATATATATATATATATATATATATATATATATAAATATGAAAAAGAGATTCATAATCATAAAAAAAGTCATCATTCCTAAACCTATTATCGTAAGCGTAAACTCTTCAAAGAATATAGTGAACTCGGTTCAATTCTTGGTAGAACCTGGCAATTTTAGGACTCTATTGTAGTCTTGTTTTCTTTAATCTATAGATAAAAAAAATCGGATGCTACATCACTAGAGTTAATCGTGATTGGTTGAAGGTTATGCAGCTCACCACTAATAAGAGGTGTATTTCTGATGATAGAAGTCCACTCTCGACGTAGTTCGGAATTCACGTAAAGCCATTGGTCCCGTTGCTGAATAACCACTAGTTCTATGCAACGTAAAAACATCATACAAAATAATGGGTTACGGCTCATGTGCACTAACCAATCAGGAGCTAGATAAAAGCTTCACTGACATCGACTGCGGACAATCAGAGAGCCAAGTATTCTCACTTAGAAATGATAAAATAAAGCAGTATGAATATGCCGGCACCAAGCAATTCCCCAGTGGAATTCCGTCTTTTTAGTTATAAAATTTACCGTCAACACTGAAATTGCCACCAGAAGTAGTTAACTCTAATTGTTTTAACAGTCTCGTGGAAATGTATAAATATAACTTTTTAGCAGCTCCGTGGAAATTAACACACACACACACACACACACACACACACACACACACACACACATATATATATATATATATATATATATATATATATATATATATATATATATATATATATATATATATGTGTGTGTGTGTGTGTGTGTGTGTGTGTGTGTATTATATGTTAATTCCCGTGAGACTGTTAAAATCAATTATATATATACATACATATATATTCATATACATACAATCATATTAATTTATATATTATTTCCATAAGACTGTGGCAATCTGACTGAACGCATGCATTTTATATTTACTATAAAAATAGAACAGCTGGATATCTTTTTTCTCAGGCGTTACGATAAAAAGAGTGGACATAATGAATGAGAGGATTCTGATATGGAAGTTTATCAACGGGGCATCGTTGAAGATTTTTCAGTAGGTCAGTTTCTCATCTGATTGCAAGATAGTACGATAACCACCAGACGTCTGGCAGCGCTTAACTCAGCTCACTTGACATAACAGGTGCTTCTTCTTCTGCTCGCTTTCTGCCGGCAAGGTAAACGGTAATTATGAAATTCCTCTCGCTTCCAGGGAAATATTCTCTCTTTTTTCCACTCCTTCAAATATAAATTGGAATCATTGGATTCCCATATCTTCACAGGGGGGAAATATTCCCCCATATGACAAAATTACTGTTGTATAATGCATTTATTTATTGCTTTTTACAAAGCATAACTTTGATGTGTACAGTTAATAATATTCGTCTCACTTCAAGGGACATATTCATTCACTTTTCCCCACTCCGTAAACTGTAATCATTTCATTGCCACTTCTAGAAAAGGTGGGATATTCCACAACATAACAGAATGACTGTTGCGTAATGTATTTATTAAACGCTTCTTACTAAGCATTATTTTCACTTGTCTAGTCTTTTTCTTCTGGAAGATTCTTATGTGCCTTTCTCTCATTCTGTGATTTGGAAATCGCTCCAGAAATACTGAAATTTTCTCTCTTCATTGTCCTCAAGAAATGGAAGTTCGTGTGGTTATTTTTTCATGGGAGCAAGATACCGAGTGATATCAATGCAGAGTTGAACACGGCAAAGACAGTCTTCCTCTCCATGTGTTTTCTAAAATGTTTTCGATATTTGTTTTGTATTGAAGGTAGAGACAAAAATCATATTAATTTATTGCAAGAAATATTTATGTTGCTTCCCTCTCTGAATGGGAAAAAGCGTATAGTGAGTATATACATATTGGTATAATATATATATATATATATATATAATATATATATATATATATATATATATATATATATATATATATATAAACACAGGTGAAGGCATAAAAACACACGATCTTGAATCTAAAATATATATCCATCCATCTATCTGTCTGCCTACCTTCCTACCTGTCCACACACACACAAATATATATATATATATATATATATATATATATATATATATATATATATATATATATATATAATGATTGATAGATAAAAGTTTTCATTATAAGATTTTGCCATTTCATGCTTTCACCTATGTATTTCAAGCTGACATAACCTGGGTGACTCAGTATCTCTTACCCTTTATCCTCTTGTGTATCCAAAACACTAGACATGCAGATACGAGCATTTACTCACATCGTAGCGAAGGCATTACTCACGCTGTATCTATCCTACGAGCAAAGGCGATCTGTTATGGCAATATCAGTTTCTGTAAAGGGGACTAGACATTTTACCAATTGGGAAGGTACTGGGCTTGGCTCAGGGTTCTTGAGACATATTTGGAGGCAAAAAAAAAAAAAAAAAAAAAGACAAGAGACGAATATGGCTATTTATTCTTGACTTTTCGGACTCGCCGTCGATTTGTACAGTGGGTTCTGACACGTGATGTGTCGACCCTGTTGTCATAAGACACCGTCAGCACACACGTTCGAGATTGATACTGGATGCGACGAAGGCCTTTTTTATTTTCATCAGCTTTGTGAAAGTAAATTTGTAGGTTTTATTTTTTTTTATCTTATTATTTAGGGGTCGAGGGCGCATTGCCCAAGAAGTCTAGAACCGAGAGATAGACAAGGTTAAGCTGAGAAAGGCATCATGGTCACGTGTGTATGTCTCGGAGGTCACGTGAAAAACAAGTTCCAAAGAGCAAACAGTCACGTGGTCCCCAGGCTTCAAGCAAATGCAGAAATCAAGTGCTATCTCAGAGTCAACCGACTGACTGCCAACGCCGCCATATAGTAATAGTTTAATTACAACTTTTTCTTTTTCTATATCATGCCAAAGGAAATCCAGAAAAGGTAATGCATAGATAAAACACCGGCCGTTTATTCTAATTTCCTTGGTTTGCAGGTTTTTCGTTAAAAGAGTTTATAGTTTATCTTGCTTTTAGTATAATAAAGATCCCGTGTGCGTCGCATTCATGAATATATAACTATTTTTTCATCTTTCATATTCCTAACTTATTTTTCTTGATTTTCACAATCATTCTCTCTCTCTCTCTCTCTCTCTCTCTCGCTATATATATATATATATATATATATAGATATATATATATATATATATATATATATATATATATATATATATATATATATATACATCGAGCTACAAATGTCCTTTAATATCTAATTCGCTCTACCTCGGAATTAATATATTTTCATATATGTTAACCGAAGGGGAAGTTTTTTTCTCGATAAGAAATTTATCGGCTCACGGGCGCGAACCATCGAACCAGAAAATTTATGACTCATAGTGAAGCCTTAGACCACACCGCCACCGCAAGAGGATATAAGTTTATGTCGCCTCTCAGCTACAAATACCTGTCCCTCTCAGGTGTTCGTTACACCTGAGAACGACAGGTATTTGTAGTTGAGAGGCGGCATAAACTTATATCCTCTTGCGGTGGCCGTGTGGTCTAAGGTTTCACTGTGAGTCCTGAATTTGTTGGTCTGATGGTTCGCACCCGTGAGCCGACAAATTTCTTATCGAGAAAAAATTCCCCTTTGGTTAACATATCTGAAAATATATTAATTCCGAGGTAGAGTGAATTAGATATTAAAGGACATTTGTAGCTCGATGTATGTGTATGAATCACGGTAATGTGATATGACACATATATATATATATATATATATATATATATATATATATATATATATATATATGTATGTATATTTATATATAGTATAATATATATATATATATATATATATATATATATATATATAGATATATATATATATATATATATATATATATATATTATATATATATATATATATATATATATATATATATATATATATATTTATACATACATACATACATACATACATACATACATATATATATATATATATATTCCTATATATATATATGTATATATATACACATACATACATACATACATATATAAATATATATATATATATATATATATAGATATATATATATATATATATATATATATATATATATGTATATATACACATACATACATACATATATATATATATATATATATATATATATATATATATATATATATATATATATATATATATGAATGCGTTTTTGCTGCAATACAACAGTATAATATAGATAAAAGGCCATAAATCACTATTTGAACGTTGCAACCATATATTTCGAGCACTTCATTCTGTGCTTCTGATCACTCGTAAAAATCTGGACATAGGATATCTTACAAGAGTTTATATAGTACAGGATATTTTTACCAGCGATCAGGAGCACAGAAGGAAGTGCTCGCAATATATGGTTGCAACGATCAAATAGTGTTTTATGGGCCTTTTATACTTGGTACGTATCCTATTTTAACAGAAGAAATTACTTACACACACACACACACACACACACACACACACACACACACATATATATATATATATATATATATATATATATATATATACATATATATAGATAAGAGAAATATATAACGTTACTCATCTACAGAAGTTCTTTTATTTTGTTATATCCACGAGGGAACATTTTTGAATAGAATATATATATATATATATATATATATATATATATATATATATATATATATATATCACCCGAGCTACAAATGTCCTTTAATATCTAATTCGCTCTACCTGGGAATTGATATATTTTCATATATGTACCGAGGGAATTTTTAGTTGATAATAATTTCGTCCCCCATGGGGGGACGAAATTATTAATAACTAAAAATTCCCCTCGGTACATATATGAAAATATATCAATTCCCAGGTAGAGCGAATTAGATATTAAAGGACATTTGTAGCTCGAATGATTTATATGAATCACGGTGATGTGATAAGTATTCATATACACACATATATATTATTAATAGATATATATATATGATATCTATATAGTATATATATATATTATATAATAGGTAAATAAGTTTCCATTAAAGTATTCGAATCTGTTTAGCCATTTCTTTATAGACGAGCGGAAAAAATATAGGAAAATGAACTCAAACGGAAACTTCTATAGATTCTGCAACAAGCATCCCTCAACTAACACTGACGTCGAAGGAGCTGTCACTGACGCTCTAAATATAACACTTACGCACGTCTAATTAGTGACCCATTTCGGATGCGTTGCAATCTCTCTCTCTCTCTCTCTCTCTCTCTCTCTCTCTCTCTCTCTCTCAGTTTCTCAGTCTCTCACGTTATCTGTTTCCGTAACTCCCTGACTGAAGAGTATCGCGAGAAAGGTTTGGAAATTTGAGTCCGTTTCACAAACCCTTTCTGCTGATAAGCATTCGGGTGTCAGTCGAGTTTAATGTCAAGAGTCCCAAAACGCGAAAGGCGTAGGTTGCCCTGCTACGCCTGTGCTATTGTTTTTGCTACTGTGTGCTTATTTGTGAGAAAAATAAAAAAGTCTTATTTTCAGAAATCATATCTATGTAAAACATTCGGTATATAGGGTACTATAGTTGGTTCACTTAAGGTAGGTTCTTAGATGAGCCAGATGCTTACGAGACGTATGTTTGGAGGCCGCTGATTGGCTGGTACCGGGAGGAAGGCAGCTCCCAGCCAATCAGTGTCCGCCAAACAAACGTCTCGCAGGCATAGGGGCCTCCCAAGAATCTACCTTAAGTGAACTAGCTATAGCTGTAATTTTAAATTACAATCGGCATTCACTGATATAGATAAAAATAGGTGTTTGGGTAATTTTAGATTAATGCACATGAAACTGAAGTACATGTAAAGAACTTTCTTCAGGGGTTGGGTTCCAATTTTAATGGGAAGGGGGTTAATGACAATAGTGGAGAGATGAGGGAAGAATGATCGTATATATTGTTGTTATTCATTGTAATTCCACATAAAGTTTTGCTGGTATCGTGCATACAATTTCTTACAGCCTAATTCTCCTTCATACACATTTCATAATTCTGATCTAGAGTAACACATCAATATGTCAGGGGAACGAACCTTTCCAGGCTATCACCCATGAGAAACAGAAGTGTTCGAAGACCTCAAGCCTTGCCAAGGCTGTGCAATTCTCTCCCCAACCAACAAGAGGGCGTCGGAGAACGGAAGCCTTTGCTAAGGCTAGGAAATCGTCACCCTTACATCCACAAAGGCCTCAGAGGCATTAAGCCTAGCTAATGTTAGGGCAATTCTCTTTACCGTCGCAAGGATCTGGGAGACTGCAAACTATGCCTTAGGGTAGGAAATCCTTCACCACTGCCCCAATAAAGGTATGGTAGACCTCAAGAGTCTGCTTATGCAGGGCAATCTTCCCCCACTACCCCAAGAAAGGTCTGGGAGATTGCAATCCTTCCCACCCCCTCAGAGGTCCCTTATCCAAATCCAGGGCCTAACTAGAAAATAAACACTTATTGCTAATCGCAAGGCCACCTTTGGTCAAATATTCGTAGTTATCGAGATGAATATTTTTGTGTATTCCAGTCTTATTACAGAAAGTTGAACTATCAAACAAACAAAAATAACCTCCTTGGTAGAGGCAAGAGCATATTTACACTAAAATTTATTGAAGAATTTATTTAATCATAGCTGAGGCGAACTTAACTCACTGGAAAGATCAGAAACTTTGGGTGGAAATGACAGTAGAGTTTTCTAATAAATATCCTTTAAGAATATGCGTGAAATGATCAAAACTGTTTCAGCAATTCTAGCAAGTTATTCCTAACTTAATGTTGAAAGTTACAATTAAGAATATGTTGAAAGCGTACTCTGTTAATGTAGCTATCCACAGAACACAAAACCATTAAAAGAATAATCGGAATGAAAATAGATTAAGATAAGATTATTTTAGATAATTAAAACTGCACGCACAAATACGCAAAAAAAAGAAAGAAAGACTCCCACCTCCCCTTCCCCCTCCCCGTTCTCAAATACAATATCACTTTGGTTATTCTGTATCACATCAGTGTCTATCAGTACTTCGTTAATCAAGTTACTCTTGTTACTTTTCTTGTGTCAGGGAACCCATTCACTGTTTTTTTTCTTTTTTCCTGAAGCTTATTTTGAATTGCACTTAAATGACTTTTCCTTTCGCTTGAGAGAGAGAGAGAGTAAGAGAGAGAGAGAGAGAGAGAGAGAGAGAGAGAGAGAGAGAGAGATGGTAGGTCTGTTTCACAGATTCTGCAATCCTAGGATGAAATGTCTGGAAGGATTAATTCCCAATCTCATGGTTTTACCTATCTATCTATCCATACACGTATACATGTATGTATGTATGAATATACATATATATATATATATATATATATATATATTGTATATATATATATAATATATTTTATATTTATATATAGATATATATATATATATATATATATATATATATATATATATATATATATATATATATATACACAGGTGTATAATCATCAACTTTTAGAGCACCTTCCATAAGATTCATTTTGATTGTCTCCAACTCAGATGTCCCTCAGAGATGTCTAGTTCAGGACATCGGGGAATTATAACACATCTAATTATAACATCATTTGAAAACGAAACCGTCTGTCAAGCATTCAATGAGGAATAAGTTTCAATCTGATATGCTTCATTTTGCTGGTAGATGAACAGAGGACTGCTCTGAAGACTCGATTTGGCGAAAACCACCAATAGACCCTCAAATACTGAATGCATGTTTGCAAGCAAGCATTAAGACCGGAATGCAATGACTTTTAATACATCTCAGTGACAACACTTTCAGCGAAAGAAAGTGAAAACATACCAAAGACATTTAGAACTGAATCGAATTGAATTAAATGTAGAATTTAGGCCAAAGGCCAAGCAGTGATTAGACCTATGAGTTCATTCAGCTAAGAAACGAAAAGTTATAGTAAAAGATATGAAAGGTGTAACTGGAGGAAAACTTCATAGTGACACTATGAATAAATTGTTGGGAAAGGATGGAAAGTAAGGTGCAAGAAAGATAATACGGAAAGAGGTGCAGTAAAAGGAACGAAATGGTTTGCAGCTATGGGCCGAAGGCACGCTGCAAAGAACCTTATGCAATGCCTACAGTGCAATAATCCCTAAGGGAAAAGACTCTTAGAAGCTTCAGAAGCTCTAAAGATGACCTGATATGTGAGCTATATTAGTGAGTTGTAGCTTCTAGTAAAATAAAAAAAAGAAGATGATCATGTCTAGATAACATAATGACCAACAATAGTTTTTCACAGACAGTCTGTTATCTAGTTTCTGAAGACTTGCTGCGTATAAGCATAATCTGTCGTAGACCTTGCAGATATGGACGTACTTATTAAATAGATTTTTTGGGGAGAAGGAGCTTTTAATAAAAGCGACAAGCCTTCACTACCACGATTTTCAGCAGTGTCTTTTTTTCTCAGCTTTTATGACGGTAATGAAGCTATTGAGTCTAGTTGGTAGGGTAACAGAGCCTCTTATGGCTCAACGGGGGGAATGTATATGCAATGGTCTTGAGAGGCAGTCATCAGTGATATTATGACGTATAGTGGAATACCATTATATTTCGTTTGCAATGAAATCAGTCTGTCTTTTACACGATTTGATCTGAAACAGATTAAATAGATGGCGAAGCAAAGTCTATGGAAAAGTACTGGCTCAAGTATGGCAAAGTAAAACGTAAGAAGGAAACAGGCAGTAGTTTAAGGTAGCAGTTGTGCGTGGATAAGGGTATTGTTATCTGCCCCATTGTGGGGAGTTATCGGACAAAAAGAAAAAAAAGAAAAGAAAATAAAAAAAACTGAGTATGTCTACTTGACGAGGAACGAGGAGAATTTTGTGTTAAGAATGATATTGTGTTAAGAATGGGAGATTCCATATGGTTGTGTCCAATCGAGTTAGCAAGGTTGAAGAAAAAGAATGACCGTTTCTCGAGTTAGTTTGCTCACATAGGGTACGAAAGATTCAGTGGGACGGACTTACTACAATTCCGCAATGTTGAGTAGCAAGAGGTAAATGAGATTTAAAAAAATGTTGGGGGCTGAATGACGAGAAAGTGTTCAAAAGGAAGATTCTGTGCACATTTTGGAAGGTGGGATCGATTTTGTGATGATGGCTTATTTTGAAGTTCTGCTCTCTGCTAAGTGGGTTCATCCTTAACTTAGCAATTCAAGAGTGAAAGTTGCACTGAATACTGTCTTGCTTTACTCTTACTAATGTCTTATTGGGGAAACGGCTTACACTCACACGCACACTTATATATACATATATGTATATATATATACACACACACACACACACACAATATTATATAGTATATATTATATATATATATATATATATAGATTATTATATATGTATATATATATATATCACACACAAACACACACAACACACAACACACACCCACACAATATATAAGATATATATATGTATATAATATATATATATATATATATACTAAATGCGTGTGTGTAAAGATGGAATACTTAGCAGCAGTGCGATGCAATAAGCGTAAGCGAACCCTTGATGATAACAGAAGCGATATTCATTATCGAGTGTAGTGAGATGAGTCACAGATACATGAACCAGTCATTAAAGGTTTTATCTAAAAAAAAATGATTATCATAGAAATTAGAAATGTCCTTTTGTCTGCAATATCTAACTTTGATACCGTTTATCGTTACCTTGTCAAGAAAGTTTTTCGGAAAATAGCAGCGCGGGCATTTTTATTTATTTTTTCTTTATAGTTGGATTAGCCTGAATCGGCATTATGCCAGAACGGGGCCTTACCCAAGGGTATGAGTGGTAAAATTCTACGCGTAATGAGCGACCTGGTGTGGACCTTTCGACTTAACCTACCAGCACTGTCGTGAACACAGTACCGTGACCCATCATGCATTAACGATGATTTGATATGGTGTCGCGTTAAAATACAGCAATTGGATTAAACCTCTTTATACATAGTAGATTAAATGAACTGGTGATCTCAAAGCAGAGATGTCAACATAAAAACCGCAACTTAGCACTAGGGATAACAAGTAAAAAATGGGCAGAAGTTTCCTCGGCGCAATCGGGTTTCTTTATAGCGTAAAAAATTGTAGGAAACTCTCAGCCGCGGCCCACGAAACTTTCAAGCACAATTCGGTGGTGGCCTGTGTTGTTAGTTACTATAGCAGTGACAGACGCACGATCATGGCTAACTTTGACCTTCACTACAATAAACACTAATGAGGCTAAAGAGCTGTAATTTGGCATGTGTCATGATTGAAGGGTGAACGATCAGCATACCAATTTGCAGCCCTCTAGCCTCGGTAGGTTTTAAGATCTAAATAAAGTTAAATAGACGGTTTCGTATAGGATATTCAATGCACTCAGAACTTTAAGCAGACCCAGTGTACAATTAAATTCATTTAGACACACGTATGAAAATGGTATGAATTGCTAGGAATTAAAATACATCTATTGATGAAGAGGTATCTTGTAGATCTATTACAAGTACAATTCGATTTGAATTAAATGTGGTTATTTCTTAAATCAGTGATTATTTCATATAGATAAAAGGAAATGCATTTAGAAACTCACCATGGGCATAAACCATATTATATATATATATATATATATATATATATATAATATATATATATATATATATATATATATATATATCGAACTACAAATGACCTTTAATATCTAATTCGCTCCACCTCGGAATTAATATATTTTCATATATGCTTAACCGAGGGGGAATTTATTAAGCGATAATAGAATTGGCGATCGACAGGTGCGAACCAGCGACCTCTCAATTCCAGGACTGGCAGTGAAGCCTTAAACCACCCTGACACCGCAAGAGATATAAGTTCATGCCGCCTCCCACCTCCGAGGTAGAGCGAATTAGATATTAAAGGGCATTTGTAGTTCGGTATATGTATATGAATCACGGTAATGTGATAGACTTACTTATATAATGACTACGTGCGGGCAAAAGCACTACCACGCTACCGAGAACGAGATGGGTTGATGCAGTCTCCAAAACAAAAAATACCTGGTGATAGAAATTCATATATATATATATATATATATATATATATATATATATATATATATATAATATATATATATATATATATATATATATATCTAATAAAAGGAGCCCATAAAAACACCAAAATGTAGAGAGAAAAAGAGAAAAGTACTATATTTCAGAGACTGCTGTCTCTCTCTTCAGGTATATGAATGAGAAAAGTTTACAGAAAAGGTGGTATTTATCCCAAGAGATCCGTCCACAAGTAAGCCAATTTAGGTCACCCCCGCTGATAATCTTCCTTTAATCTTCTTAAGCGTTGGTTGAATGAACACTTCGTCGACAACATCTGAGATCCACGCCCCTTTTGAGATGTTCATTACCTGCTTCTCTTTTATTAAGGCTAATTCCATCATTTGACTCTTGTACCGGCAGTTGCTGCTATAAATTACACGTGACAAATTCCAGTTAATTCTATGGTTATGTTCATTTATATGGTTGAAAATAGCCGAGTTCTGTTGTCCATACCTAACTGACCGTTTGTGTTGTATTAATCTCTGGGGAAGTGATTTACCTGTAAATCCGATGTAAGATTGGTCACAGTCCTGGCATGGGATCTCATAGACCCCAGAGTCTTTGGGAGATGTCTTTTGTTGGACGTTAATCAGGGATTTGGCTAAGGTATTTGGGTAGGTAAATGCAAAAGGGTTGGATTTCCCAAGGGTGTGGGTTACTCTCTTAATCGTCTCCAGGTGAGGAATTTTTATTTTATTGTTGGGTGTGTCTCTGGTCTTGTCTTTAGGGGGTCGGTAGAAAATTACGTTTGCTTTTTGAATTGCTTTCTCAATTATATGGTCAGGATACTTTAAAGATGAAAGTTGCTTGCGAATTAGTTCAAATTCTTTTTCCAGGAAATCTGGGGAACAAATTCGTAAGGCTCTTAAGAATAGGTTGCTAGCTACACCTATCTTGATAGTAATGTCGTGATAGCTAAAGTAGTGAATATATGAAAGTGAGAACGTTGGTTTTCTGTATATGGTAAATTTGTATTCTGTCGTGTCTATGATTATTAAAACATCAAGAAAAGGAATTTTGTTGTCTGTTTCCCATTCAACTTTAAATTTTATGCTGGGCACTAATGCGTTTAATTTTGAGAGGAATTCATTAAAATTACCCCACTTATTATCCCAAAATGTTAGGATGTCATCCACGTATCTCATCCACAGCATGTTTTTGGGTTTTATTGCATTAAGAGAGTAACCCACACCCTTTTGAAATCCAACCCTTTTGCATTTACCTACCCAAATACCTTAGCCAAATCCCTGATTAACGTCCAACAAAAGACATCTCCCAAAGACTCTGGGGTCTATGAGATCCCATGCCAGGACTGTGACCAATCTTACATCGGATTTACAGGTAAATCACTTCCCCAGAGATTAATACAACACAAACGGTCAGTTAGGTATGGACAACAGAACTCGGCTATTTTCAACCATATAAATGAACATAACCATAGAATTAACTGGAATTTGTCACGTGTAATTTATAGCAGCAACTGCCGGTACAAGAGTCAAATGATGGAATCGGCCTTAATAAAAGAGAAGCAGGTAATGAACATCTCAAAAGGGGCGTGGATCTCAGATGTTGTCGACGAAGTGTTCATTCAACCAACGCTTAAGAAGATTAAAGGAAGATTATCAGCGGGGGTGACCTAAATTGGCTTACTTGTGGACGGATCTCTTGGGATAAATACCACCTTTTCTGTAAACTTTTCTCATTCATATACCTGAAGAGAGAGACAGCAGTCTCTGAAATATAGTACTTTTCTTTTCTCTACATTTTGGTGTTTTTATGGGCTCCTTTTATTAGATGAAATTCTGTTGTTACAGAACATTTTTACCAGTCATATATATATATACTATATAATATAGCTATATATATATATATATGGATATATATACATATATATTCATATATATCTTATTACTATATATATATTATATATATATATATATATATATATATATATATATATATATATATATATATATATGATACATATACATATCATATATATATATATATACTGATATATATATATATATATATGGATATATAATATATATATATAGATATATAATATATCTATATATATATATATATATATATATATATATATATAGGTGTGTGTATGACGATTAGTTTGGCCTACTACAAACATCCGAAATAATTTTAATCATGTCCAGTGACTTGTAAAATTTCAATTGCTAGCGAATTTTTAATTCCAGTGATAAGCGACTTCTGATTCAAATTTTAGATAAAATGATAACTAATAAGGAAAGAGAAAAAAACATGAGAAAACAAATGAAACCATGAAAAACAAGTCACTTACTATTCTGAGAGAGAGAGGATGCGCTGAGTAAGGCGCCGTTTAGTGCAATTAACAAATTGGTCGTAAAAGTGTATACGGTCGAGTTCCTAAGTAAACATTAGACGGACAGACAGATGAGGACGCTGAGATAACGTTTCTTAAGCAAAACAACGGTACATAAATAAAGTTCTGTAATTTTGATAAACAATACTTTCATAAACAAAAAAAGTTCAGCATTTTTCCATTTTTTCTTTCATTAGTTTTCTGAAAAGAAAACTACTATTGTGGCGGCTTTGTAGGTCCGACCGCGCTTTTTCCTGTCTGGACGTTTTCCAGTCCGCATTTTTCTGTCCGCCCTCAGGTCTTAAGAACTTCTGAGGCTAGAGGGTTGCAAATTAGTATGTTAATCATCAACCCTCTAATCATTAAACATAGCAAATTGCAGCACTCTAGCCTCAGCAGTTTTCATTTTATTTAATTTTAATGCTCAGGTCTTAAGAACTTCTGAGGCTAGAGGGTTGCAAATTGGTATGTTAATCATCAACCCTATAATCATCAAGCATACCAAATTGCAGCACTCTAGCCTCAGTAGTTTTCATTTTATTTAATGTTAATGCCGTGCGTCTGGCAACGATATAGCTTAGGCCACCACCTGGCGAGGGTTGAAGGTTCATGGGCGGTAGCTCATACATACTATATATTATATATTATATAGCATATATATAATATATATATAAATATATATATATTACGATAATTTTATTATATACATATAGATATATATATTAGATATAATAATACACACATATATATATATATATATATATATATATATATATATCTACATATATTATAGATATATATATATATATATATATACATATATATATTATATATATATAGATATATATATATATATAGAGGTGTGTGTTACTGATTTATATCTTACTGAAGCAACCAACACTGACGTAGGCGCAAATATTATTCAGAGAATTCATGACAGCTTGTATTAGATATGTCGGTCTAAAACCAAAATTGTTTCCTGCAAATATTTCCTAAGATACAATTTTATTGCCATGAGAGTCGTTTGAGGTATTAAAGTAAATTGCTACACACACACGCACACACCCACAGACGTAGCTTCGAAAGAATATTGAACTCATATTTGACAGTGGAATATTTAACAGATCCTAAATATCTAACATGATGGCCATATACTAGTTATGGGAAACGTTAGTCAGGGTAAATTATATTGATAAAATAATAAACAATATCCCAAATTGCTTCGAGAATAAAGTCAAAATTTCTCCGAAGTTTCTTCGGCGTAAACGAGTTTTCAGTACAGTTTATATTGATGAATGAAACTCACAGCCCTGGTCCATGAAACTGTCAACCGGCCGTGGTAGCCTTTCATGTTTCGGTGCCAGACGCACGATCATGACTAACTTTAACCTTAAATGAGATCAAAACTACCGAGGGTAGAGGGCTGCAATTTGGTATGTTTGATGATTGAAGAATGGATGATCAACATACCAATTTGCAGCCCTCTAGCTTTAGTAGTTTTTAAGATCTGAGGATGGACAGCAAAAGAGCGGACGGACATACAAAGCCATCTCAATAGTTTTCCTTTACAGAAAACTAATAAAAACGTAGAAGGACACCATTCGCCATAATCGAATAGTAGTAGAGTGATTATTATTTACTTCCATACTTACAAGTATGGTGCACTTACATAAATCATGCACTGTATCTACCTAATTTTTTTTCTAATTAATTGGATATTAAACGAAACTGGATTACCCCGATGAGACTACTTTATAATGAATAATTGTTTCATTCCCAGCTGACTGTGGACCCGATAGAACACTGAAAGTATGGCTTACACATTCCATTCTTACCTATTGACTTGTTCGTGCCCTACAGCATTTCATCAAGATACTGATTCATTACAGTCCTCACACAAGTCTACCCAGAAGATTTTTTTTACGTATATTATTGACAGCGTTAAAGATGGGCAGCTCAGTAGGAGGGAAAGTAATGCAGCCTGAAGTTGGGCTGGTGAGAGTCAAGGGTGGCCTGGGATTGGGGGCCGGGTCGAGGGGGCGAGGTGAGGGTATTGACGGGAAGTGGAGGAGGGTACCTCAGTGAAACTTTGGAAATGCCTACAGTTGCCCATGGAGGTCACACCGTAGCCAGTGTCCCTAGGAAACGGCGGTCACCAACCTTTTTGAACTTCACGAACCACTAATGCATGATTTTAAATTTGGCGGAACGCTGATATAAATGAAAAAAAGGTAAATACGTTTATATAAAGATAATCGCAAAACTTTTATTTTAGTAATATGAAATGCGCCTATTAATGTAACAGCTATAATTTAATTGTAACAGAAAAAAACAAAATGAAAATTTGAAGTTTAAGTATTACACATTTTAGTGTGATATTTGTTCCTGCTTGTTTGAAATAAGTTGGTTGATTTTTGGCTCCAATGACGTTACTACAAGACGGAGAGCTGTTTTAGTTTGGAGCCGAGATCTAATTTTTTTAGTACTAAATCGCCCTAAAATGCTAAATCGGCAACACTAGGTTCTCTGTCTTCTGTGCAATTTGTATCAGGGTTGCCTGAAAAGGATTAAGAAAGCATAAGAATTTAAACAATGTCACAATTTTTCTGCGGACCATACAAATTTTTTCACGGTCTATCGGTTGGCGACCGCTACTCTAAAACGTTTGAAAGTCGGTCAGGTTTATACTTTGAAAGTGCATTATGGGTTTAAGAAAAAAAAAACTCCCAAGAAAAACGTGATATAAATGAGTTCGCCGACATCGATAGGACATACGTATAGCGCCAATCCTCTTCTTCCTTTTCTCGATCAGAAACAGTAAGTTTTATTGAGGACTGACAACAACAACATTTTATAAACTAGACAAATTTCTCGAGATAAATTGACGAGTCGACGTGCTACGCGTTAAAGAAATAGTTTCAGAGTTAGCGAGAAAGTTGAGTAATTGCTTGGTTCAAATAATGGAAATAGGCTAAAAGGCTTCAAATACAGGTTTGGCGGATTGGAAGAGTGTTCAGCTCCTCGTCAGTTTTCATTTAGCGAAAAAGTTTGAGAGCTCCTCTTTTCATACCTAAATATGCATAAAAAAGGCTTATACGTAGATCTAAAGCATATCTTTGCTTCGACGGCATTATGAAGCATCATCAAAATGGAATAAAATTAGATAGATAGAACATACAATTTAGACCGAAGGCCAATCGCTGTGACCTATGAGGTCATTCAGCGCTGAAAAAAAAAAGTTAGAGTAAGAGGTTTTAACAGTTTTAACAGGAGGAAAACCTCAAAACAGTTGCGCTATGAAACAATTTTTAGAAGAGGGTGGAAAGTTAGATGCAAGAAAGAATAAAAACGGAGGTACAGTAAAATGAATGAAAGGAGTTGCAGCTATGGGCCGAAGGGACGCTGCAAAGAGCCTCAAGTATTGCACTACAAAGCCACCCACCCTGTCCCCCTTAGCCCCCGCTAGGGGGGTTGATCAAGATTAGATACATGAAAGTCATTAAACGTCACATCATTTACCTCGGTGTCACGCTAAGTTGGACAAGATAATTATGGCCGCTAAGTGACATGTAAACAGAGGCTTCCGAAAAAGAGCGGAGACTTTCGGAGTTTGTGACGCCTTTGCTTTACTCTTGACTGATTCTAATCTGGGTGGCTCTCAGTCAACGCAGACGAGTCTTCAGGCGATTTTCATCTACTTCTAAGGTGCCGCAGCGATCATGGGATCACTGATGGTCAGGTGCTTTGGGAATAACGAAATACAATGTTAAATACAACATTGCCTCCAAATGCCGTTTTTGACAAACTGTCAATCAACGTTGGATCTGGTCAGCGCTCGGATGGGTATTCGCTAAGAAAAGACTGATGCTGTCGTCACGTACACTCTCTGAACACCCATGGGAAAGGGCTCTGGGGTAGCAATAGCCACTTCGCCCCATAAATAGCTACCAGTTAATTTTAATTGGAGGTTTCTTTGATAGCAATCATTTCAATCATCATCGATAGTCGCCAGAAGCTAATCTCGTGGCGGGTAGGGGGTTGGTTGCCGGGGGGTGGAGAGGGTTTTAAAATTCGTTCATCTATTCTCGAGATATCTAATTAACAAAGGCAGACACGAGTAAAAGCATTAACTCCCCCAAACTCGAATTTAGAGGTGACTGTGAAAATGATAAATCCTTTCAGTAATTTTGGTTTGACAAAGAAAGGTGTGATGTCACTTCGAAACCTTTGCGTCTGAGCAATGTAAAAAAAGTTAAGTATATCTTAGTTTTACCAGACCACTGAGCTGATTAACAGCTCTCTTAGGGCTGGCCCGAAGGATTAGATATTTTTACGTGGCTAGGAACCAATTGGTCACCTAGCAACGGGACCTTATTGTGGGATCCGAACCACATTATATCTAGAAATGAATTTCTATCACCAGAAATAAATTCCTCTGATTCCGCGTTGGCCGAGCCGAGAATCGTACTTCGGACCACCAGACTGGTAGCCGAGTGCGAAAACCTCTCGTCCAACGAGGAACTCTGAGCAATGAAAATTATGGACTACTTGAAAATGATTGATTGGAAAGATACCTGGCGTTACACCACTGATGCCGAAATCTACTCGCAAATTTCCTAGTCGTGGTGAAGCGGCTTTGAAATTAGCTAAGTTTTCCGTCGTCTTTCTCTTTATGGGTCAGGATTCAGTTTGACTTTTTCTCGCACTGATGGATGCAAGAAGAGGCAGAATGAATTACAGATTAGAATATAGGAATTTAGTCCAAAGCCAAGCGCTGGTGACCTATGAAGTCATTCAGCGGTGATAGGGAAACTGAAAGTCAGAGGGTTTGAAAGGTGTAACTGGATGAAAACCTCAAAGCAGTTGTGCTATGAAGAAATTATTAGAGAGGGTGGAGATTCAAAAGCAAGAAAGGGAATATGAACGGAGGTACAGTGAAAGGAATGAAAGAGGTTGCAGCTAGGGGCCGAAGGGGAGTTACAAAAACCCTTATGTAATGCCTACAGTGCATCACGTGAGGTGCGCTGACGGCACTAACACCGTAAGGGGAGAATGAATTATATGCATAAAAGTAAAGCAAGGTAAGGTGAAATGTTGCTGTTTGTGGAATTGCCAAGGTACTGAGAAATATTCTAGCATATCATTAATTAAAGATCTGTTTGCAAGAACGATGGGATTTGCATCAGTATTGTTAAAATTACCGGCAAAATGAGCAACAATCGCAGTAGCCTCATCTGCATAGGATTATCTCTCATGGTCTTAGAGATCTGCTCTCAGTTTCGTATCGTTACTGTCGTACATTTTTCGTAATATGTAAATGACACTGAAAATTCAACCGTCTCACATCGGTTCAGACTTTTAATGGTAATGGTGCCGCGGCTTTTTCATATATAACTTATAAATTATGGAGATAACATTATAAATAAACAGAATAAAGAAAAACATGACGGATGAGACTAGCACTTGAAAACACAAGCATTTAATCGTTCGATAAAATCAGGAGTCTATTCCTTATCGAGGGACAAGAGGTCCGATGCCCTGCGTAATTTGCAGACAGATCTGATAACCCATATCTCGTATTCTCTGTCGGGTCTAATCATAGTTTATAGTTCATAGGTGGATCGCAAGTCGGCGATCGATCTCTGTCTGTCGTTCTGGCTGATTCTGTTTTATTTTGCACTGAAATCACTCTGTGGGAGGCGAGGAAAAAGGGAAAAAATATATTCGATCTGGGAAAGCGAACGGCAAAAATGTGAGAAAAACGGAAAGCTCAGGCCATTTTTACCCGGACGGAACTGTCCTCCTGAGGATGCGATGAATGGAGCCATTGGATTGTTTGGCAGTTGGGGCAAAATATCCCGCAATCCACCATTTCTGGTGACTATCAACCCAACAGTCAAATGACAAAGCAGGCTTTTCTTGATGGCCTTTCACCATCCACCCCCCCCCCCCCACCCCCCCCCCCCCCCCCCCCCCACCCCCCCCCCCCCCAAAAAAAAAAAAAAAAAAAAAAAAAAAGATTGAAAATGAGTAAAAATAGAAAGATAAAAGGGTAACAGCCCGATTCTCTTTTTCGGCTTAGGTGAATTTTTAATCAAAAGAGGGTGCTCAATTTACTAACCATTTCAGACCCAATGTGTCAACGTTTTTCGGGGATATCTTCAAGGCTCTTCGTCGGACTGTGATGACATTCTAAACACAAAGTTGACAACACCTCACCGTAGTTTATAATGTGATAGGAGTCAGTCAAATTTATATGCTTCAGGATTTTACCCTTATGATTTTAAGCTATAGTTAGTGAGAACACACACACCTGAGCAAAAGTACAAACAAGTAGACTTAAATCCCTCCCCTTCATCAGTTCCCTCCTTCTTCCACCAACAAGCTAACCCATCACCCTTACCCACCCATCGTTCTATCACCTCTCCCCCTCCTCTTCCTCCTCCAAATCTCCCACACCCATTCTCTTCTCTCTCTCTCTCTTTCTCTCTCTCTCCCTTTCTCGTCAGGATTACACAACACGCTGGAAAATATAAATACATTGTACATTATTATATCGCATGATTTTGTCACATTATAACTCAAATGTGTCTATCCCAACAACGAGTTGAGCGGTTTTTGCTAAAGAGCTCCACTGTGATGTTCAACCTGATTCTACAGTGCCGCCTAAGAATCATTGTCGTGGGAAATCATATCTATGATCCTAGATTGTAAGTATGTGTATGGTCGTTTTTCTGCACCTGTTGTTCGACTGTTTGTATAATGTGATGAGATAATTTGTGCAATTAGCATAATTATTCTACAGTTAGATGAAGTCAATGAAATTGTAAAATAATTAATATTACTTGTAGAATTAATGGATAACGATACACACAAGAATTCACAGATTTCATTTTAATCTCCATCGCTGTCAAGGAATAGCTTCATCTCATCATCGCAGTCAAAAGTTAAGTATATCTTAGTTTAACCAGACCACTTAGCTGATTAATTAACAGCTCTCCTAGGATTGGATTTTTTTACGTGTCTAGGAATTAATTGGTTACCTACAGCTTATTGTGGGATCCGAACCACACTATATTTAGAAATGAATTTCTAATCACCAGAAATAAATTTCTCTGATTCCATGTTGGCCGAGTGGGGAATCGAACTCGTGACTACCGAATCGGTAGGCTAGCACGCAACCCACTCGTCCTACGAGGAACTTCATCACAGTCAATAGTGACGATGACGGGATCCACACTGTCATTGATGTTGTCAGAGGACCAATAATCCTCCTCAAACTTCATGGCTCGCAGAACGGCACCTTCCCTAATCTCCGCGGTTGCACATATAAAAAAATCGAGTGCAATCACACGTTTGCACTCATTTGTGCATCTAAGTAAAGTGGAAACGGGCAGTGTGATTGTAGCATACCGAGTTCCCCGTTGGACGAGTGATTTACGTGCTCGCCTACCGATCCGGTAGCCCCGAGTTCGATTCCCTGCTCTGCCAACGTGGAATCAGAGGAATTTGTTTCTGGTGATTAGAAATTAATTATCTCGATATAATATTGTTCGGATCCCACAATAGGCTGTAAGTCCCGTAAAATATCTAATCCTTTGGGCCAGCCCTAGCTGTTCATCAGCTCAGTGGTCGGGTTAAACTAAGATATACTTAACTTTGTAGCACACCTTCAGTATCCAGCGACAAACCAATTTCTGGGATCGCAGCCAGTGGTCATTTACAGTATATTGCTTAAATACTGTATTCAAAACAGACTACGTTCGTTATTTATATCAATTGTTCATTAATGAATTCTCGATGTATTTCTAACAAACAGCTCTAGACCGAAAGAAGATTTATTCAAGCACGGCGAAAATTAAGAAAAAAATTATTGTTATGAATAACAGAAGCCAAGTCCTGAGTGCTCTCGATAGGTGGCTCTTTAATAAAGTTTTAAAGAAGCCTGTTCGCTTCTTGGGGATTTTATAAAACGTCCGGCGCCCAATCCTACATTTCAGGTACCGCCATCGCCATGAATATTTAATTCTAAACAGCTCAGCTGGGCGAGCGAAGAAGTTGACGTAATGGCTAGGTTCTGCCCACGCTGAAACTCGCATCGGAACACTTGCAGCATTTTGAAGAGGAAATGTTAGCGTCCAACGCTGCGGCGAGGAGGAGCGCGAATATCCCTTCATCGAAATTCGAAGTCATTTTGCGCTTGAGCGTCGTAGGCAGCGCCAGTACAAAGGCTGAAATAATACGTTTAAGTGTCAAGAGGCCCAGCGATGCCATTGTTTCCTCACAGCATTGGCTTTTAGCAGTGTTACCATAAGCAGTTCTTCTGATTTGTTTACGTTATTTATGATTTAATAGTTAGAATGGGGAAAATTTAATGGTTAGAATGCGTATTTTTCGATGTAGAATTATTTTCCGTGACGTAAAAAACACTACACGTCACAAGTTTAGCATAAAGTATTTTCAACGAAGACAAGTAAAGGATTTCAATGAAATTCATTTCTATAAATAAGCAAAATATGTTTTATAACTTCATTTTCATGATAAAACATAAAAATGCAAAGTGAAGGAAACATTTGTTTTTTAAATCTTTTTGTTAAACTAAGTTCCTCGTTGGAACAAGTGGTTTTCGCGCTCGGCTACCAATCTGATGGTCTGAAATTCGATTCTCGGCTCTGCCAACGCGGAATCAGAGGAATTTATTTCTGGTGATAGAAATTCATTTCTCGATATAATGCGGTTCAGATCCCACAATAAGCTGTAGGTCCCGCTGCTAGGTGACCAATTGGCTTCTTACCACGAAAAAATATCTAATCTTCGGATCAGTGGTCTGGTTAAGGTGAAACTAAGATATACTTTTATTTTTGTTAAACTATTTTCATTCAGCAGCCGTATGACCCTTGAGGTTCTGTCTCGAAGTGGGATTTGTTGAATTTCAGCAGCTGAAATCTGAAGCAGTTACATAATACACTTAAATTACGTTGCACAATAAATGCAAGACATACGGCACTCTGTCACTTGATATTGCCACTCGAAATACTGCTGCTTAGCAGCAGAAGTTATTCCGACTCTTAAACAAGAGTCGGATTCTTAATAAATGTATCGAATAGAATAGAACAGAATAGAATATAGAATTTAGGCCAAAGGCCAAGCACTGGGATCTATGAGGTCATTCAGCGCTGAAACGGAAATAGACGATAAAAAGCTTTGAAAGTTGTAAAAAAAGTATACCACTGGGCTGATTAACAGCTCTCCTAGGGCTGGCCCGAAGGATTAGATATTTTTACGTGGAACCAATTGGTTTCTAAGCAACGGGACCTACAGCTTACTGTGGGATCTGAACCATATCATATAGAGAAGTGATTTTCTAATCACCAGAAGCAAATTTCTCTGATTCTACGTTGGCAGAGAGGGGAATTGAACTCAGGAATAATCGATAGGCGAGGTAGTAAACCACTCGTCCAACGAAGAACTTTTGAAAGGTGTAACAGGAGGAGAACCTCGGAGTTGCACTATGAATCAACTGTTAGAAGAGGATGGAAGGTAAATAGAAGAAAGAGAATATGAACGAAGGTGCAGTAAAAAGAATGAAAGTGGGTTGCAGCTAGGTGCTGAATGGACGCTGCAAAGAACCTTAAGTAATGTGATAAATGTCCCATACTCTTGTTGTTTTTGATTGAGCTGGCGTTATGCTAGCACGGGCTCTTGCTCATAGAGCAGCCCGTAAAAAACCATACTCGCTCTCTCTATATTTCCGAACGACAATCTGTAGGTCTTTGTTGATTCGTCTTTTTCCGGTTTCCAGATGCCGCCCACGTTGAGAAGCCTCTGGTTTGTTCTCTGTAATTGTGATGACAAATATCGCATATGATGTTTTGGGTCAAATAACAAAAATATCAAACCTTTGAGACGACCGTTGTTTACTTCTCAGTTTCCCGGAGGTGTTTGGTAACCCCCGCCCACAGCTTTGTCAGAACAAGGGTTTTGTAATACAAAATAAAACGTGCTTGATGCAAAGAATAAAAAAAAATTGAAGAGGAAATATACGTCATTGATATTATTGCTACCACTGCTGACGATACTCTTACCAGTGATATTATCATTATTATCTGTTCTAAAGGGTCCACAATCGCCATAGAGAGTTTTTCCCTACTATCATTATTATCATTGTTATTATAGTTAGTATTATTGTAACTTATTTTTTCTTATTTTCCTAATTACCCTGTAGGGCAGGGGTGGACAAACAGTCGATCGCAGCTACTTGTTTGGTCGATTGCCGTTCCTCCAACAATCCTATATAAACAAACAAAACACGAGCATATATATATATATATATATATATATATATATATATATATATGTGTGTATATATATATATATGTGTATATATATATATATATATAATATATATAATATATATATATATATATATATATATATAAGTGAGGCAATTGTACTCATGTTTTATCGTACTATGGTGCTATTTGAAGAAAAATTTTCCCCACGTCATATGTGATTCTGTAGTATAGTAGATCGTAAAAGAGTTTCAGTCTTTAGAGTAGATATCGGAGTCCAAAAGTCTGGCCACCCTTGCAGTGGGGTTTGAATTCCTGTGAAACAGTTGAATAAACCTTATTTCTCTAATTCGCTAACCCTTAATACAGTGGCCAAATCTTGTATGTGGATTAGCTCACACAGCAGAAATGCAGGAGACCAGAAGGGGATAGTTTTATATCCTATTTCCTGAGAGATATAGATGAAAGGTCTCCAGTTTTCAGTATCCATCAATTTCATCTCATGAGGCAGCTATCCATCATATTTTCGAAAACCAGGAGTTTTCAGTCATGTTCGTAGGGAATCATTACTCATCGAAAGCTTCCGGTAACTATTCATCTCATCTTGGTTTTCGTTACGCTTCGTTTTCGCACCCTTGAATTGGTTTATTCGTAAATATTCATTTTTAGTGAGTTTTTCGTGTTGCTTCAGTGATCAGATGCTAAGAATTTGTTACTGATTTTATTTCTTATTTGTTTTGCTATTGTGTGAGCTGTCATTATAATTCTACAATTTATTAGAAAAAAAACATATATAATATAGTAAAATTTACGATTTTGTGAAAGAGGCCACACAAGAGGTTGTAAATAGTCATTTTCAAATTCTAGTGGTACAGCAGGAGATTAAGCTTCAACAAATCCAAAATTTATTTTGTTGAGAGAAGAGAGAGAGAGAGAGAGAGCATTCGTTGACGCCTCAGATAACGCCATGACTTCTGGGAGCCTTTTCATGAATCTAAAATGGCCGCAGGCAGTAGTATAATATTTCCTTAGGGAGACGGAGAAATAAACAGAAGGGAACTTGAAACCTCTTTGAAATGCACCTCAGGATAAAAATCAAGGACTTGCTCTCTCTCTCTCTCTCTCTCTCTCTCTCCCACACGCATGAAGATCATTGGATACGTACTCTACTTACCGCCCGAAGGTTTACCAACAAACAGTTACGCATAATACATGTTGATGAACGCATATGTATTTTAAACTTTATTATAGAGTTTTGACAGCATGTGGTGACGTGTTTGGTGATGTGATCAATTTATTTTCTGTTACAGCGACAAATACCAAAGAGACAGATTTTCTACATCAGGAATGTGCGAGAACTATACAACGCTTTAGGTAATTCCGACAATGGTGGGAACACAACTGTTGTGTGAATTGAATTGAACTGAACATACAATTTAGGCCAAAGCCCAAGCACTATAAGGTCATTCAGCGCTAAAACGGAAATTGACAATAAAAGGCTTGAAAGGTGTAACAGGAGGAAAACCTCGCAGTTTCGCTACGAATCAATTGTTAGGAGAGGGTGAAACGTAAGATGAAGAAAGGGAATATGAAGGGAGGTACAGTAAAAAGAACTGCGCAGACGGTGATGGAAGGGTCTCGAAGGAACCTCGTGAGATGACAAATGTAGGACGGACCTCAAGTTTGACGTTCGAATCGAATGGATTTGGTGATCATTGACTCCAAGGACACTAGACGTCCCCAAGTATATCTAGGGGTTGCAAGTCACCAGGAATCGGAAGATTGTGAGTATGGTGTTACTAGAAGAAGTGGCGATAATTACTCATACTATTGCCTAACCGTAATGCAATGTTGGGTCTATTTCTTTCTCTTCTAAATGATATAGTAAGCACCTCAATCCTGTTTAATCTTCGAAATATGCTCATATCTGCACTCTTTTCTGTTCCAATATTTGCCACAACAACCTACTACATGCTTTAATTTACGCCTCTCCCTTTTTATAAAAAGGTAGAGGTATAAATTAAAGCATATAGTAGGTTGTTGTGGCAAATATTAAATTAGCAAAGAGTGCAGATATCAGAAAATTTTGGAGATTAAATATGACTGAGGTACGGACGATAGCACTATTTTCCTGCCTCCCGTTTCTTGGTTCTACTTTGCCTTTGTTTCTTTCATTTATCGTCGTCTGCGTTCTTTTTATTATTACGTTTGTTAGCTCATACTTTTACTTGGCACATCTTTACCTCCAACTACTTATTCTCCCGGCATGTTTCCATTATAGAGACGGAATTTGCGCTTTTGTAAGCATAAACATACCTTTAGAAATCATCAGAACTTGGACTAGTTGAGATTATTGTCGACTAGTGCTGGATTTCCTTAGTTGCCAGTATTAACCCACAATTACCTAATATTATCCTATTCCATTCCCCTTTCATTATTAAGGTAATAAACTTAGATAAACTTCCAAGGTGGATCTGCCTTCTCTGTATTTGAAGGTTATTTGAAAATTCGAGTAGAGAACTGAGCAGGTAATTAAGTGAACTCAGCATATAATAGCGAACCATTCAAGAATTATAACAATGAGTTTAACTAGACCACTGAGCTGATTAAAAGCTCTCCTATGTTGGCTGGCCCGAAGGATTAGATACTTTTACGTGGTTAGGAACCGATTGGTTACCTAGCAACGGGACCTACAGCTTATTGTGGGATCCGAACCACATTATATCGAGAAATGAATTTCTAAACACCAGAAATACATTTCTCTGAATCTGCGTTGGCAGAGCGGGGATGCGAGCTCGGACTACCAAATCGGTAGGCGAGCACGTAACTCACTCATCCAAAGAACAAGAACATAACAATGGTGTTTATGAAAATGATGGAAGTACAGTGTGTCCATAAAGTCCCAGTACCATCCTGGGCAATAAATACATGTAATGGTACTGGGAATTTATGGACACCCTATACAACCTGCTAAATCTTAGAATAGGGGTTGCCGGGATTTTCTATTCCATGGAACTATTTGGACACTACATCCAGAACTGTTTACGCTAACGTTTTCCTAGCAACCTATTTAACCCTTCAGCGAAATCGCTCGATAGCAGAAACAACAGGAGTTTACTTAATACGATAAGAAGAAGAAGAAGAAGAAGAAGACGAAGCGGAGAATAACCGAAGCCTTGATCTTAAGAGCTGCTGAAGGCTTAATCTTTCTCCCTGCTCAGTGATCCAACGCCTACGACTGCTACAACTTCTAGCGCTAATGATGAATAATAATCTTCGTCATAGCCATCGTAGATTCATTAATTAGGCGTAAATTTAGTTCCAGACTAATCACAGCGTGTTTGGTCAACAGGTGAAATGAGGTTAGGTGTCCTCAAATCGAGTTATTCCACTATCAGGTTGGAATACTACGAGATGGGAGAAAGGCCTCGTGTTTAAACGTCCTCGGATCCTGCTCAAACTGACACTTGGAAATGTGTGATGATATCTTTGTCTTTTTCTCTCGTTTTTCTATATCTTTGCGTCTGCGCGTCGGTTTCGATGTCTAAAATACACACACACACACACGAACGCACGCACACACCAACATATAAACTTGGACAAAAATCATGCTTTTTAATTTCTATATACTGGTCAGCTGGTATAGTGACTAGCGTCGTGACATGCCGCTCAGATGTAGCGGGTTCACCCCCCACCCCCCACCTTCTCCAGGGAGATGAAAAATCACTGGCTCTGTATCATGATTAGTTACTGCTGCAGTGTGGGGTCTGCGGTGGGAGAATGAAAGCAACATTCTTTGGAAGCTTGAATTTCAAGTCATTGAAATAATAATAATTGGGTAGAAATCTCAATTACGAGGGCAAAAGTTACGTTCTTTAAGATCCACAATAATATACTGATGGTAGCAGTAGTAAAACTCTATAAGACTATATAAAGGCTTCCCAACACCTTCCTTGGGTTCATCTTCAGTCGAATGAATAAATTTAACATGAAATGTATCTAGGTAAACAAAGACGCCCAAGAATGGGCTGCCCCCCGGCAGTCAGATCCCCAAAGTGACACGGTGATGAAGAAAGTGGTTCAGTGGCCAGACTAGGTAATTTCCTCTCCTCTGCTGTTACAATCTGGCTGCTATATCACTGGATCGTCGTACGGGCTAACGTGATGTTGCAAGTAATACCTCATCAGGAGGTGTTGAAGGTGCAATGGGTAAAGACGGAGCATTCTATCCGGCCCCTGGACGGGAGAGGAGAGGCAGGGGCAACATCAGGTGAAGTAAAAACAAGAAGCCTGTCCTAAAATTAAAATCTCTAACAAACAACCTGAGTATGCAAACATTGACAATTGGATTCTCCAAAGTTGATGGCGGCGCCTTCAACTAAAGCGTCTGGTGTTTACATTGTTGCTTTTAAAAATAATATTGGCAGTCATTCCCACGTCCTCCTACTTACTGGGACTCCTACTAATGCCTTTCATTTCCGGCCCAGTGGTTAATTTGAGCCGAATGCTGTGTTGCACATGTACAGTTGTTAAAATTATCAATTACGGGCTGCTAAATAGCAAGAGCCCGTGCCAGCATAAGGCTGGCTTAATCTTCTGCTGCTGCTGTACTCGGGATCTATGATCATTGAAAAAGAAACCCACAAAATCACTGTATAACGTGTTTACTTATAAGTATTTACATATTATTTACTCAGCACTCGAGTACTTTCAGGCCTATCTGTGGCCCATTTTTAAGAGAAGTGTAGGTTGTCAGCCTGGGTCAAGGTCGAGCCTACACATCTCTTGAAAATGGGCCATAGATAGATAGAGCCTGAAATGACTCGAGTGTTGAGTAAAATTAAATGCAAATACTTATAAGTAAACACGTTATACACACACAGTGATTTTGTGGTTTTCTTTTTCAATCTTCAGAAGAAAACTGAAATAAGTTTTTGTTTGGTTTTTGATCATTGTTATAAAGGCGTGTGTCACTGTTGAGCTACTTTGTAAATGCAATGAAAAAGCTCGTTTCTGTTCCCCTAAGCGTGTAGTAGTTAGACCTCGACCACTTTCACCAAAATTTTTTCCTTTACAGTCTTTGCAAGGTAATTCATTGACCTTACTGGGTTATGCCTTAACGTATTATCATATCTAAACACAAATTTAGTGTCCTTTTGACTATTGTTTACTAAACCACTCATATTCTTTACGTTAGGGTTGAATGGTAATGATGCATATCTTTTTTGGTTTTTCCCTGTTGTTGTCTTTGGGTAGATAGAAAGACTTACGAGCTCGCGAATTGGCCTTCTCAATAAAATGGGAGGGATATCTGAGGCTCCTGAATGTTGCCATTATATATTGCAGTTCTCCGTCTACATATTCGGGGTCACATATCCTAAAAGGTCGAAGGGCAAAATTCATAACCACATTGCTTTCAATCTCGTTTGAATAAAAGGAATAAAAGTGGATGTAACTCTCCGAAATGATTGATTGACGATATACTGAAAATTTGAACATTTGGCAACTGCAATCTCTGAAAACCAAGATATCCAAAATGGGCAATTTAAAATCAACTTCCATTTCTATCGTAAACTTAATGGACGGTAACATACTATTAGCTATTTCTACTGGCTTCACCAAATTTTCTTCTGGCCCCTTAAATTTCTACTAGTTTCACCAAATTTTCTCTTCACCAAATTTTCTTCTGGCCCCTTAAATTTCTACTAGCTTCGCCAAATTTTCTTCTGGCCCCTCAAATTTCTACTAGATACACCAAATTTTCTTCTGGCCCCTTAAAACAGCAAAGACATCGTCTACATACCTCACCCATGTTAATGGCTTTGTTACCTCTTCACTTCTCGGTGGTAGGGAGAACAGATATGAGCCAAACACAAAGATGATTTTAACCTAATCTAACCTTACCTAACCTAACGTAGGGGCTACGTCCTTACCGGGTTTAAGGGATGCATCCGAACTTAACCCTCCACGATCTATTTAATAGAGCACCATAAGATAGTTAGTGTAACATACAAAGACCTCCCTTTCAGAATCATAAAATTAAATAACACCACATCTGTCAGTATTTCCAGCAGTTCTGATGAAAATTGATAGATGCAAGAGAGGGCTTGCATTAAAGTATTTCTGACGAAATATATTGTCATAAGGATTTGATATGCATCCAGAACTATTGGAAAACCCACATTTCTGTGCCAATTTCAGTTATCATCATCTTGCGAAATTTCACTGGGGCTGGTATACCTATAATGTGGCTTCTATTTATGCTGTAATAGCTTAAAGTTAAACACATGAAAATCGACTTACCAGCCTTTCACTGGCAAAAACTCTAAATGGTTACTGCAAATTACTATTTTCACTACAATAAAGTAATATCCTGTGATGAAAAAGACCTCACCAATCAACAACACAAGAGCTTAACAGAGACTAAAGACCTGTGAAAATACCAGATCCGATCAATTCAAGGATTCTAAAATTCTACGACAGCAACGCCACCTAGAAAGCTAAACAAAAGCAATGGTACAATTAGTTAAGCAACGAAAACGTTTGAACAAACGTTCACCATTGCTTAATGTCATTGTTGTCATTTCTGTCCACCATCAGATCTCAAAACCTACTGAGGTTAGAGGGCTGCATATTGGTCTGTTGATCATGCACCCTCAACACAGGCCACCACGGTCAGCTGGGAGTTTCATAGGTCGTGCTGAAAGTTTCATGCAGCGTTGTACGGTGTATAGAAAACTCTTTTGCGCCGAAGAAATTCCGGCCCATTTTCTTTTATTTGTTCTTTTGCATTTCTAGTCTAGCAAAATGGGCAATAATACTCTTACTTCATATTCTGGAAAGCTTCCATAGAACAGGATGCTACACTTGTACGACTATCTCCCAGTGACAATCGTGATGAAGAATTTCAGTTCTCAGACAGTGCTACAGCCCAGGATTAACCAAGCCTTCTTTCTTCTTCTGTAGCAACCTCCATGCGAATTTCTGTACTTCGATTGTTTCCGTCAACTCTTGCATCAATCAAATATTCTGTCATCCACACTCAACAGCTGCTCAATAATACATATTTGGAATTTTTCATACAACATGGCAGTATCATTTTGAGATTTTTTTTATTTATTTTTTTTCACCAAGCACCTCCATTTTATTTTTTTTTTTTTACCAAGAACCTCCATTTTTTTTTTTAATCCAAACGTCCACTTCTTCTAGTCTCCGTTTGATTTGGTCGATATTATCCACTCACTCCTTGCTATCTTAACTCTATGCATCGCTCATCTTGATACTTCTTTTTGAATTCCAGAACTCTTCCTTCCAGATGAATTCCAGAACTCTTCCTTCCAAATGAATTCCAGAACTCTTCCTTCCAGATGAATTCCAGAACTCTTCCTTCCAGATGAATTCCAGAACTCTTCCTTCCAGATGAATTCCAGAACTCTTCCTTCCAGAAGAAAAGCTTCATTTCTTGCTTCCGATTCAGCCATGCAGAGGCTTTAAAGATCGGTCCTCATCTCTATACCATTGCATAAACTCACCTCGTCTTGCTTTTCCATCGCCTATGAAATAACCCATAATTTATCACTTTTCCGTCCTCATTTTGAACGGACACCTGACATTCAACATATTTATCGAGTCCATTCACACGTCTAAACATTTACAGATGGAACTACAAATATCGAAAGAAAAAATGTCGAGTTCGAGATGAGTCGTCTTTGGATTTTATGACTGTTTTTGCCGTTGCACCGCGACCTAGTTTAAATTCGAACTGTACCTGAGGAACTGCGTTAATCGTATGCATTAGCTAAGCGCGGAGTCCCACCGGAAAACCTTGAAAATACTTGGTGTGGTAAGAGTCCTTAATACCTCTGCGCGCTCATTTTATGTACCTCATTTTTAGAGACATTTTCATGTACATTTATAATTTCCCAGTGAAACTTTTATTGGTTCTACCTCTCTCTCTCTCTCTCTCGCTGAGTGTGCGTGCATGTGTGTGTGTGTGTGAGACTGCCTCTTTGGCGTACTAACTGCTAATCTTGCCTGTCACTACGTGAGATGTCCCTTTCCGATGAAGTTAGTCTCTGTACGAACGGATAAATAAAGAACACAGTAAGTTGATTTAGCCTGGAAATCGTAGAAATTACACGAACTAGGGTTAAGACTTGGAGACGAAGCTCCACTTGGAGACAAAAACTCCACTTGGAGACGAAACCCCACTCGGAGACAAAACTCCAACTTTCGAGGAAATATGATTTCCCTCAATTCAATAATTGCATTTTGATTAAGAAACTAAAGTCTGACGCAGAGAGACCGTACCAACTATAGCTGATTCACTTAAGGTAGATTCTTGAATGAGCCCTATGCCTACGAGATGTTTGTTTGGCGGCCGCTGATTGGCTGGTACTGGGAAGTAGGCAGCTTCCAGCCAATCAGCGGCCGCCAAACAAACGTCTAGTAGGCATACGGCTCACCCAAGGATCTAACTTAAGTGAACTAGCTATACTTTGGTTATTTATCTGAGGCGTCAACTAAATCAAGAAAAAAGTACCGTGAATTTCTACATGTCTATGATCAAATGAATTCATTTATATTTTCATGAACGAGGCCACGCGAGTGTATTTGTGTCGTGGAGGAAAGTTTTGGTAGCTGTCATCTTTTTAAGATCCGTTTGAGAGAAAGGGATTCTGTATTGATATGGGAATGCCAATAAAAAAATATATTCATACACAAGCATACACACAGCACAGACATGCATGTATTTCATCTCAAGTTGCCAGAGAACTTCTCCAGTTAGGGAAGCCACAAAGTCAGTTTTTAGTTTTCTGTGAAAGAAAACTATTAAGATGGCTTTGTAAGTCCGTCCTCACTTGTCATGTCCGCCCTCAGATCTTCAAAACTACTGAGGCTACAGAGCTGAAAATTAGTATGTTGATCATCCACCCTCCAGTCATCAAACATACCAAATTGCAGCCCTCTAGCCTTAGTAGTTATTATTTTGTTTAACATTGAAGTTTGCCATAATCTTACTTCTGGCACCGCTATAGTTACCAGCAATACAGGTCACCACCGGAACGTGGCTAAAAGTTTCTTACAGCATTATACACTGTACAGAAAACACGATTGCGCCGAAGACACTTCGGCGCATTTTTTTACATGTTTTTTGTTCACGTCAACTTCCTCATGAATCAAGCCACACATACCAGGCTGAGAAAAAGCTGATCAGAGAACAGTAGCATTTTTCTCCTCTCAGTCGATTAGATTTGGATCGATTACTGGGATTAATCAAGTGTGTCATAAAATCATGGCTGCGTTTGATCTTTTGTGATGAGTCTTTTTCACAGAATACTGCTAAGATTTTAAACTCTTAAAGTTTCGAGCTAAATAAAGGATCGCATCTATATTCTTATCCGTTAAGAAATTTTATTTTATTTTATTATAGTCTGACTGAGGGAGCGTTTCTTTTATGAAGTTTCTTCTAAGTGATATTCGTCGCAAATGTATTTTTGTAGGATACTGAAATTATTATTTTTCGTCTGTTCACATATGGCGCCATATTTATTATGGAGTCATTTTCATGCTATAAGTTCATGTTACAGCCACCTCAATAGTTTCCTTCTACAGAGAAGTAATAAGAATGGATAGCTACTCTTTTGGTAAACATTAAAGCATTGCTTGATATACTTTACAAGCACGTGGAGATAAGAAGACTTGGCGTTCTTAAGTGACTGAAAGGCATGTGATTTAATTAGAGTAGCTGTTAGGAGGGTGTTGAGAGTATAAGGAACCAACGATAGTATAATGTACCTGAACGAGTGAGTACCCTAATCTAACTAGATTTATGTAGCTATCAGACTTCATGAAGTAATATTCTATTTCTGTGGAGTTCAACAACTTCTTCCCAGTTTATCCCTATTCGGGGTCGCCGTTTTTAATGAGTCTCTTCCATCTACCTATGTCCTGTGTCATTTCCTCCCGTACTCCCTTCTCCCTCATATCATCTCTAATGCAATCTCTCCTCCACCGGGTCTTAGGTCTTCCTCTCCTTCGTGTTCCATCCACCTTCACGTCCATCACTTCTCTTGCCATGTGCTGCTCTTCTCTTCTCATCAGGTGTCCATACCATCTTAACCTTGCCTCTTGCACTTTCTTCAATTCTTCATTGACCTTTACTGTACCCATAATATGATCATTTCTAACCCTGTCCTTTTTGGTTACTCCACTCATCCATCTAAGCATCCTCATCTCGGTTACGTCCAACTTTCTGCTCTCTGTTTTGGGTGAAGTCATAAGGGAAGTTCAACGCACAGAAGTTAGTCAAATTTCGAGGGGAAACAAAATAGGCAGCGAATGAAGAGAGAGAGATCTATGGGGGAGAAGCGAATGTTATTTGAGTAATGCTGCTGCTGTAAAACTATTGATCAAAACCGCAATATGGCAGCTCGGTTTAAAAAACGGCGCAAACCGCTGACACATCCTCTATAAATAGAACAGAAAAGCGGCGAAACGACAAAACCCTGGAATGCAAAAGTGAGGAAGAAGAAAATAAAAAGGGGCGTCTGATCATCCGTCGTTGCTTTCACTGATCGATACAGATTTCTGAAGCATATTACAGTTTTGAGCTCAACGCTGCTTTCAAACGCTTCTCAAGGGGAAGATTAGAGGAACTTGGATCAACTGGACGGACAAAAAAGCTCGATTATTTATAACATTATGATACACTGATGAGCTTAAGAGTTTATTTCGATCAAGTGCCCTTGAGCAAAATTCAGTGGGAACCTCTTGGTGATGATGGAGAAATTGGATTTTGGTAAAAAAAAAAAAACGAACAGTCTGGTAAGCATAGTGTCATATTAGAGTTGAATATTTTTGAAATATTATTTGATGTCTGCAAGCATTAATGGTGAAGTGTGTGCGTCATATTACTACATACTGCTGATGCTGCCAATACCGAAAGGACTGATAACATCTGATAACATAACGACTGCAGTCATGACCATGATACTTCCTCAGGTAAGAAATTCGATTATTCTTTTTTATGAAAGTGGTAATGAAATCTATAGCTGTTATTTCATATTGCGTTTTTTTACCTCAATATCGTTCTTCGGGAAACCAGAGAAATCCAAATTGCTGTTCTGCTCTTTTGGTTTCTTAATGTTTTGTTTGAAATTCTGGATGATACTTCGATTTAATGAAGTTTATTCTCTACCCTGAAGATTCCAACGGGTGAGGATCCTGAGAGGAGAGTCTCCGATTCGCAGGGAAATGTTTATTTATTTATAAAACCCCACAACGAGACCACCGTATCTACCAGAAAAGTTAAATATATCTTAGTTTAACCAGATCACTGAGCTGATTAACAGCTCTCCTATAGGGCTGGCCTGAACGATTAGATATTTTAACGTGGCTAGGAACCAATTGGTTACCTAGCAACGGGACCTACAACTTATTGTAGGATCCGAACCACATTATATTGAGAACTGAATTTCTAATCACCAGAAATACATTCCACTGATGTCACGTTGGCAGAGCAGGGAATCGAACTCGCGCCTACCGAATCGGTAGGCGAGCACGTTAACCACTCGTCCAACGAGGAACTTTCTTATATACCAGAAAGGTTGATGACCAAAATGACCCTCGGAAGAAATGAGGCTACTGGAGAAATGCTCCCCAAAGGAAATTCAGTTCCGTGTCAAATGAGTGTATTGAAGAATTGCTGGATGCAGAGAACAAAATAGAGGCAGAGAGGAATGATGCAAAAATGGAAGGAGTTAGTAGTGTAATTTAGAGAAAGCTTGTAGAAGTAACTGTTGAGGATATAATGAATGGGATTTGAAGTTGAAATATGAAAAGACCACAAGACTAGCCGGGATCACAAACGAGATGTTGTATCATGGTGGTCAAAGCAAGATTAAGTGGTTGACCAGGCTGTGTAAGGTATGTCTGGAAGAGGGAAGTATGATGCAGGAATGGGTTGGAAGAAGAAGAATAGATCTTTGTATAATGGTGAAGGTTATAAAAGAGGTTGTTAGAATTACAGGTGCATGAAAAATGGAAATCATAGAGATGGAATGGTAAATGTTAATATAGAATCTAGAAGAATGGAATTGGTTTCTTTGAATATCTATTTGGGAAAATACACAACTACTGATGTCAAAATAAGAAAAATATGTCATTGACTCTCTACAGAGATCAAGCTGAAAGTCATTAAGGGATTGTTAAGCTTAGTCCCCTATATGGCAGTGAAGTGTGATTGTTGAAAGCTATCGAATACAAAGAAGATTAAAGGCGCTGACACGAATTGTTCGCGTATTGTAAGGGTGCGAAATGTCAAGGTCACATAAAGTGATATAAAGAAGATTTCAGTCTTGAAATGAATTATCAATGTGGAGAGACTAGAGGACAATGGGTCTGTGGAAAGTGTGTATAAGTTTACTGAGTAAGTATATACATCCAATCACGGTTTAGAAGCTGAATTGAGAATATGGTCGTCATCATTCACTGTATGGGTTTTCACTGGAGCCAACCCATCACCGGATAATAGAGTAAATGATTACCTCCCTGCTACAAACCGAGAGAGAGGTCCACTTCAGGTTCGATATTATTATAAACAAAAAGAATCCAACACCAACAGTTGAAACTTGGGATACGAATATAGAAAGAAACACTAACACAACGAAGGTTTATTTGCAAGCTTACTAACAAAGATAAATGCAGAATGGTGTCTCCTATTTACATAAAAAAAGTAAAATCTTATACTGCATGAACTGGGGGAACAGTGAGGTAATGAAAGTACTTGCCGACCAGTTTTGCAACTCGAAGCGATGGCTTCACAATAGGAGAACTCTAATTGTAGATGCCTTCTTGACTCCATATTTCAGAAAATAATGTCTACTCTTGATACTTGAAGGGCAGGAACTTCTCTAAACCTCTTGCAGAATGTTTCTTTTGTGAAAGTCTTGCTCTTCATCGAAATAACTCGGTCGTCCACTCCTGACGACTTGACCAGAATTCGACCAATTCTCGAGCGCCTTTTTCTCTCTGAACCTCCGTTGGTTCCTCTTTCTCTTATCTCTCTCTGACGATCTCTGCTGCTGATCTCTCACTGATAATCTGATCTGTGGCTCTTACTGATGATCTCTTACTCTGTGACTAACTGATGATCTCTCCTTTCTCCTACTTCGTCTGTCGTATTTGTATGGCATTCTGGGGGCGGGGCCTACGGCGAGCGTCACAGACTCCCGAAATTACCGGAACGATTTAGAAGTTTCTCGACGAAGTATTGCATCACTCCTGCCGATTCTAGAACCATCATGAGAACAGGCGCTTCCAACACACGCGCGAAAGCATCCGTGCTGCAGAACTTCTCGAAGATGCGTTTTCCTTTCCTTTACCTTTCTTTGCTATAAAGCAATTACCATTACACTCCCTCCCCACACATATATATGTATAAGTGTTCCACTACAGAATCCAGCTATAGAAGATTCACATCAACCGTGCATCTGATGTCTAGGCCAGTCCCTTATGTCGCTCCTGATTGGCTGTTCATAAGCCAATTACAGGGCTAGAAACTCTCAGTCTCTCGAGAGAGTTCACATAGGCAGGATGTATGTTCCACCTCTCCTGAGGGATACATCTTTCAAAAGTATCCATCAGGAGAGGTGGAACATACATCTTGCCTATGCGAACTCGAAAGAGAAGCTGAGAGTTTCCAGCCCTGTGACTGGCTTATCAACAGCCAATCAGGAGCGTCGTAAGGGACTGGCAAAGACTTCAGATGCACGGTTGATGTGAATCTTCTATAATAAACCATCCATTTCCCTTTTAAGGGGACGGGGACCTCGGGCGTGTTCCAGAGGGTAGATGACCACCCTTCCAGTTTCCAGCCAGCATTTTGCAATGAGGCTGATAGAACTAAGCCTTATGTCTAGGTAGTTCTTGGTGGTCGAAGTACTCCCCAGATACAAGGTTGTCTAATATCTCTGACCTGACGACCACTGGTATAGGGCGCGTGGAGAACCCACTAAGACAGGTTCGGTCAGACACTGACGTCACAAGGGCTCATCTCTACAACAGAACGGCCGACCATCATTCTTCGTCTTTGCATTAATTTCTCCAGTTTTGTGTACGATTTATCTTAATGGCAGTCTTCCAGTAACATCGTGATTTATCAGTGGCAGTTATTTTGTTAAAAAACTACGGCCTCAAATGTCACAACTTTAAGTTAGATTTTCGATCGATAGCTAGGGAAGAAATCTGTATTTATGTTGTTTTAAACAATAACCTGACGTAAACTAAATGACAGAGAAGAAGAAAGAAAGAGATTCTCTTGTTTTAAACAATATCCTGACGTAAACTAAATGACAAAAAAGAAGAAAGAAAGAGAATCTCGGTATAATATCTCCCCCAGAACATTTGCGGAATCGTCGCATTGAATTTCCTGTTTTGCAATTATGAAGTTATCGTCTTGTAAAAAAGAGAGAGAGAGAGAGAGAGAGGAGATAAACGTGAAATTTTACATAGCAATTGCTATCTGATATGATAGAGACCATTTTTAGATGTGAAAAATGCGTCCTTTTTAGGAATATGTACGGATCAGTGAAAGCTTTACTGTAACAAGGACGACCTCAAGTCCCAAGAATTTCTTGTTAAAGATGCAATCGAGAGTTAGCATTGCAATTTTCTTGCTGTATATTTGTCATGGTTTTCTGGGTGGATTATTATTTTTTATATTATTCAGGGAGAAATCCCTCCCCACATGGAACAAGCCCACCAAAGGGGCCATCGACTTGAAATTCAAACTTCCAAAAGAATATGGTTCTCATTTGAGAGATGTTGAAGCAACAGGAAAAACTGAAGGAAGAGATCAGGTGTTAGAAACAAAAAGACGATCAAGTTGATCAATAAATAAATAAAAATATAAATAAAGTATCAAAATCCAAGGTGAATTGTTTTAGGACAGTCATCCACTGCTTCTCCGCTTGAACTTGTGCAGTTCCAGCTGCACACCACCTTCAGGGAGGCTGTTCCAGGAATAAAGGACTTCTGGAACTGGAAAAAAAGCTAGGTATATATCAGTTATACCAGACCACTGAGCTGATTGACAGCTCTCTCAGGGCTGGTCCGAAGGATTAGATTTTTGCTGACGTGGCTAGGAACCAATTGCTTACCTTGCATCGGGACCTACAGCTTAATCTCAAGAAATGAATTTTTAATCACCAGAAACAAATTCCTCTGCTTCCAGGTTGGAAGAGCGGGGAATCGAACCCGCGACTGCCGAATCGGTAGGCGAGCACGCAACCCAACCACCCGTCCAACGAAAACCTCTGGAACTGAGAGGTTCGACAGCGTGGATGCGAATAAGTAGACCTTGGTTAGCACGAGCTCTTGCAAGAAGGTAGTCCGTAAGTGTAAAGTGTTCAAAATGAGAACAGACCCGGAGTGGACCTCTGGCCTTGGACCTATCAGTACGTAAGCAATTTTCCAAGTATAGATACAGCACAAAAATGAACATTATCTAAAAATAATCATGCAAGTAAGTTGAGTCCTCTTCTAAAGAAAAGTGGAAATAGAAACAAATAACAAACATAACATTTTACAAAATAAGGAAAATCGCTGAATTTGGTTGCATTATGTAATGAAGACGTCTTGCCATCATTTTAGTACCATTGCAAGGAAGTAATCAAGAAACACTTCATATTATTCACGTTAACTCCTTGTTTCACGGTGAAGGGTATCCAGTCCATTGGTTATTGCAAAAGGAAGGACAGATAAATACATCTCATGCACAATACATTATTGCAAAAGGAGGCAAAAAATACACTAATATCAAATACAATAGACACAAACTTATCTTTGTAAAAGTATCTGAGATATTACCCAAAGAAATAAGTTTTATTTTATACACCTCGGCGATTAGTTATAACCAAACGTTCTGCGTAGGCGTAAGGCCATATTAGCCAGCTACCACCACAACCACTTTTCCCCCCCAAGTTGCCGAATTTTTGTTGCCTGTCTAATTGGGGTCACATCGGCCTGACCTCGGGCGTTAAAGGAGCACTTCATGATCACCGGGTGAATGGGCATCTTCTTCAACTCCTTTTTTATTTATTATTATTATTTTTAACTATAGAAGACTTTTTCTCTCAGGAATTCAAGTCCCTTCTAAATGGAAGATGCGTTATTCCTACTGTCTAATTTGGTGCATCGATTAACGTCTGCCAATAATTTTGAACTAGAATGGGACGGTAACCTTTAATGATTTTTTTTCAAGGAAGTAAGTACATACCACCATCATTCTAACCATATTCCTTTTTAAAAGAATGGTCTATCATTCTTTGGGAAGAATATTATGTCGACATACTACAACATTTTCACAGTGATATAAACATATGAACACACACATACACATATATGTATTTATTATATATATATATATATATATATATATATATGCTATATATATTATATATATATATATATATCTATATATATATATATATATATATATAT